>NC_091854.1:14046212-14349242 GCF_037783145.1 Equus przewalskii
TAGTGTAGCATTTGCCGTGTGCCGGGCATGGTGAGCGCCTTCTGTGTATTAACTCATTTCATCTTCACTGCAGCCCTGGGAGTCAGCTCAGCAATTACTCTCTTTTAATAGATGAGGAAGCTGGGCCAAAGAGACTTAAGTAATTTGCTTACGGCCATTCAGTTAGTCAGTGGCGGAGCCGGGCTCTGAGCCGCGGCAGCCTGGCTCTACATCTGTGCCGTCTTGCTCAGATTGTTTCTTCTCTAGAGATGGGGCCTGAGTGTTCGCAGTCTAGAAATAGGGGTCAGTTAACCAGGCTGCTTCTTGTCTTCATCTTATGCCTCCCTTTCTTATCCACATACATACCAGTCCACTCAATGCTAACATCAGATTAATTTTTCTTAGAACGCCTTTATTTGTGTCACTCTTCTGCTCAGAAACTTCTGTAGAACTCTATCTCCCACAGAAGAAAACCTTGACGCTCTAGCCTGGAATTCACAGATTTCCGTAGTCTCCTTCCACTTGCTTTTCCAACAGGTTTTCATCTCCAGTTTCTTCCCCAAATCCCAGCCTCATCCTGGCTCTGTTTGTTGCTCCAGGTGCAGAGAGCTGCTTTTTCTCCCTCTTCTTGTGGGTGCTGTTGAAGTCCATCTCCCCCGCCAGCCTTGCCTGGCCCCTCAACACACGGTTTTCCTTAGTACGCTAGGACCCCTGGCTGTCCTCATCACGAATTCCGCTTTTATAGAACATTTCTGGGAATTGATCATTTACTTTGTGTGTGGGCGTACCCTGTCTCCCCTTATAAAATTGGGAGGGATTAAACTTTTGTTCCCCTTTGTATCCTAATAAATTTTGCTACTTGGGTGATATCTAATTGGAGTGCGTTTCTCAAATACCTTTCCTTCCTTCAAATCCCAGTTTCCCCTCCTCCTCTTGTGTCTCTTTTAGCACTCCATCCTTAAGTATACGGGACGAGTGGCATTTTATCAGGGTTGATGAGAAGGAAACGTTTTTTTAGACATTCCTACTCTGCATTCTCCAGTAATTTATAACCTCGAGAGGTGTCTGCATTCTTTTGCTCGTTCTGCTCTTTCCTCCCATATTCTTTGTACATTATTAGAGTGGTATCTTGTTTTTACCTGGTACAGAATATTTTCTCCTACGTTGATTTCATAATCAGGTCTTGACTTCAGTCTTTGCTAGGCTGCACTTAATGTATAATTAGTTTTCTGTTTTATATCCTATTTTCGGCAAATCTTAAGATCTAGTTAGTGGGGTTAGGATGCATTTTCTATCAACTCCTTTTTAAAAATAAAATCGCTTGGCCAGTCCCACCATCTCCTTACTCTTGTCCTGGAGGGGGTGTGATTCTGCCATTGTGTGAAGAGGACTCCATGGTCTCCTCCTCAGGGTTCCTCTCTTCTACTGAGAGATGCTTAAAATTCCAGCCCTGACCTGGTGCTGGGCCATACATGTGGGTCTTACCTTGTTCCGTGAACCACAAAATGGAGGAAGTTTCTTGTTCCTGATGCCGCATGGGGGTGGTTCTGAGCAGAGATTACACCTCTATGTTCTTTCATTCCCAAAGTTGAGTTGATGAGCTTTGAGTTTAAATAAGGTGGTAGCTTAAAATATCAGCAAATTGTATGCCACTTTCTTGGTTAAATTATCCATTCCTTATTCAGATTTTTTTGTGTTTCTTTAGGTTAACTATCAGTGTGGGAGGAATGGCTCTCATATTCCCACTTCTAGAGTTAAGTTGGCAACATGTCAGTTTGAGAGGTAGTGTGGCCAAGTGGTTAAGAGAACAAACAGGCAAGTCAGATAGACCTGGTTTGGATCCTCACTCTGACACTTTCTAGCTGTTCCAACCTGGACAAATTTCTTAACTTCAGGTTGCACATGTATAAAATGGGATGATATCCATCAGCAGATTCAGTATTTGACTCTGACATTGTGACAGCACTATCCCAGTTCCTGCGTACATCGTAGTGGAGGAAAAGGAAAAGAATCCCTGTCCTCATGGAGCCCAGTGTAATATCTCCCTCATAGAGTGTTGGGGAATTAAGTGAAAAATGAAAGGTATGAATTTTAGGCCCAGTAGATAAGAGCTGTTTGTCAACACCGTGCAGGGTTGGTCTTGCCCACATTCTATCCCAGCCTGCACAGAGGAAGCACTCAGCAAAGAGTCAGTTGTTTTTCATTTGTGTGTCAGTATTTTAAATAAAACTTTCAGACAATCATGTGTGTTCGTTCTCTGGTTTACTTTTTTAGCTTTCCAAAAGCACTATGACCCTTTCTGGCATCTCCTACGGGCACCATTTACAGATGAACTTGGAGAACCTTTATTCTTCTGGGCTTATTTTCAGCACAAGCTGGATGATATGGGACTTCTTATCTGATATTTTTTTTGAGAATGGCTGGGTTTTAGCAATTGCTCAATCCTTTGACTTGGCATTTGAGAAATGTTGCCTGGAGAGGCACAGATGCTGAAGAATGTCATCTATATACATCCTCATACAATAGTTGCAATTCTGAAAAGCTAGCACTTAACTTCTTTTCTATAAGAAAAGTCCTGGGGCTGGCTCCGTGGCCGAGTGGTTAAGTTTGCACGCTCCTCTGCGGCGGCCCAGGGTTCGGATCCTGGGCGCGGACATGGCACCGCTCGTCAGGCCACATTGAGGCAGCGTCCCACATCCCACAACTTGAAGGACCTGCAACTAAGATATACAACTATGTACGGGGGGGTTTGGGAAGATAAAGCAGAAAAAAAAAAAAAAAAAGAAGAAGATTGGCAACAGTTGTTAGCTCAGGTGCCAATCTTTAAAAAAGAAAAGTCCCAAATTTTTAAACAGAAGGAAATCGTGTAGCATAATAAAAATGACCTTGGAGTTGGACCCAGCTTTCATTCTATTAGGTAACTTAGGGCAGTTTAATGAATCTCAGTTTCCACATATGTAAAGTGGGTATGACAGAAGTAACATTTTCATAGGATTGTTGTAGTAAATGAGATTATGCATGTAAAGCAAGTTAGTACAGTGCCTGGAGTATAATACTTGCTAAAAATGGTAGTTTTTAAAAATTATTCTGCCTTTTAAAGAAGTCAGTTGAAATTTAAAAGCTAAAAAATATAAATCACTATAGCATGTAAGTTTGCATATGCTTGTTAACATTGTTTCACTGGAAAAGTTGAAGAGTTGCTGTCTTATTTAGCGTCATGCAGTGTATCACATTAACCATGGAATGACAGCAAATAACAGAAATGTCAGGATCATCTAGTTGAACTTGCTGATTTGACACATGATGAAACAGAGTCTCAAATTGTTTTGGTGACTTAGTAGTGAAGATTTGGGGCAAACTGGATTCCCATTGTTTTATAACAGGTGAGGAGATAAAGTGAGTAGATGGGGAAGGGTGTGGGGAACAGGGCTCTAGAGGTTTGACTTCTCTGCTACCACTGTGTGTGTGTGTGTGTGAGAAAGAGTGTGTGTATGTGTGAGAGTGCATGCACACTCATATGTCTCAACAATAAAAAAACCAACAACCCAATTAAAAAATGGGCAAAAGATCTGAACAGAGATTTCTCCAAAGAAGATATACGTATGGCCAACAGACACATGAAAACATGTTTAACATCATTAACTATCAGGGAAATGCAAATCAAAACTACAAGGAGATATCACTTCACTCCCATCAGAATGGCTATAATTAACAAGACAGGAAACAACCAGTGTTGGCAAGGATGTGGAGAGAAGAGAACCCTCATACACTGCTGGTGGGAGTGCCAACTGGTGCAGTCGCTACAGAAAGCAGTATGGAGTACCCTCAGAAAATTAAGAATAGATCTAACATATGATCCAGCTATCCCACTGCTGAGTATTTATCCAAAGAACTTGAAAACACTAACGCATAAAGATAGATGCACCCCTATGTTCATCACAGAGTTATTCACAATAGTCAAGACTTGGAAGCAACCTAGGCACCCCTAAAGGGACGAATGGATAAAGAAGATGTGCTATATATAAACAATGGAATACTACTCAGCCATAAGAAATGATGAAATCTGGCCATTCGTAACAACATGGCTGGACCTTGAGGGTATTACGCTAAGTGAAATAAGTAAGAGGGAGAAAGTCAAATACCATATGATCTCACTCATAAGTAGACGGTAGAAACCAGGGCAAACAAACACATAGCAACAGAGATTGGATTGGCGGTTACCAGAGGGGAAGGGGGGAGGGAGGAGGGTGAAAGGAGTGATTAGCAACATGTGTGTGGTGATGGACGGTAATTAGTCTTTGGGTGGTGAATATGATGTAATCTACACAGAATTTGAAATATATTATGATGTACACCTGAAAGTTTTATAATATAACCCAATATTACTGCAATAATAAAAAAAGAATTAAAAAAATAAAACAAGATTAAAAAAAAGTGTGTATGTGAGAGAGAGTGCATGCACGTATGAGGGAGTGTGTGTGGGAGGGAATATGCATGAGACTGTGTAGGAGAGTGTGTAAGAGTGTGCATGAGAGAGTGTGTGAGAGATACTGTGAGAGAACATGTGAGAGTGTATGAGCGTGAAAGCGTGCATGTGAGTTTGTGTGTGTATGTGAGAGAGAGAGGTTAATTTCGTGTGTAGCTGTGTGTAATTTCCTGGGTTTTTTGGGTAAACAGTTAGTGCCTGAATCCCAAGAAGAAAACTTCAGGGCAGAGGCATACAGTCACTCCTGGGGAAGTATTTCCCTCCTGCCTCGCCTTGTGCTGGACACCATGTAAGGGGGAATAAATAGGAGTTTGATCACGAGGAGGTAGGTGCGTGGTGACAATGAACGGGTTTGACGTCACATAGCTAAAGCGAGCCCTGTTATTCTTTCTGCTGCTTTGATGCTGGAGCTCTTGGAGGGGGAACCTCTTGGGTGTGAATCTGCTATGAGTTCCTCCAGAGCTGGAGTAATTGAATTCCTTTGACAATTATTACCTCTTAGCTGGAGTAAGTATTATGTAGGCCACTTTTCAAAACATTCTTAAAAGCTATAGGCAAAACAAAGTTGTGATTTTAAAAAATACTTATATTTTTAAATGCTAAATCAGTAAAACATGACTTCTTGCTTTACTATGTACATCAAGTTTTAAAACAATTAATTTGAAATCTAAGTATAAGAAAAATAGATTCAGACTTAACTGATTTGAGTTCCTTCTTCTCCTTCTCTTCATTCAAGGCCAGTAAGTCATTGGGAGTGGTAATTTCTTCTAATTTCATGCTATTTCGAATTCCTGATGTAGCTCAATGATGTTATTCTCCTTTGGGACTTGTATTTTGACATTAATGTGATTAGTAAAAACCAAAACAGTGAGATTTTTCTTGCTGATGTTTACAGATAAGGGCTGACGATAGTTAGAAGGCATTTGCCTCCCCTGGTAGATGGTAAAAGTCATATGTTCCTATTTGATTTTCTTTTCTAGCTTGTTCGTTTTGGTTTAAGTAACCAGTTGGTGGTTGCTTTCAAAGAAGAAAACACTGTTGCTTTTAAGCACTTGTTTTTGAAAGGATATTCTGGCATAGATGAAGATGACTACAGCTACAGTGTATATACTCAAGAGGACGTCTATGAGAGCATCTTTTTTGCTATTAATCAGGCAAGTGTTTTGTTGTGAAGGACCTATACTTTAAGAGTATGATACTTGACTTGGTGGTCTCAGCAAAAATAGTTATACATATATTAAAATATTCTAAAAAATTTTGCACACTCTGCCAAAAATTGTTTGCTATTTCTGTAGCTATATTTATACACAGCAGAGTTTGCCTATTTAAAATTTTTCTGTAAGATTTATGTATTTTATTTATCCCTTCACACCTACTACTTTGGGAGATTACCCCAGATCAAATAGCCAAGAGGAGATTTATAATCTCAGAAGGTTTGATGAATGAGATGCCAAATCTAAGATTGTAGTCTCAATTTTGATGTCTTAGCAGTTATAAGCCTAGCCGAATCTTAAGAATATTGAGTAGGATCTCGATATAGGCAGGTATTGAGAAACCAGATTGATGGGCCTGAAGAAAGCATTTAGGGGAGAGAAATTGTTATTTTTTCTCTTTCATTCATTCATTCAATAAATACTTGGGTACCTAGTATGTACCAGCTACTGTTCTACACATTGGAGATATAGTGTGAATGAAACAGACAAAAACCCTGTTCTTATAGAACTGAATTCTGGAGGGGAGAGCCAGGCCAGTGGAAAGAAGTGAGATGTATAGTACTGAATGCTGACTCCCTGAAAACACCACCAAAAAAACAAGTTGATAAGCAATACTGAGCTTACTGCTGATAGCAGTCAGGGAGCTGCTCCTTGACCATTCCCCGCGGTTCCTTGGGTGGAGAGGGCAAAATCCAGATATAGTTCTGAAGTCTGTTTTAAGGCAGGTCTTTCAATGTGAGGGGTGCTCGATTGGAATTGGGTAAAGATCGTGAGATAATAGTTTAGGACTGGTGGACACACAAGTGAGGGTTTGTGGGGAGAGTGGTTTCAAAGAGTCTTGGAGTTATTAGACTAAATCTTCAAAGTGGTTATCTGTTTAAATGAGCTTTTTGGATGTTCCTGAAATAAACAATACCGTTATTTGCAACTTTTATGTTCCTGGGCAAAAGTTTCCTGGAATAATAAAGTCATGTTATGAAGATGGGGCTAGTTGAGCCCTGTTAGTGCAGAGAGGCGAATGGTCACATCGTGTGAATGTGAGTTAATATGAGCTAACGTGAGTCATGCGAATGCAAGCTGGGGGTGTGGAGGGCTTGGGTCTGCAGGGGCATGTCCGGAAGTGATGGCTGCTGTGGAATACGGCAGGGCGAGGACTGGGAGTGCCTGGTGCTGCCTGTGCACTGCCCATGGATGTTGGCAATTTGCATTGGGTGGAAAGGGAAGGCCTTGCTGATGTGGAATCAAGACCTGAATCAAGACCTGAGGCCTGGCAAGCTTCGGGAACTGCCTGGAGGTCAGTGTGGCTTTGGAAGGTGAGGGGTGGGGGCAAGGGACAGTGTCTGCTATAAGGTCAGCAATAGGCTTTGGCTGAATGAGGCTGGAGTCTACGTCAGCACGTTTACTTCAGTTTTGAGTTCTGTAAGTGTGTTTCTGTCCAACTCGAGAAAACTGCCTTGTGATATTTTACATCAGGGAGTTCTGTTGAAGGATATGAGATAAACAAGAAAAAAGAGCTAAAAGCGAGGGGCTGTCCCAGTGGCAAAGTGGTTAAGTTTGCACACTCTGCTTTGGCGGCCCAGGGTTCGCGGGTTCAGATCCCAGGTGCAGACCTAGCACAACTTGTCAAGCTGTGCTGTGGCAGCATCCCACATAAAACAGAGGAAGATTGGCATGGATGTTAGCTCAGCAACAATCTTACTCAAGCAAAACGAGGAAGATTGGCAACAGAGGTTAGCTCAGGGCCAGTCTTCCTCACAAGAAAAAAGAGAGCTTAAAGTGTATTCTATAACTTCTGATGAAACTCTTAAAGCTCATAAGTGTTTTTATCTATTTTTAATAGTATCATCATCTAAAGAACATATCCCTGGGGACCCTTGGTTATGGAGAAAATGAAGACAATAGAATTGGCTTAAAAGTCTGTAAGCAGCATTACAAGAAAGGGAGCATGTTTCCTTCTAATGAGACGCTGAATATTGACAGTGACACTGAAAGAGGTAATGGAGTGATAATTTCCTTATATGCCTCTATCGTCGACTGTGGTAAGAGCAAGAATGCCCTCATGTGCTGGCAGCCCAGATGGAACAAACAGCTGTGCTTTCGTGACAGCTAACCTACTTGTGGCTTTTACCATTTGCCTGCAAAGGGCTTTGGCTCAGGAAACCGCGGGTCCATCGTGACAGGACCACGGAGCATTCGTGGATCTCTTTGGTACAACACAAGATTGTTGATTTTGGGGTAAATGCACAGGTGTTTCCTGTTTTGCTAGGTTTTTCCCTCTATGAGGGGGCAATTTGACTTTTTGGAAAAAGAAAAGTCTATATTTATTAACCAAAATAATGTGTGTCCAAATGCTTTATACTCTTTATTATTTGTAGAATATGTTAATAATCTTCAAAGGTGAATTTTGATAAGCAACTCATTTTCTCTTTGAGGATATCACTTGGCAAAAAGTTAACATCCAATTGAGTAGAATTGTTTTCTGCTGTTCTATTAAGAATTTAAAAGCACACAATATGTAAAGTTTTTGACTTAAGGCTCTAGGGATTTTATCATTCATTCAACAAACCTCTGGTGTACATCTGCCGTGCCCAAGGCACTCACTGTTTCATGTACTGGGGTTGCAAAGATTAATTAGTCATGGCTCCTCAAGTAGCTAACAGTTCAGAAGTGGGAGTCTGAGTAGCAGTTTAAATTTGGAATGGTTTTATTAAAATGAGAGCGTCACACAGTTCATTTGACCATATTTCCTGTAATCCAAATTTAAGGTGCCTCGGTAACGCAATAGGAGAACACACCTATGAGATGGAGGTCCTAACTCTGTTTCCACAGGCTGCCTGCTTAGAATCTCTTTAGGAGTAAACATATCCCCTGCTCTTGACTCTGAAAGAAGCAGCCCATAAGCCAGCACCAACAGGGGCCCTGGTCGCTTTCAGAAACTATCTAGGTGTCAGTGGCTTGGTCCTGTGGCCAGGAGCCTTGCAATGTCACATGTCTTACTGCCCTGCAGGCTTCTGCTATCCTGGGATCTCTGTGGGAGCCAGCCTGCAGGGGCTAAAGCTGTTTCACACCGAATCTGCTTCCTGAGGCTGTCAGCTGTGCTCCTCCTCAGGCGTTCTGTTACTGTGCCCAGAGTGCCCCATAGGTGGAGCTGAAAGCTTGTGTGGTGACCTTCTGCTTCAAGTAAGCCACGGGCCACTTGGCCTCTTAAAAAGGTGCGACTCAATCTGATGCATCATATGACTATTTTCCGGTGATTCATATGTTGTTTTCCTCAATTGATTTTTCTTGGAAAATCAATTAAAGAAATGTGGCCAAAGTCAATATCTGTGGCTACACAGGACAGGCAGTGCCAGAAAGCAGGATTTATTCCCTGACCATTGGACAGTGATGCCTTTGTTCATTTCCTTTCTATCAGAATATGGAATCTTTTTAACTAAATAGAGAGAAGATGTTTATTAATTTGACTTTTTTAAGAGAGATGGCTTAAGCAAGTTAATTGTATTTTTTGACTTGTTAAGTATAACTTGTCAAAGAGAACATTTTGACATGTCTAGTCAAAAGATGTAAAGAATATTCTTAAAATAGTTGATACTGGATTTTAGACTTCCTTTTCTTGGAGGCATTGCAGGAAGCCTGAAGAGGATAGAAATAGGAATTGAGCTTGACTTCATTGGTGTGGCATTACAGTTTAAGTAGGTGAATTAGCAGAAGCTGTTCTGATTACCTATTCATGAACTGCGCATTTTCTTTACTATTGAGAGAAGCATCCTTTGGTGTGTTAAATGCAGAGATCTTTCTGCACGCCCACTTCCCACTGGGTTTACGTTTAGTTGCACGGTTGATTGTGTAGCTCAGGGTTTCCCTCACTTCGTGCTCTGGGCATATCCTCCCGCTCCTGCCTCTGGACCTGGAGCTTTACCATTTAGCCTCATGGGGGGACTCTTTGTTTTTGTTAAAAAAAACAACCCCCGCCCTTTTTTTTTTTTTCTCATAACATTTAGACGGCTGTCATTCTAATACAGTGTTTCATTTTCTTTAACACAGATTTTGAATTTCTAATGTTCTCCTTTCCACATGTCCTTAGCATGAGACATTATGACCATTTCATCATTTTCCCCGTTGTTTTCAGAACACAGCTAATCCCCCTCCTTTTGTCTCCTTTGCTGGAGTAGTCTGCCCCATAAATGAAATTCATTTGAATGATGAGGCTGCTACTTGAATATCGCTTTGTTTTGTCTGAGGTTTGATGTCTTGCTTAGGGCTTTTGCCATCCTTTTCAAAAAAATCTCAGTTCTTAGGTTTTGCTGCCACCAGGTGCTTGGTGGCCTTATTAGCAATGACTGTAGCATAAGGGCAGCCAGACTTTAGAGAGTTCTGAATGTGTATTTAGATAAAGTGTAACTCTATAATTACAATTGCAAAATTTGAATAACCAAATAGACTTTTATAAGGCAAATTTTCAGATAGTGTAAAATTAAAAAATGCTGTCATATTTCTCTGAATCTAAGATGCTATCAATTTTTTTTTAAAGACTCATCTGTTTTAGAGACATTTAAAAGGGAAAAAAATAAACATTGAGAATGAAATACAGGCGAAGAATTTAGTCATTTACTCAGATCAGTTTAGTTCAAATGTGTTTTTTTTTTGGTTGTCACCTTAGAATAAGAATGTTAGAGGTAGAAGGACCTTAAATATCGTCAGTTTGGCCTTCATTTTGCAGTTGAGAAACTGGAGCTCAGTCAAGTTGGGTGACTGAGCCAAGGTTATGTAATATTTAGTGATAGTAGGGCTTTGCTACTCCAGTCCAGTAACACGAGCATCACCTGGGAGCTTGTGAGAAATGCAGGCTCTCAGGCCCACCCTGGAGATACTGAATCCCAATTTGCATCTTAATCAGATCCCTAAGTGCTTCATGTGCCCTAACAAACTTTGGAGGCCTGGTTCAGTGCTCTCCAGCTGAATGAAGCCTTTGGCTGTGCACAGACCTCTCTGTTACTGACTTCACCCAGTTTCCACTGTCCCTTGCCACCTGCCGTCAGTGTCTCCTGTTCCCGGCTTAGATACCTCTGGCCATCAGCGTCCCTCCCTTACAAAAGCTGGAGAGGCACTCGCCTCTCCCTTCTGTCCCACCTGGCTCCTCTCAGCTGTCCCTAGGGTCTTCCCCACCTGCGCCCAGTGCCCTGGCAGCTGATGCCTCCTGGAGAAGCGTGCCAGAGCAGAACACGCTCATCTTGCCACCAGGTCTTCAAAGCTCCCGGCACGGCTTCCCTCCACTGCCTTTCACCCTCGTGTTACAAAAGAACACAGAGCGAGGCCACAGTTAAGGCCTCACCTGAGCACCGGGGCTCCCTGCTTTCAGCTTCTGAGAAGTCCAGCCCCTCCTCTCTGCACCCAGATTTACACCTCTGAGCTGAATTCCTCTCTGAACTCTGGATTCCTGTATTCACTTGGCTGCTTGACAAGCGCTCTGTGATGTCTCATAGCGATTTCAAACCTGCCATGTCCAAAACAGAACATTTCAAACCTCCCCCCTCCCGACCCCTGGCTCAACCTCTTTCTTCTTAGTCTTCCCCATCTCAGAAAACAATACCAATATTTTCATATCCCGCTATAATATCCCCAGCTGCTCAAGCCCCGAATTTGAATTTGTTGATTTCTCCATTGCCATTGCCACTGCTGTAGTCCAAGCCACTGCCACCTCTTGTTAAGACTGGTCTCCCTCCTTCTAGTCTTGACTCCTCCACCCCTGCCCTGCCCCACAGTGACCGGAATGATATTTTTTGTAAGTCGGGTCATATCATCCCTAGCTTAAAATCCGTGAGCGGCTTCCCTCCCATTCCATTTGGAGTAAACCCCACAAGTCCCTAGAGGAGCTGGTCACCCCCTGCCTCTCCAAGCCCCTTGCCCTGCCGCCATTTCCCTGTCCTAGCATCCTTGTTTGATGAACAAGCTGAGCTCGCTCCTGCCTGCCTTTGCTTCACTGGAGCACTCACTCTGGATCTATCCACAGCTGCTTCTCTCTCCTCCCTCAGGTGTCAGTGCAAACACCCCAGCCCTGAGAGCCCTTTCCCAGCCCCCGTCCCCAGGTACAGCCTCCCTGCCCAGCTGTCCTCCATCCCTTCACTCCATCTTCAAAGTACTTCTCCCACTGTGAAATCATCTTGTATGTATTTTTCACTCTTGGTTTATTTCTGAGACTGCAGTGTGAGCTCCACACCTTGTCTGTCTGGTTCACTGCTTTACCTTCAGTGCCTACCACAATGAGCCCATAAAAGCTCTCAGCAAATGTTTACTGAATAAATGAATGAGTAGGGTAGGGAGCCTGGATCTTTTGATGTTGTGAAATAGGCGCCCAGAGGTCAGCCTCATCAGTGTACTGGTGAAGAGCTCAGGCTGGAACTGAGCACGTGTAGATTTAAATTCTGATTTGCCACCACCTAGCTGTGTGACGTTGAGGAATTTTCTTGGCCTCTCCATGCCTTGGTTTGTCCATCTGTAAAATGGCAACAATAGTGCCCATCTCACAAGGTTGCTTTGGGGATTAAACAGGACAATATGTTAAGTGAGAGAGCATATAAAGGCGGTTGCACAGTGCCTGGCAGAGAGTAAGTGCCCTGTGTGTCTTTGCTATTTTTATCATTTTCAGTCTTTTTCTGTAGAAAACGAGTTTCTTTCAGTTAAAATCCCTCACTTTACCAGTCAAGGTCCAGTCAGGAAAACCAACCTTGAGTTGTTTCTTGACATTAACAGTCCATTTGCCAAACACACAGAGGCACCCCTTCTGACACCTGCCTTTCTTCAATACTGTGCCTGTGGAGTTGTCCATTCAGCTCCATGTCCTCGTTTTTGGCCCAGGAACACCTAGTTTTTAGCTAATGTAGGTGTGTCTTACATGTTTTGCGTGCCAGCTGTGTGCTAGGCAGTGGTGTTTAACAACACACAGCACAGTTATGCTCCTGCTCTCCAAGGCCTGATCCTCTGGTTGAGCTGCAACTGTGGGACAAGAGTCTCAAAGAAATAGCCATTGAGTCACCCAGATTCTTGAGCACCCACTGAGTGTCAGGCACTGCAGCAGGCCCTGACTTTTCCATTTCAAGGGCAGCACAAAGGGGCAGCACAGCCTGGACGAGCGAGGCTGGCCTCACACCAGTTCTGTCATCAGGGCTCTGTGACCTGGAAAGGCGTTGACCACAAAAGGCTTTCACGGTCTCTAGACTTCCTCGGAGTCCTGCCAAGGTGTTGGGCTGCACAGTCATGAGACTAATTTTTAGACAAGACTCTTGAATCATTCTTTTATAGTTTACAGCTCATAATTTGTTTTTACTTGCGTATAACTTAAACTCCTTTCCTTTTCTTTATTTTTTATTTTGAAAAAGTGTCAGACTTAACAGAAAAGTTGCAAAGTAGCAGAAAGATTTCCTCGTATACCCTCCATTTCCTAAATGCTTACGTTTTACCACATTTGCTCTGTCCTTCTTCCCAGTATACACATTTCTCCTGAACTGTGTGAGAACGAGGTGCAGACACGCTCTCTCTTTGCCTCTAAATCGCTGAGTGTGCATCTCCCCGAAACAAGAGCATTCTCCTACATAACTACTGCACGTGCTCAAGAGCATGAATGAACACTGCAATACTACAGTCTACAAATCCTATTCACTTTTCATCAGTTGTCCTAATGTTTATAGCAAAAGAAATGCTCCTAGCCTCCCCAGTCCAGGATCCCATATTGCGTTTAGTTATCATGTCTCTTTAGTCTCATTTAATCTGGAGCAAAATAAATTCCTTGACTTTGTTTTTTTTAATGTCCTTGACATTTTTGGAGAGTAGAATGTCCCTCACTTGGGTTTTTCTGTTTCTTTATAACTAGATTGAGGCTATGCATTTTGGGCAGGAATACCACTCAAGTGGTACGTTATTTCAGGAGGTACATGATGTCTGTTTATCTCATTACTGGTGATGTTAACTCTGATCACTTGGTTAGGGTGGTATCTGCTGGGTTCTCCACTGTAAAGTTCCTGGGCTTCCTGTTGTGAATAGCAAATATTCTGTTGGGAGATCCTTTGGCAATTTGTAAGTATCCTGCTCCTCATCGCTCTTTGGCCCAGTAGTTTCAGCATCTGATCCTTGCCTGAAACCATCACTGTTTTCTTTCATTGCCTTAGACTGTCTCCACATAGACCTTCAGGCCCTCTCCAAGAACCCTCAGGACTGGAAGAACTCATCATTCTTCAGACTGGAATTTTATCGGTAAATGTTTTTAAGTCTTATTTTCTAGGAGACAGGGATGGGGAAAGCAGAGTAGGATGGTATAAGACTGTGACAATTTATACCTTGTAATATTTTTTATTCAGGCTCTTACAAGTTGAAATCTCCTTTCACCTCAAAGGCATTGATCTACAGACGATTCACTTCCGAGAGTTACCGGACTGTTACATCTTTCAGAATACGGCAAGTGTCTGTTACTAAGCCCCCTTTTATTATGTTTCTCTTCTCCTTCTGTAGATGTGGAGTATAAAACACATCAGCCTGTGGATGTGCAGTTGTGTTTAAAACAGTTTTAGTGACATTTCTATAGCATTGTTGATCCAGAGACCATTACCTCTGAAAATGAAGCAAGCTCTTTCCAACGTTTTAAAACTAGATTTCTGGGATGAAAAGAGGGGTTTTCAAAATTGGCTTTGACCTCCTGCTCTCCTAATACATTAGAAAAAAAGTTTATGATAAGTGTTTTAAGTGTCTACAATGTTATTCTCACTTTCGAAGGAAGGTCTTGCAAATGTTGTAGCAGATGTTTTGAAACCTCGAGGCAGAGACCGCCCCCTGGATCTGGAGGCCCATCTATAGAGGGTCCACTGTGGCTTCCTTGCTTTTGCGAGGGGGCGTGTGTGGAAGAGACTGCTCACTTTTGTGAACTTCACAGGCAAAGGGCTTGGAGAGCCGCATGTGCAGGTGATCTATGATGAAATCCACAAGCACTGAGCATCTCTAAACACAAGCCACACGCTGTGTGATGCAGGAATGTCACTGTGACCAAACCAGAGGTTCAAGAGTTAAACCACACAGGCCTCATTTCTATACTTAACGCCTATGACTAAACCACCACTAACCCCGCCGCTAGCTCGGTGCTGAGGTCTCATTTTCCCCCAGGAAAGCCCCTAAAATACTTCTCTCAAAGCCTAAAATACTCAGCATCTATCACTTCCACTTCGAATGGTTGAAACAATGTGGAAGATTGAGGGCATTTGGAAATCTTAAATTCAGCCTGCAGCCTCGGAGTAATGCTTGTCATTTCTGAAAGCATTATATGTAGCACTTGAAGCAAATAGGAAAAGAATTTCCAGGGGCCGGCCCCATGGCCGAGTGGTTGGGTTCGCACGCTTTGCTTCGGCAGCCCAGGGTTTCACTAGTTTGGAGTCCTGGGCGCGGACATGGAGCTGCTCATCGGCCATGCTGGGGCAGCGTCCCGTGTGCCATGGCTGGAAGGACCCACAACTAAATATATGCAACTATGTACCGGGGGGCTTTGGGAGAAAAAGGAAAAATAAAATCTTTAGAAAAAAAGAAAAAGAATTTCCAGCCTAGTAAAATCCTAGACTTTCATACTCAAAGGATAAATTGAAGCAAATGCTTTAAATTCCATTCAGTGTAATAAACAAGATCACTGTGGTTGTGTTCTCTTGTCAAAGGCTGATGAATTCTCATTTTTGTTCCTGGAACTGGTTATGTTTTTAGTCTAAGATTTCTCTGAACCCGAATGCAGATTCACCCTTTGGACCATATTTTCTGTTAATAATAGAAAGCTGTGAAAGAATCAGGAGATGAGGACATTTTCATCAGTATAATTCATTTTGGATCAGCATGCTGTTGGGATGCCATTGATATTTTAAGTGGAGGTGATCTCTCAAGTCACACTCTCCAAACCTTTGTCTCTCCAGATTACCTTTGACAATAGAGCTCACAGTGGCAAAATCAAAATCTATTTTGACAGTGATGCTCACATCGAAGAATGTAAAGACTTGAACATATCTGGATCTAGTAAGTATCTTACATGCTTGCCCATTATGGATTACGGATGATTTTTAACATTTTCTTTTGGGATTTAGGGTGTTTAAATGCTCTATTTGGGTGGCAGTGGGAAGAAAGAGCTCCAGAAAACCACATTTTGAGACTTCAATTCTATATAGCAGACCCCCAAAGCCTTGCATTTTTGTCCGATTCAGTAAATATTGATTACACACCTCTGAGGGCAGTGTGGCCCAGTGGTTCAGAACAGCTTCTGGAGTTAGACTACCTGACTTTGGGTCTTGGTTCTGTTTACTCTACCTGTGACCTTGGACAAATTACTTAACCTCTCTCTGTTTCAGTATCTTTCTCTGCAAACTGAGAGTAATAACAGTACTTTACTTTCCAGAATGTGGAGTATTAAATGAATTGGTATGTAAAGCAAAGCACTGAGAACAGGAGTTGTCACATCCTCATTGCCAGGTACTCTGGAAAAGAAAGAAAACTCCTTAATGAGGAGACTGACGTGCTTGGAGACTCTCTAATATGTCACGGGTAGGATAAGTGGTGGAGCTACAAAAGGGATGAGGATAAAGTAAGCAAAGGCTAATTTTGACTGCGGCGGAGTGGGAAATAAGATCTTGGAATTATTTTTGGAGAAGGTACACTGAGCCTTTGACAATGGAGTGGGGTGAAGGCCTTCAGAGCCCGGAAAGCAGCCTGAGCGGACACTGGGTCATTTACTCACTCATCACTCGGAAAACACATCTTACTCCACAGTGTAAAATGGGCTACACAGAACCTGCTCTCACAGAGGGGTTGGGATGGTGTTAATGATGGGTGGTCAGGATTTTTCAATTTGCAAGTTTTGTTTATCTGGATTTGCCTTTGACCAGATTATTAGAACAAAATAAAATGTGAAATACCTGTGGTTCCTAATAATTTTAGATTTGTTTTAAACTGGATTTGATCTGTGGACTGTTGCTTTTCAGCTGTATAATATGTCCTGATGATTCTGAAGTTTTGGTTTCACCCTTTCCGGTAACTAACTCAAGCCTCTGATCAGCATAGACAGTTTTGGTTTCCGTTAAAAAGTGGTTACTCTTCCCCAGTGGGCACACACTGTCTCCCACAGAAACACACAGATCAGATGCATATTTTCCAAGTCCAAGTATAGGTTGCAGCTATTTTATGTGAAAAAAGCTCACCTTTGTCACATATGAAATGTGGTTTGGAACAGTGATTGTGACCGAATGAGTTAGTCAGATATTGCCAGAACCCGGTTTCCTTCCTCCCCACAGGCCTCCTCAGAGCATGGGGAGCTGCTGTTCCCTGTGGCAGAGCAAGGAGCTCTGGCACCCCCTGTGGCCAGTGCGGAGAAACGCAAACCACACGGACCACTGAGTAGAAATACTGACTTTTGTACATTTCTCCCAGAGCTGTGTCCTAAGAAACCAGATTCTGTCACTGGAAGAAGACAGGTGGAAAACAAAATGATGTGATGTGAAAGCCTTAAAAAGCTGAAGTTTGGAAACCAGCTTGGGAAATAGATTTGTTTTTCTTCTGTTTATGAAGCTGTCTGGAAAATTGATTGCCCTGGGCAAGAGGAGAGAGGGGAAGTGGGACAGAAGCAAGGGTGACATCTGGTGGGATCCTTGCAGTATTTCCAAGAAGTTCTCAGGTTCATTCACCTCCATACACTTGCCCTCAGGCTTTTCTCTGCCTAGGGGTTGTTTTCTCCAGGTGCAGGAGAAGCTCATTGCATTGGCACTCTTTGCTAAGAAAGTGCTCAGTAAGGTTGAGAAGCAGAAATGGGGATTCTGAGTGGTGGAGTTTTAGTTTGTTCCCTCACTGATAGAGACCTTGATGTTTGAGCTTTTATGTGAAAGAACTTAGAATATGTCAAGTAGTTTTGCCTCTTTTGAATGGAGCCCAAATGGACCAGCTTCTGTTGAATTCTGTTCTACAGTAAATATTTATAAATACATTTTAGGACATTTATTAAGAGTTTATATGTTCTTAAATGTATAACTCAACATCAGGGACTGTTTTCCCTTATGTGTGGACTTTTGAATGAATGCAGCGTGATTTGTTGCTGATGTTTAAGCTTTCATCATTTCAACTTCTTTCCAGGCTGCCATTTTGTTTGGAAATTATTCCCAGGTAAGGCGTGTTTAACAATTGCATTCTGTTTTTGTTCCTCAGTTCAGAAAAATACCCAGTATATCCTGGTGTTTGATGCATTTGTCATTGTGATTTGCTTGGCATCTCTTATTCTGTGCACGAGATCCATTGTTCTAGCTCTAAAGTTACGAAAGGTAAGAGTGTGTTCGAGTGTTCCCCCTCCCCTCTTGGCTTCCATCCTCAGTTTTTCGAAACAGTGGACCCCTGACTGGTCATCTTGCCCTTTCTGGAGCCCTTGACTGAATGCCTTTGAGCGATGGCCCTCCTGTGAGGCATTAGTCACCCTGCGGTGTGGGGGTGAGTGGAGGCTCCCACACGACAGGCAGGATCAGAGAATTACCCTACTTAAGCCGAGCTAACAAGCACAGGTGCACAGTGGTGACCTCGGAAGCTTTTGAATGCTAGCATAAATGAGATCCTTTTAAAATCAGGCTTATCTTAAGAACAGAGTAATAGCATGTGTGGGTTTCTTCTTTTATCTTCAAATCAGAGTTCATTTTGACAGGGAGGCATGGCAAATGGGTTATAATGAAGCATAAAATACTTAATTCTATTTTTTAAATAGTTTAAAAATTCTCCTCCGAGTTTCATTTTACCTTTTTACCCCCAGGGCTCTTGGGAATATATACTCCAGCTCTCCACAAATCTTATTCTGGTTTATGGCGTGTGTGTCTGTGCAGACTGGGGCCAGGAGGAAGAGAAAGCCATCAGAATACCATTTGTGGAGCAATAGTCTACCTTCTATTTTTCTTATTCTTGACCTTTGTCAACTTGTTTTGTAAATACTCACTTTTCTTACCTGCCCCCCAGGTCCCTTGGTATTCTGAATTTGAGGTTGGGGTCGTGGTTCTGCCAAAGTCGGGGTAGGGGACATTGGAAGCTCACACTCTGGAGCTGGACTGCCTGGGCTCCAAGCCTGGCTTAGCTTCCCTGTGCCTCCATTCCTTCCTCTGGAAGACAGGGCCAATAGTGCCTAGTTCACGGGTTGTCTGGTTGAGTGAGTTGATAACATGTGAAGTATTTGGAATGGACGGTGTGTTAGCCATTATGACAGGAGTCTGTTGGAGTTAGAGCATGAGCATTTCATGTTTGGGTTAGCTTAGCAGGCACTTGGATGCTTCTTTCTAGCTGGGGTGGATTATGGGGACAATGTGGGCCATAATCTCCAACCTGGAAGTGGATCCGGCAAGTTGGAAAAGGTAGTGATGCCGAATCATCTTACAGGCAAGAGCACTGTTTCGCGCTTGTCTTCTCCTTCTGGAGGGCAGTGTGGTTTGTAAGAAATGCTTTTTAAAATGTTTGCTGCAGAGATTTCTAAATTTCTTCCTGGAGAAGTACAAGCGACATGTGTGTAACGCCGACCAATGGGAGTTCATCAATGGGTGGTATGTCCTGGTGATTATCAGCGACCTAATGACAATAATTGGCTCCATATTGAAAATGGAAATTAAAGCAAAGGTGAGGGACAACCCATTTTAAGTCTTTTGTTCTTTCTGTTCTTCTGCACGACCTCACCTACTTTAGGATACAAAATCCTTGTGGAGACTAGTTTGATGCTCATGTGTTCTCTCTCTCACACCCGTAAAGTGGAAGCCTCCTTTGACTTGATTCCTCATGAAGGGAAAATGAGGAAGCTGATGTTCCGTGGAAGATGATATTCCTAGGAATATCCCCCCGGAAACTCGGCAGCATCTTCAGAATAGGATCTGAAGCTTGAGAAGATTGGTTGGTTGGGTGGGCTTCATTGTTTTTTTTAAGTTGCAAAAGAAGCAGCTGCCCCATGAACCAACCCTGTCAAGAGCCAGTGGTGCCCATCTGTGACCGATGGGTGCTTTGATGGATGGGGTAAGGACAGGAATATTTGAGTGCCTACTAGGTGCCTGACACTTGGTGTAACTTAGTTGATTGAATCTCAGGACTAAGTCTTGACTCCTCCTTCACCCAACTGTTCTCCCCTCCATGGTATTCTGTCAGTCAGCAAATCTTACTTTCTACCTCCTGACCACTGAAGTACCTCCCTCTGTCCATCCCGACTACTTCTGGCTTCCTTCAGGCGTCTTCCTCTCTGGCCTGCGCTGCTACAGCAGTCTCCTCAGTGGTGTCCCACCTTCAGCCTTATACCCCTCAGATCCATCCACACAGCTGTCAGAGTCATTTCTCTGGAAGTATCTATCTTGTTGTTACAATCCTTTCTGCCTCTGGGATGAAGTGGTCTCCCTTCAGCGTGAACTCCAGGGCTCTTGTCATCTGGCTCTGCCTTCCTCTCCCGCTCTAGCTCTCACTCTGCCATCAGTACTCATCTCTAGGACATCTTGCTGGCTCTCAGCACTGGACCTCTGTTCAGCCTTTGTCCACTTACCTGCAGTGCTCTCTCCTAGCCTATCCTCCAGGCCCAGCTCCGCTCTGGGGTCAAGCCCATGGGAAGCTCTTTGTGACAAGCTGGGCATTGTGTGGCGCACTGCACTTAGCGTATTAGATTAGAATTGTGTTTGAGTGTTTGTCTTCTCAACTAGACCTAGAGGTCCTTGAGAGCAGGAACTGTGTCAGCACACCATGTTCGAGCTTTCTTTCAAAAGTAGTTGAATGGTATTGTTTGATATTTAACAAACACCCTTAGTTTATATTTTTTAATGCCTACGTCAGTGGTAAGTACAATTCTACTTCAGGATATTATTTGAATGAAAAATCAGTTCAACCAATTGAAATACTACAAGGAAATGAGAAACACCTTAGGGTTTGTGTTACTATTTTCTTCTTCAGTTTAAAAACTCTTACTATCACCTATAGAGAGGCAGGCTGTCCATTCTTTTCTGGTCCATTTAAAGTGAGGTTAATAAGTTGAGTGGAGTAGAATATTTTACTCACATGTCTGTTTTACATTCCTTAGAATCTCACAAATTACGATCTGTGCAGCATTTTGCTTGGAACGTCTACACTGTTGGTCTGGGTTGGAGTCATCAGATACCTGGGTTATTTCCAAGCATATAATGTAAGCATGTGGCATGGGGTAGGACCACTGGGATTGGGATTCATTTCTCCTTTGGGGTCTAGTAAGCCACTTTTTAATTTCCCCCTTTCTGTTGATTTTTTTCAGGTGCTCATTTTAACAATGCAAGCCTCATTGCCAAAAGTTCTACGCTTCTGCGCGTGTGCAGGAATGATCTATCTGGGTTACACGTTCTGTGGCTGGATTGTCTTAGGACCATACCATGACAAGGTGTGTAGCACTAATTCTTCCTTCCACACATCAGGCACTCGAGACCCTTAAAGGTGGGCTTCCAGCACTTACCTTACTCCCCCTTTTCTCCAGCATGTACCCCTGATGTCAGTAAGCACCTATCTTCGCATCGGTTTTTTCTTTTCCTTTTCGGCATGTTAAAGTGACTTCAGGATATTGAAATGAGAACTGCAAGAGAATAGAGAGCATATTTCACAGTCTGGGATGGCTTACGGGGTCACATATTAACCCAACCAATCATCAAATAAGAAACCTTTGGACATGAGATCACTATAATAAAAATGAAAATTAAATGAGGAAAATTAGTAGAAAATCTTTCTAACTTAAAGTATTAGGGTTTTCATCCAAATTAATTGAGGAGAATGAAGGTGGACAGAGACTTCCCAGAATGACCATGTCAGGTTTATGATAAAAATGATAACACATCTTGTCTTTGTAGGAAGTTTTGATTAGTGTCATCTTAGTGCCTTATTAAAGATCAGTATCTGAATTAGAAACTATTACTGGGCTTCAGTCAGCATCGTAATCTCAGGGACCTCAAAGTTACGTTCAGATGTTCTTGCTTTAAAATGATAAATTTGACTGAAAGATACACCAGGAAATGAAACTAGGTAGGCCTTATTTTCAAACCGAAAAAAGGCAAAAGGAATTATTTTATCTTATAGTTTTTCTTCCGTGGGCCTCTGGCAGTTGGAACAACAGAAACAACAAAAATTAAAATAATAGCAGCTAACTCTTGATGCTTGTGGGTTGGGCGAAGCACTTCTCTCGTCTCTCTCATTTAGTCTTCTCTGCAGCCCAGGGTACTGATATCTTGGCTTAGATGCTCTGCAAGGAGAAAAGAGGTAAAAATGCAAAGGACTGAACTGAAGCTTGTGTAACAGCTCAGCCTTCAGTTTGACCTTGATAGTTGCATTAAACAAAACATGTGATCAAATCTGGCTTACAATCCATTCACAAAAAGTGAGCAATCCACAAAGCTCAAACTTTCTGTGTTGTCCAACTGAAATAAATCCTAGTAACTTAGCACACACTCAGGCTTTCTCCTCGTGAAGTGTTATGTCTAATATGCCCAAAGAGAACTACTGTTTTCCTATTTGAGAAACTGTATAATTAGCAAAGTGACAATTTCTGGGTTAATAATAAATCTCGGTAATCTTATTGCGCTTCCAATTCCATGCCACTGCTTTAAAGATAACTCATGAGTAAAAATTGTTCTTTGATATGATCTCTCTGATCTGGAGAACTTCCTGTCTTGGTGCCCAGGAAAATCGACGTTTTTCTTCCTTACGTGCCTCATGCTCTGACTGCTTCTCCACATTTTTGTCACTAGAGGGCAGTGTTGCACTGTGCTGAATAAATACTGAGGCTGAGGATTTGAGCTTTAATTCCCTGGCTCAAGGCCTCAGGATAAGTGGTTCTATCTCCTTTGCCCTCTCCCATTATTATTCTGCAAGATGCTTGGGTAATACTGCTTGAATTTTACTAAAATAGCTACCATTCCCAAGTGCTGTGTGCTGGATTGGTACGGTGCTCAAGTTCTTCACCTCACTTGCTGCGTTAACCTTCCCGGTAGCCCTGTGGGGAAATATTACTATCCTTTTACAGCAAATATCGGTCTTAATATGTCAGCTAATTTTCCTGAGGTGACAGAGCTAGTAAATGGCAGAGATAGTATTCACACGCAGGTCTGCCTGACCCCAATACACAGGCTTTGACCAGCACCCTGTAGGGCTCCTCTTGGTGTTATCTAAGGCAGACCTTACAAAAGAGCATTTAGTTTGACCCAAGAATAGATCTTCTGTGAGACGACAGCCATGAGTCAGTCTTATTTCTCTCAACGTGTGTCAAGGTTGCCTTGTGCAAAATGATGTTATTGGCTTTGTGAGTCTGACTGCATTTTTATATATTCAGGTCTGTCCTTTTAAAGGATCCGGTGAGAGTAGGATGTTCTGGACCGGCACTGTCCAGTGAAAATATGAGAGCTATGGATGGGAGCCACGTGTGTACCTTAAAATTTCCTAGTGGCCACATTAAAAAAATTAAAGAAACAGATGAAATTGATTTTAATATATGTTTTATTTAACACAATGTATCCAAAATATTACTTCAGCATGTACTCAGTATAAAACATTGAGATATTTTACATTCTGTGTTTTTTGATACTAAGTCTGAAATCTGGTGTGTATTTTCTCCTGACAGTGCATCTCAGTTGGGACTGGCTACATATCAAATGCTCAGGAATCACTTGTGGCTAGTGGCTACCATCTGGAACGCTGGACCTCTAACCTTGTATCTCTCACTTAGCGTAGCGTTCCGTTTCTCCCTTGGTGGAGCAGAGGGGTAAGGGCTATCTCCAGGGTTGCCTAGCAAGCCTGTTTATGGCATCTATTTCCCATCTCTGGCCAGGCTCATATATTGGGGAAATGCAGAGTTGAGTTAGTTCAGTGAATGCACTAGTCACTGGACAGAGAAAACCTTTCATGTGGTGCTGGACTTTTGTGCTTTCCTTCTCCATATTGCTGCTTCTTTGAGTCTGAAGTTAGAAATGTTTACTGCCCCTGCACCCCTCCCCCCAAATGAATCCAGACTCCTAGAATTTTCAGGTTCTGCCAGTCACTGTCTGTTGAATCAGAGAACCTGCAGTATTACCTGAAGCCTTGAAAAGCTGAGCACCACAGCAAGCATATTCCAGGATTTCTAGAATCACAGTAACCTTGGGTGCAGAAGCCAGCTCTTTCTTTAAACAAACACTCTAAAGAGGAGGTATCAGGCAAACTAGAATTTTACCCTGCTGTTTGCAGCAAGAGTCCCACATTAGAGCTTCCTGTTTTCCTGTTGGACATCAGATTTTAGTAGTTCAACTGAAGAGAGTAAAGATACAAGACGTGTCCCGCCGATGTGGATTCCAGCGCTAATGGACGTTGGCACAACGCCCTCTCAAATGTCTGGGCGCAGAGACTGCTGATGTTTCATAATTCAAGATGAGGTTTGGAAGAACATTACTTTAATGTGACTTTTACATTTTCAGAGGACTTCTTTACTGTGAGGAATAAATCATGGTCTTGCATCGTGCCCATTTTTCAAACGAGAAAACCAAGACGTTGAAAAATTGCTGGACTTTGCTAAAAAGCTCAGCAGAACCTGCATCACGTCTTCGTGCTCCCGAGGCCTCTAGTTTTAGCCCAGCACCTCTCTTATTCAGAAGGACGTTTAGCCAGTTAACCCATTTTACCTGGATGTTGTGTGGGGTTGTTAGCACCAGCTCTTGAAGCAAATTTTTTTGTCATTCTCGGACATAAGCCACTGCAGGTTATGTTTTCATTCCAGTGAAAGTTCTTTTTGGCTTGATCACAAAATTATTTGTGGAACCTACAGGAGCTCTTTATGGAAATACCCATTTAATATTTTTTAAATGTCTCCTGTGCACCAAACGTTGTCGGCTTCTTCTGGACCAAGTTCTTGGAGGGCAGTGATTATGGCTTATTGCTCTTTGCAACCCCTGTGTCCAGCGTGGTGCATAGAACATGGTAGGGGCTCATCAAGTTTGGTGAATGAATAAGAAACAGAGAGAGAGCAGTACCTGCTTTCCAGGGGCTTGTGAGCCCATGAGAACCAAAGCAATTCCCCATGAATGCAGTCCTTGTAGGCTGGAGGCACATTAGGACCTTATTTCTCCTTATCTTCGATGTTTTTAAAGTTCACTTCTCCTGTGGGTTTTGGCCACTGAAACTGACTCTGATTTGGAGCCACTTCTTGTACAAAACGAGAGGGTGTGTACCAGTCACTTACCTTATTGGGTCTCTGCCTTATCTTTTCGGTGGGTTGAAGTCAATCTCTCATGTATAGAGGAGAGGGCGGTATGATGGTTGTGAATAACATTCATGTTGAGACAGGTATTGTGTCTGGACTGGTCCTAAGTCACTGCACCAGAAACTAAGGAATGAGTTTGATATGTATGGACCAACTGGCTGTTTGCAGTTCTGGAACCTGAAGCACAGACCATTAGGGGTTCTTAAAACCAAAAAGGGAATTGGCCAGTTTCCAAAAGAAACTAGGAGAAATATGAATTATTAATGGTACTGTCAGAGTTGTAATTGATGTCCACAGAACCCCAGTTTTAACCTCATTGTCTTATGGCTAGTGGAGAGGATGGGAAATACTTACTGAGAACTACTTGTCTTACTGCTAAATAATCTGCATATTGTTAAGTGATTTGCTCAACTAGATGTTCCTCCAGGTCTCTGTGGAGTGCAGCTTTGGTCCAGCTCTTCTGAGTCATTGCTGATGCAGCAAAGGCACGGGCACGCTCCTTGCCTGGGGGATGTTTGTGCACTCTCCTTTGGTTACAGACTACCCCGTGCATCCAGCCATGGAGCAGGCAGGGTAGGACATGGTGTTTGCTATCTCGTTGGGGTATGGAGAAGTGTGTGTGAAACTAATTAGAAGACGATCCAGTAGTTTCCTCTGTGGTTCTTACGGACACAGAGAACAGAGAAGAAACTAGAGCTGCCAGGGCAGTCTGTCTCGAAGTAGACTTTGAAATAGCCCTTCAATGTTGGCTTGATTGGACAGAGAAGAAGAAGAAATACTTGGTGAAGAGAATAAATCCCAGGAGGAAAAGGTGGAGAAATGGGCCTGGTGGTGTGGGAGGAGACACGCACAGGATGTTAATTTTAACAATGAGGAGACAGAATGAGGCCGTGTAAGAGAGGAACTTATCCCAACCTTCTTGGTTTGGATTTTTACTTTGCATCCAGACTTTGTATATTCTTAGGCAAGAGAAATGACCTGAAGGCTATATTCTATGAAGTTTAGACTTTGCTGCAGCTGAGGCTGGACAGTAGAGTTTGCTGTGAAGACTGCCTTGGAGGTTTCTGTAGTAATCCAGACATAAGTGTTGACAAGTGAGTCACAAGTGGAGTGTAAGTGAGTGGATCAGAGAAACATCATAGGAATAGACAGACAGACCTTAGAAGACCAAAGAGAGCGGAAGATTAATCAACTCAACACATAGTTTGAAGTACTTGATTATTTTGGAGTAAATGTTTCTTTGGTAGGAGATTGAAATCACTGTTGGAAATAGGGAAATTTGGAAGGAAAGCTGATTTTCAGGGTGAGGGTGGTGGGAGGTTTTATTTTGTTGCATGTGAATTAGTAGCATGACTTCCAAGTGGAGATGTCCCACAGACATTCATCAGGGACTTGGCCATCCTCAAAGCCACACTGACTAAGTGGACATACAGCCCCCACTGCTAAGGACAGAATTTGGTTCAAAAATATACAGTACCTGTTCTATCTGTGTTTCTGAAAACTGTATTGTCTTTTGCCTATTAGGTCATTGCTGTTCTTTAGATAGAAGTGTTTCACTTTCATCTAGTGTTTAACCCTCTGGCCCTAGAGATATTAGTTTAGTAAGCACCTGCTGTTTGTTTTTGGTTGATATGGCAGGAATTTGTCAACCACTTAAGCCAGGAAGGCTGGGTAAGTGGTTGACTCAAGTGGTGTTCCACTCTGGCCTCTGCTCGGCTTCTGACCCCCACATGGACGCCTCCAACCGACTCTCTCATATCAACGCTTCTGCCCAGCACCTCAAATTCGCCTCATCTGTAACTGAGTCCATTATCAGTCGCTTCTCTTTGTCCCCTCCCAGGCTTATTCTCTCCTCAGTCTCCTCCTTTTCCCCATCTCACCTGGACTCCTTGCGATCCTGGACTCCTGCGCTCACCTCTCACTAACATCCCTGCCCCTGGGTTTTGCCCTTCTAGATCTTCCGCATGCCATGGTTACCTTTTAGAAACACATGGTTGCCTTTTAGAAACATCATGTCACTCTTCTGCCTGAAATTTTTTACTAGTTTCCAGTTATGGCCTGTATTAATGTGAAGTGTGTAGAAGACCAAACAAGGCCCTTTACAGCGTGGCACAGACACGCCTCTCTAGCCACTTCTGAGGCTCAGCACCCATGTTCACTGAGCGCATCCTTCCTTTCTCCTTTCACCGGTGAACTGCTCAGCCTTCAGGCCCTAGCTCTGCTGGTCACTTGTCTTATACAGCCCACCCCAGCTCTACTGGGTGTTACTATATATCTTGGTTGTGGCCTGTCCACTATTAGCTTCCTCCCTAGAAGGCAGCAGCTGTGATCATTCATCCTTCAGCACTTTCCCACCTCTGGTAATCTTTAGTTTTTAATGTGCCAAAATTACCCAGACCAGTAGTTGGAAAGTCTACAGTGAAACCATTTGTTTAGCATTTCTCAGGCCCATACTGTGTCTCAGGCACGTCCATATTTGCTCGTGTTGAAGACAACAGGTACAGGTCTTTCAGAAAGCGGTTGGCAGATTGTAGCCTTAAAAATGTTAATCGCTTAGACCCCATAACAGGAAAAAACTGCTTAGAAATGTTGAGTACATTGTTCTTTATAATAGCAAACATTTTTGGGATGTGCAGTGACAGGGAAATAGTTAAATTTGACATTTCCAAGGAATGGTCCGTTGGATGACAAATGCTCTCCAAGTATGAATAACGTCAGACGATGTTAAGTAGAAAAAAAATCAGGATCCAAAATTGTTAGATGATATGACCACAAATATATAAAACATGCAAAGGAAAAAACAGAAATAAGAGGCTGTCTTTGTGAGTGTGGGGGGGTAGTTTTGAATGATGTTTTCCTACTTCTTGTGGTATTCTAGCTGTTTTGAAATGAATGTTACTCATAATAATGACAACAGCAACGACTCCAACGAAACAAGCTAACTAGGTACTTCTCTGCTTTGTAGGATACTATCCCGCAAACACTACCTTTTGCTTTCCTCCCGCAGTTTGAAGATCTGGACACAGTTGCTGAGTGTCTGTTCTCTCTGGTCAACGGTGATGACATGTTTGCAACCTTCGCCCAAATCCAGAAGAAGAGCATCTTGGTGTGGCTCTTCAGTCGCCTGTATTTATATTCCTTCATCAGTCTCTTTATATATATGATTCTCAGCCTTTTCATTGCACTTATTACAGATTCTTATGACACCATTAAGGTAACTAATTATCAATATTTGCTGCCCCCAAAATACTGCAAATTCTGTACAGATTGGAACATAGGAAAATGCTACAGTCTTTATTTACTTAAAATGCTACAGTTTTACTTAGATTTTCAGGTTTTGTAGAAAAGGAACTGTTCAGATGCTGGAGGTTAGTTTTAAATGTGCATTTAGGACATTGCCCCTGGCACCCGGATGAGGGTGGGTTGGTTTGGAGGTGTGGTGGGAAAGAGAAAGGCACTGGGTAAGAATGGGCTGAGTCTGGTAAATCAAGTAGTTGGGCTCTGTGTCTCAGCACTCTCAGGTGCACCTGCTGTCCTGGGACTTGGGCTTTGAGTAGTCAGCTTCCGTGGTAAGGGGGACCGCCATCTTGACAACTGTCCAGGTGCTGGCCTACACCCCTACACCCTGGGTGCTACAGCCACTTGCGTGGTGCAGATTTCCTTTACATTGTGAAAGCTAAGGCTTTTGTGGCTGTTGAGCTTCCTACCTGTCCAAGCCACCTGATGCGTCCTGTATCCTTTCAGACTGGGTCCATTTAACTCATTTGTGGCTCGAAGGAAGCTCGGCTGTCTCAGGTGGTGATCTCCCCACAGCACACGGTCATGCTTGGAAAATCCTGTTCCAGGGCCAGTGTCTGAGCGGCCAGGGGTGCCATGTCTGTGCCTTGGGGTGTTGTCCCCTTCTTGAGCCATTCTCAGACTAACTCAGAAGAAGCCAGTCCTTTGGGAGTACTCCTGAACACCTTTTGTGTGTTGGGGGAGATTAGTGTTCATGTGGGCTGGGCATGGAGAGAGGCTCCACACTCCTGCCGGTGGGTTCCTGGCTCTGACGTGGCAGTGTCCCTGTGAGTGGGCCGTGCCTCGGTGATGTGGTGGATGACCTCACTAAGTGTGAGGCGAGGGGTCTCAGGGTCTTTGTGTCTGCTTGGAAGAACCTACTGCCTCTGCCGACTAAGTGACCAATTTCTATAAAAGTAGAGGAAATAGAGATTACTTCCAGGCAGATTCCACATTGGCAGTGTGGGGAAGGAGAGGTCTTACCTGGTCTTGCAATGAGCATTAAAACTTCAGACTTTTGACGATTTCCTTCATTGCCCTGATTAACATGCCTCTCTCCTTCCCCACCCTGGCTTTCTTTCAGCATTTTCCTTTGGATTGTTCTCCGTTCCCATGGTGGCCCTGGCTTGGCCTTCTGGGACTGACAGATTGATTCATCATTGTTAATATTGGTTCTTGGACCTGAGCTAGCAATGTGGGAGGTTTTATATTAGTAAAGGTGGGTTTGGTTTGTTGACTAAAGGAACATTTTCTCATGCTCTATAAGTAAGGTAACAACACTGTGTACTTTTTAAAGAAATACCAACAGAATGGGTTTCCTGACACGGATCTTCAGGAATTCCTGAAGGACTGCAGTAGCAAAGAAAAATGCCAGAAAGAGTCCTCGGCCTTCCTGTCCTGCATCTGCTGTCTGAGGAGGTCAGTATTGTGTTTGCTCAGGTCTCCATGCTCCCGAGAGGAGCTGCTCTGCTGCCTTAACAAAGAGTCCATCCAAGGTTAACACTGCACTCCGCAATCAGCTTATTGTGGGAAATAATTCATCTTTCCTTTCTTTCCTTCCACTTTAAAATTGGCTTAGAAATGAATAGTTTCTTATAACACATGGTAGAAAGCCACATGACATGGTTGAAATCTCTTGGGAATATTAGGAGACTCTTATGAGAAGGCATGACTTATGCCCCAAAAGCCAAGAGGGTGAGCTCTTAGGCAGCCAAAGTAACAGGTCAAAGCTCTTGTTTTTAGAAGTGGAGCTCTGGCAATGCCACAGGTATTTTCCCTTTTCACAACGTGTGGTACAGATAGCTTTGCCCGAGCAAAGCAGGAAACTGGCTCAAGAGGAGGCTGTCCGTGTCCTGTGTTGGAAACATGCAACAGAAGCTCTTGACTGACCAGCTGTGCTTTGCTTGCTATTTGTCAGGACACCTATGAAAATGGCCTTGACCTCAGTGGCAAAGCCTCCACCTAGTGATTTGCGGACTAGAATGGGGGTCGGATGACAATAGTTTTGTTAATTGTACCCTTGTCTGTTTTCATCTGAAGTTAGGGGTTGTTAACTCAAAGTATCCCCTACTCATGTTTTTTGAGAAGAATTCTCTAAACTAGATTCCTGAAAGAAGAGGGAAGAACATAATTGCTACTTAAAACCACAGGATGTATTTTCCGTTAATCAATTCATTCCGCATCTTGGGATTTGAAGTGATATGACTGAGCATTTCCAAAGAATGTCTGGTAAATATGAAATGAGGTCTTCTGAGAAAAGTTAAGTTTTTCAAATCACATTTCATCCTCTCAGAGCGTTAAATTGTTGCCATGGAGGCTGGGATAAAGGGAAATTAATTTGCTTAATAGGCAGCTGCCTCCTAAGAGGCACCTTGTATAAGGAAAGTCTCTCATCATTGCTTGTCAAATATGTAGTTAACTGTAAAGAAAAAATATTCCTCAAAGAATGTAGTTGCGAATTCTGGAAAGTAACGCATAGGTTTTTGGTGTTTGATTTTTGGACCTTGGTTAGCACCGCAACAAGCCCCAGGAAGTTGTTAAATGTTTTCTTGCGCAGCCATATGGAACGAGTGAAAGATTTAAGGGGTGGACTAGAAGACTAATTGTTGAGATTGGGTCTGAGTGGTGAGAAGAAAGGAGCAACATCAGCAGATCGTTGGCCAGAAGGTCCACTAAGGGTGGTCAGGAAGATGCCTGGTTCGCAGGGGGATCTGCCCATCAAGAGGAATGAAAGCATTAAATGGAACGAGAAAGTCCACCAAGGAAACCAACTGAAGAACTAAGATGTTGAAAGTTTGGGGAAAAAAAGGGTATCAAAAAATAAAACCAGAAATGGCTGTTACCAAACAAGGTCATGGGTGAAGTTAGCGAGAGTAGTTTTAGTTGAACAGTCAGATCAAAAAGAGCCAGGATCCCAGGGGGGTTTCGATAGACTCTGCAGATATAAACCCGTTCTATAGCGTATTCCTGTTCCATCCCAAAGATTTTTAAATTATTGTTCTCCTTTCTCTTTCCTCCTCTCCCTTTCTATTACAGGAAAGGAAGTGATGACCACTTGATACTTATTAACTAAAGTCCTTCTGCTAAAGATAACCAAGTTTCAAGCCTCCTTATCCAGTGACAATGCAGAGGAATCCCAGACAGCTTGGACCAGCACTTCCAAAAATACTGACTTATTTCATTGTGGAGTGGGAAAGAGAACGGACTGTCAGCTGGCTACCACCACTGAAGTTCCACAGGTCCTTTTTATAAACTTGGATGGTGAAGAATAGACCACAGACCATGACCGGGCATCAGTGCAACAGAGCAGTGATAATGGAATTCTGTCTAAGTCTTTTAATTTATGACATCGTAGTGTTGGGTTGGAAAAAATCACATTTCAGAGTGTGCAAAACAGTGAAGTTTAAAGCTGTGTATTTAAAGATTTGTGTTTATCATCAAATAAGGGTTTGTTTTAGAAGGGATTCTTGGGTTAGAAGACGTTTGTTAATTCATGGTCTCCACAGAAATGCAGTTGCTTGCAATACCAAATTAGACACTCCAAGCTGGAGAACTGTTAAGCCATTTAAAGATCGCACTTAAAACAACAAAAAGACCTCTGGCAGTAGACATCTCTGGGCCTGTTTTCCTGTGGTTTTCTTCTTCAGCGTGATATGAAACAACTGTTGGCATTGTCGGTGGGACGAAGGGGAAACAGGGTCATGTGGATACCTCGTCACTTGCGCTGGTTGATTGTACACACGACAGGTGGAAGGAAGCTTAGCCGTGGTCACTCGTTTTAACAATTGAACTCCACTGTGGTGGGGACTTGCCCTTGTCAAGCAAGGAAAGATGGTTTTTTTTTCCCCAAATAAATTTATTTTTATCATACCATATGGAACTACTATTATTTTTTTAAAATGTCATCTCTCTTAACATCTACCTAATGAAGAATTCACATCACATTTCTATTAACTATCTGGTCTCCAAGGGGGTTTTCTCACTTTCTTAAAAACAGTAGAGGAGAGGTGGGGGCTAGTATATAGACATTATTCAATAAATATTGGTGACGATGACTACAGAGATTACGATCACTGCATGCATAGATTTATTTCATACTTGAGCTGTCTCAGGGATCAACTATTTTAAATTTATTGATGAAGAGTAGAATTTGAATTAAGCGCGACCCTCATCCTGGGACTCTCCTTTTTTTCCCCTGCCTCTCCTGGCCACACCCCTGCCAGATTTTCCTTCTTCTGCCCCCCTCTTCTCACCTTTTCTTCACACTATCTTCGTGTGCTCACACCAAGTCTAGGCCAGGAAGCTCATCCAGTTAATACCATTAAAGTTTGTAGGTGATTCATGTCTACACACAGAATACTTTGCTAAAATTCTCATTTTAGTTACCTTTTTTCTTACAAAAAATGTCAAGAGTTATATTTGACTTTTAAACTAAGGACCATGTAACTGGCGTTTCTGGGGTCAGTGGGATGAGTCCAGAATCGCGTGCAGTGACAGCACTTACTCACTTCTGCGGGTACCCCAACGCTTAGCTTGTCTCTGAACAGAATGGCCCTCACGGTCTTTTGCGTATCTGTGGCTGTGACTGGCGTTTTAATAGAGGAGTCATGACAGTCTCATGCTCATGTGTTTTTTTCATTGGCTTTCATGTTTCTTTTTATTAAATACTTTTCCTTCCAGCTGGATAAAACACCTTCAGGAAGAACAATCTTTTTTCAAGGTCACCCTGAATCTGTGGAAACATTGTTTTCTCTCTTTTTAACAATTTTAAATGATTGTCGCTTTACCAACTGTACTGTCTGTTTAGATTTTATTGAACAATGTTGTTCTCATAACTCTGCTAATAGACACACCTGGGACAAACCATGTTCTCTCCTACCCAGGCCTCCCCTTGGAGAGTTGCCTGTGAAAGTTAGGAGACACGTTCTTCCTGTGCTGGCTTCATTCTGGGATCCCCAACTCTTGTAGAATGTGAGTCCTTGGCTTGTAGTGACAGCCTCAAAGCCAGATGCAGCATCCTTGAGCTTGTTGCCTTGAGGTGGTAGAAAGAGCATGGATGTGGGAGCCAGCTAGACAGACCTGAGATAAAATCGCAGCTCACCCTGTGGCTGTGTGGCCCTGAGCGAGTGACTTTCTGCTTCTCAGTGATGATTAGGAGCCTCAACAAACTCTGGGGTTGGCATTTAAGTCAGCGACCTCATGCAAAGCTGGCATTGGAATGAAACCTGAGCCGTTCTTTCCTTTCAGTTCTCTGCCATGTTAGTATGTAGGTTTCATGGGAATAGTGAAGATGTTAAGACGTGTAATCTGCAGCCCATCAGCCTGGGCTCCTGTCATCCTCCTACTGACTGAGTCTCCTTGGACAGGTCACACCAGGCCTCGATTTCCTCATCTGTAAAATGGGGATTGTGAGGATTAAATGTCAGGACATAAAGTGAGTAGAACAGGGCATGAGCCACAAGTGCTCAGTGACTGTTAGATCTTCCAAAAGCTTTTCTTGCATGGTCTACAAATGTATAAATCTATTCTCCTGGGCGGGCCAAGAAGATCTTTATTTTGTAGTGAGCTAACACACACTTTCAGTGGACTCTGTGCTGATTAGGACTTTCAGTGTGCAAATGTTGCACATCCAGCCCAGTCCTGGAGGCAAGGATCATTTCAGCCAAGAGAAGCTCACACTTAGCTATGGAGGAGTGGTGTGGATGGCAGCAGCCTTTGCCCTGCTGTTAGGGCAAAGACATCAGCCCTGAAGGGAGGGTTAAGGTCCCCAGGGGGCACTGTCACAAACCCCCAGTCCTTCACCCTGGGTGAGACCCTCCATCCTCTGCTAGGAGCCTGCTACCTTAACCAAATTTGTCAGAATGTGTGAAATATGGCTCAGCTTGCTTTCTACTGATTCGTGTTTTTTTTTTTGCTGAGGAAGATTAGCCCTGAGCTAACATCTGTTGTCAATCTGCCTCTTTTTTTGCTCGAGGAAGATTAGCCCTCAGCTAACATCTGCACCAGTCTTCCTCCAGTTTATATGTGGGTCACCACCACAGCATAGCTGACAAGTGGTGTAGGTCCGTGCCCCAGATCTGAACCTGCGAACCTGGGCCGCTGAAGCGGAGCACCCAACTTAACCACTACACCACGGGGCCTCTTGCTGATCTAAGGTGGTAAATGCAAAAGTGTGAGAGACAGTGTTTAGGAAAAGCTCTTGTTGAGATTCCAGTCACCGCCCTTCAACCCCTGCTGAGGACCCATTTCATAACAATGGTGGCAGGGGTGCCTGACCCAGTAGAGGCCTAGAATCAGCTTCTCAAGGTTTACAAAAGCACAGCAGCCCAGCCTTTTCATCCAGAGCCAAATAGCTGATCACCATCCCTGTGAAAATACCCCAGCACTGTCGGTGTGTCCAGGGGCCCCAGAGTCTTTGGGGAAGTCTGTTCAATGAGCTGCTGCAGTGGTCATAGCCTGGATTGCTCCTGTCAATATAAAGAGCTGTGATGGTTAGAGATCCAGTTCCAGATATCCAAACAATTCACCTGTGGCCCCCATTTATTCCAGTGACTCTGAACAACTAGACCCCCTTTTACTTCTAATCAGTTCCACCTTTACTTTCACGTAACTTGAGCAAATTTCATTGTGCTATTCCTGACTTGAAGTTTGAACATTTCTACCACTGTAACGCAATGACGCTGTCTTTCTCTGCCAAACATCTAGATTTCGCGCTACTTGTAAAACACTCAGGAAAGGGGTGGTTGAGGACCTCACAGATGAAACCCCGAGCACAATGTTCAGATCTTGGACACTTTAGAAAGGATGGTGAGCAGTAGGCACAGGATTAGGAAGGAGCAAGTGCTGAACGCCTCTGCTTTCCCTTTTTGTTCCCCTTGAGATGCTCTGGGCTCTGCATCTTGATGATTACAGCTTTGTGGTGTGTGAGCTGTGCATTTGCAAAGGCCCCCACGCGTGGTTTAATGCTCTGCCTTCACAGTCTTGCAATTTTCAGTATTTTTTGACGCAGGGGCCCCACAAGTGATATATCAAATTCTGATGACAGGACTGTGTAACTCAGTCATTAAATCATGGCCTTTTAGGAAGAGGCTAGGAACCCAGCATTGTACTTTTTCTTCAAAACAATTTAGATGTAATAAAAGGAAAGAGCGAACCTAAGTAGGAATGGCTTTTTAACAGACATTTGTTTGCACCACTTTTCTCAATCTGTTCTCTCAGATAAGTGGCTGTGGGGCTGCTGCTTCTCTCACAAAGATGGAGATTAAACTTCAGTGGTTGGTGATAGTGGTCAATGTCGTATCCATGTCGCCCTGGGAGGTCGATGCTGGGCTGCTCGCCTTTTTCCCCACGCCCCATCCTCCATCGATGAAGAGCCTTATTTTTGACATTTTGTTTCACGTTTTTCCCTTGATAGAGAATCAGCTTAGGGTGGTTCATCTTCTAAACCCAAACATGTTTGCCCAGTTACCATATGACCTCTGGCCTTGCTCAGCAAAGTCCTTTGGAACCTGCTTCAGACACTGGACATTCAGATACTCTCTCCAAGCTCTTTGCAGCCATTTGCTTTTAGAATGGAGGGCCTATCTTTGAATGGGAAGCTGGAGAATTGTTACACATGCTGTGTATTGGAGAAAATAACATATTGGCACTGGGAAGTCTTAAAGATGAACCAAATCTCAAAATAGACACTCAAGTTGTTAGGGAAAACAATACAACTCAGGGCTGTTCCACCATGGGCTCATTTATAGCAAATGCTGCTGCAAACCAGTAGGTAAAAATGATGGCAAATGTTTCTCTTCCATCTGCCTCTGCCAGAGAACCAGGGAGTGAATGAGAAGCTAAATGAGTTCCATACAAACATTTCCACCCAACCTTACATAACAAGGACAACAAAACTCTGACTTCTTAAAGACCTCTGGGAGCTATTGGCTGTGGTGAATGGGAGAGACAATTTATTAGCATGATGTATGTTTCTTAGTTTCTAATGATACATAAATTATCCCATGAGCCATGATACATATGGTTTAAAGAGAATGTTAAATGAAAGTAATTTTTTTTCTAGCAACACTAATTGCCTAGCAGCAGTAGATTACTCATCCCCCGCTGCCTGTGGGCTGTGGTCATTACTGTCTCCTTGAGGTCGAGCAGATGTCCCCCAAGAGGAATGTTTGCTCTGACAAAGTGAATTTACATCCTCACTTGTGAGCCTGCCATGCTCGGTCTGCAGAAGGAGAGGGTATTAACAATGCCCGTCGGACCTCGCACCATGCGTTTGTGCCCTCCTGCATGTGTTATCTGTGATAACAGGACGGTGAGTAGGGTTATAGCTCTTAGTTGCCTTTGGGGAAAAATCAAGGAGCTGCTGTCAATATTTAATCTTTTCCAGCTGGGGCATTTGAAAGGTAGACTTAGCTAATAAGCGTCGGAGTTTCCTAGATGACAAGTTAAGCAAGGGAAGTGATAAGCACCACTAATTTGGGGAGACACTAGGTAGAGACATGATGTGTAGATGGAAAATGGTGATGCTATTAAAGCCCATTAATTCAACACATATTTGTCGATTTCCTAAGGACTAAGGACACAAGGAATGAATGACATGGTCCCTTCCCTCAAGAAGTTTGGTGTCTAGTGGGGGAGGCAACCACATACAAAGCAAGGATAAGTCAAGGTCACCCAAGGTACTATGTGAGAGCAGAATGGCTGTAGCTCCTGCCTGCCCGAAGTGTAAATTAAGACCTCTTGAGAAGAACCAGACGATGCTAGAACTGAAACTTGAGTAATACATTGTATGTGACTAGATGGCCACGGTGTGAGGTGGGGTTTCTGGATCAAGGGAATAGTATGGCAAAGACTTGGACATCTGAGAGAGAACCCAGCCAGTTAGAAAAACTATGTTTTGGAGTGGTCAGAATGTAGGTTATATATTGGGGGAAATGTTAGAAGACGAGACTAGGGAAGTGACAAGGCCACAAGGACTGTGATTGCCACGAGAGGGATTTAGACCTGGGAGCTACATGACCAGAAGAGGCAGAACTATGAAGGATGGATGGGGGTGGAGTGAGATAAGCAGGGGAATTAATTACAAAGCCGCTGCAATCATCCAGATTAAAGAAAAGAAAAAAAAGTGATGCTATTACCCTGTAATTAAACACAATAACAAACACAACGAGAAATTTGCCTGAAAACTGTCTCTAAGGAACACACTAGATCTCATATATATGTTTTATCTATATCTATCTATATCTATCTATATAGATATTTTATCAAAAGACTTTTCTACTAAATATCCTGTCATTTTCTTGGGAGTTCATGCTTTTGGACTATGCATTTAGAGGTGAGGATGTCGTTTCACAGCTTCCATTATTGAGAAATATATTTATTAGGATGAATGGGTTGAATGTGTATTTCTATCACGTGGGTATTTCTCCTTCCCATGTATTTAAAAGAAGCTTATCCAAGACTTCCTATTTCTGCATCATTCTTCCCCTCCTACCTTACACACACACACAGACACACACACACTCTGAGGTACTCTGACCTTGGCCAGCCACAGTTTGTGTCTATAAATGTGGCAAGACTGGTGGGTGTAACTGATAATGAAGCCAGCCAGACCTCTCCAGTCTGAAGCTTGCAGATTGCAGAGACTTGAAGACTCCCCCCGCCCTGCCCCCTGCCCATGACCACCACAAAGATGTGGGATCACAAAGGTTCAGGACTGACTGGTTGCCTGGGGAGGTAGGGTGGTACAAGTCAGTGCTCAGGGGTGCTTTGCCCTTATGCCCCCTTAGGCTGGGGCAGTGGGGTGGGGGGTGGGGGGCCAGTGCGGGGAGATTGAGGGTCAGGGGACAGGGAGGTGAGCTGGTTGAGGGACTCTGAGAAAGCACTGTGTCGGGCCCACCCCTACTGTCTTGATTTGGAGGATGGTGGTGAACGTGTTTGTGTTAGAGGAATGTTCCTGGGCCAAGGTAGCCTGAGACTGCAGGGACGGGGCAGAGAGAGTGGCACAGCCCCCACCTCACAAACGAAGCAAACGTGGAGTTGGACACATGCCCGAGAGCACATGGAGCTGCTCCACCTCTTTCTTTCCAGATCCCGCAGAGAAGGACAGTGGTTTGTGTAGAAACCAACCCCAGCGATGCCTCCTTTTAAGCTCTGCCTGCCTCCAGTGAACCCTCCCTGTGAGGATTAGAGGTGGTAAACTCTTACCACCTCGTTAATATGGGCAACATGTGAGGGGGTAGGGGGTGGGAAACCTCACCCCTCAGGGGTCTCCTCACCTCTCAGAGCAGGAGGTCAGGGGAGCCAAGCTGAGCATGGTGGTGAGAGAGAACTCTTGAAGCTCTGCAGGCTGACCACAGAGCAGGGAACCGATCTGGTGGACGGTGGACAGCCTGGCGCAGGCCTCTGGAGGTTCACCCTCTCAGTGTGCTCAGGGGGCCAAGCCATGGCCTTAAGGTGATCCATACCAGCACCGTGACCCTCGATGACCAGCAAGACACTATGCGAGGAAACTATTGTGTCCACAATCATTCCTGCACAGTGAGGCTGCCCAGGCCACGTCTGATCTCTGGGGAAATGCCTTTGAGCTTCCAGACAGCCTAACATGGAGACTCCTTCTCATATATTTTCTTGAGAAGGTCAAGTTCCTGAAACAGCTTTTAAGGAATCATAGTAATGGACCAAGGAACAGGTGGGCGGATCCGTGATGATTCTTCTCCTGGACTTTTATCTCCCTTGCATAAATGGCTCCATGTTCCATCTGGAAAAGACAAGCATGAGGGGAAGAGGTGACAGGCAGATGGGGAAGTTTGGGGGTAGGTGTGGCTGTGTCAATAGGGTGATGGCTTCTCTCACACTCTTCTCTAGGCTTTAGCCAAAATATTCTGTCAAACTTTCCACATTTATATGTCTGAGACAAAACAGTTGACATTTATTGTTCTGCATTAAAAATGAAGCAACTAAATAGGGTAAAACCCATAGATATATAATTCTTCCCCCTTGGCCTTTTCAAAGAATGGCAACTCATGTTCAGAGCAGACGGCTCAGAGGGTAAGTTATTTAGGCAGAAATGGGTACAAGCCAAATGAACTAGTATCATCAACCAGTATCATCAGGAATGTGCCTTGAACAGATAACTATTCAGCCCCTTACAATCATGTAGCCAAATAAATTCCAGATGAGTTAAAGATTTAAATGTGAAAACTATACCTGTAAAAGAACTAGGAAAAAATATAGATGAATGTTGATCTCATCCAAGAAGCAGAGAAGGGCTTTCTGAGTTTAAGGCTGCAAATAAACCATAAAGGAAAAATCGGAGAGATTTAATACATAAAAATGAAAAAATTCAGAGAATTAGGAATGTAAACAAAATTTGAAAAGCACACCAGGAAAAAAACAATTGCGGAAAATATGACTGGCTTAGTATCCTTACTGTATGAAGAACCATTGTGACCATCACCATTGGGTGAGTCCCCAATGCAAGGACTAGATTTTCTGTGTCTCTGTATTTCACACACGTAGCAAGGTTTCTGGCGAGTAGCAAGCACTCAAAAAATAGTACATTTTTTAAAAGCTATATTTGGTTGAATGCCTACCATATGCATGTATTATTGCTGCTCATCTCAACAAACCTACAGCTTATGTGTCAGGATTTCTGTTTTACCAAAGGGAAAACCGAGCCCTAAGCCGGGCTTCAAATCCAAAGCTGCTTCTGCCCCGAAATCCTCTCCCCTCTTCCCTTTCTGCTGCCTGCCTTCTAAATAATGCTTACTGAATAGAACTGACTGGCAGAAAAAGAATGTTTAACCTACTTAATGATAAATGTGACTTCTATTTTCAAACAACACCTTGTTAAGCAACATTCCTTGAACTCACACAATGCCGGTGCTAATAGAAAATAATCTGTATCTCTGTGGGGGAGTTGAAAGCTCCGTGGAAGTTCCCAGCAATAACACTAAGTGGCCGAGTGATTTAGGCAAGTTGTTAACCTGCTCCAAGCCTCGGAATCCTTGTCTTTAATACAGGGATAGTAAAATTGAGAGTACAGAGAGGTTAAGTAACTTGTCCAAGGTCACACGTAGTACCCACAAGAGCTGGGACTCAGACCCAGGCTGCCCATCTTCAGAGCTGGATACTTCACAAGGTTGATGTAATGTCCAGGAGATATCGGATGTAAGGATAAACTAGACACGTTGGGTAAAGGGACATAAAACTTAATGTTATAAGCCTGTTTTTTTGTGTGCAAGAATTGGGAAAATCAGAGCTTGATAGGGGTATCTGAGGCATCTGGGTGTGTTCCTCTTGACCTAGTATCTATTTTTAAATTTCTACAGCTTAAAACGTGTGCTGGCAGACTGATCATGCCCTCCCTCCCACCCCCTTTACCTAAACCACTATGGTAGTACCGATTAATGGATCAAAGTCAACATGCCCAAAATTAGAATCTTATTCAACTAGCTTCTTAAAAAAAAAAAAAGGAAAATAAAACAGATAATTGCATCCACTGAGGTGGAGTTTCTGGCACGTGCAATGAGTCACCAAATAGTTGTGGTTGAAAAGAGATAGCCACCCCATAAACCTCAACTCCGCGCCTCTTCTATCTCATGGCCAGAAGCCAGAAGAATTAGTGTTAATATCGTATTTTAATATTGCTCATGTACATTTCATATCTTGGTGCAGAATTTGATCATTGGCTAAGTCAGCAGTCATATGTGCATCTCAATTAGTGTGGCTTTTGGAAAATGGCCTTTATGTTCTCTGCCTCTCTAATTTATATAATTTATTTTTCTGAACCATTTGAGAGAAGGTTGTACATATTATGCCCCTTTTTGCCTTAATATTTCAGTGTGTATTTCCCAAGAATAGTTTCTTATATAATCATAGCACAATGATCAAATTCAGGAAAATTTGATATTGATACAATGCTTTTGTCAAATCTACAGTCCCTAATCCAATTTCATCAATTGTCCCAATGATTCTCTTTATAGTGTTCTTTCCCTTATGGTACCGGATCTGATCCAGGGTCACTGCTGAAATTAGTTGTCCTACCTCCTTAGTTTCCTTTCATCTGGAACACTTCCTCAGCCTTTCTTTGTCTTTCATGACACTGAGATTTTTGAAAAATACTGGTCATTATTTTACATACAGACCCTAATTTGGGTTTATTGATGTTTCTTCGTAATTGGATTCAGGTTATGCATTTTTAGCAAGAATACCACAGGAGCATTGTGGTGTCCCCCTCCAGGGATCACATCCAGAGGCAAGTGTTACTGGTCTGCCCTTTATTGTGATCACTCAGGCAAGATGTTGTCCGGTTTCTCCATCATGTGGTGGCCGTAAAAATGTGTGACTCAGAGCTCCTGCTGTGAGGAGCATAATTGATGGCTGCCCTGGCTTCTGTGCTCGGGAGCCACCTGCGTGAAGACCATGCTTTCCACTAACTGTTCTGGTCAATGAGTGAACACAACGATCCTAAGGCAGGCCCATTCCCGCCGGACAGGGGGTCCATCTAATGGACTCTCCATCAGCCTGGCTGAATCTCTCTTAGAACCAGGCTGCATCTAAGGCTCTCCTATCCAGTGCCCCATTTTCCCCTGTCTTCTTCACAGCTCTCCCTGCCTCCTCTGACCCACTCCCCTTTTTTCCTCTCAGGAGCCACCGCCTCCCCTCCTCGCCCCCTACTCCCTTCCAAATTCTCTTGCATTTCCAACCCTGTCCTGCCTGGCATCTGCCTCTTGGAGAGTCTGAACTAACACAAAGTCATACCAAAAGAGGTGAGAAAAAGCAGGTAAGATGGAGATTTGGGACTGGTGTACCCACTGCTGGTGGGTGAAGAGGATGTCAGTCTGAGTGGTAGATGGGGCACAGATAGTCCCTGATACAAGGCGGTGCCCAGTTGCCAAAGATTCCACTGGTGGTGACCTGAGACGATATCCTGGTGGCGGGGAATGCCATTGCAGCTGTGATGATTCAGGCATTTAAAAGTTGTGGGGAATGGCATGCTTCCAAATACAGTAGAGTTGGCTCATTACTTCTAAGTTGATTGACACTCTGCAGAGGGATGAGAAACTGAGGGCTGAGAGCAAGTAGTTAAAGGCCAAGTGTAAGAGCCAGAGGTCTTGATGGTAGCCTACAAGAGGCCCTGATCTCCTGCAGTGCAAGAGCAGACAGACTGAGCAGCATCTGTCAGCATCAGGCAGCAGCCTGATGACCCTGATTAGTAGACTTTCTCTCCCCTATTTTACATATGAGAAAATGGAGGTTCTGAGAGATGAAGTAACTTGCCTTTATTCAACCAGCTTTTTGACAAGTCTGCCTACCTTCAGGGCCCTTACTCTTTCTGCAGATATGTCTGTGTGGATCCATGGGCTCTATGGAAGGAGAAGAGAGCCCTGGCCTTGGGAGGGAGTGTCATACCCACTGTGCATTCCATCTCATCCTTCTTCACTGCAATTTTGACTGAAATTTTTTTGTCCAGGTTCATGTTATCTGTCTCCAGAATTCAGGGTTACCTAAATAAGAGTAACGTATCGAATGGCAGCAAGACATGACAAGACAGTCTAGCCATGCTGACAAGAGCTACAAAATCCATGGCTAAGAAAAACATTTCTTTGCACTAAACACTGAAAGAAGTTTTCCTTCTCTTTGGGTAGACACGTAGCTCTAGTTGTGTGTGTGTCCAGGGAGAGAGAGGTGAGTGTCTAGAACTGGTTTATGGGCCACTATTTGTTTATACTTGTGTAAATAGATAAATGGCAGTAGTTTTATTCTTAAAGGTTAGACAAAGCACAATTACAGATAATTGAGATTCTGCAGGCATGTTCAAGATTGGTGGATAAAGCTTTTTCTACTAACAATCCATCATAGGACCACGAATTTATAATAATATGTTACATTTACGTAGTACTAAAAGGTTTACAAAGGGCTTTCACATATATTATTTAGTTTTATCCTCTTAATAACCTTGCATTAGGTGGAAGAAGTATTATTATCCCTATTTTATATATGGGAAATTATATTCTCTCACAAAGGAAAAACTAAAGAAAGAAAATTGAAATGCCCATGCATTACAGAAAATGTGTCTGAAACCTGGCATAAGAGGAACTCAGTTTCTGAAACTACCTACTGTTCTGCCTGGAAACTTTGATTTCTTTTATAATATTTAATATTTAATATAATTGCTAATACACTAGACTCAGTGTTCCCAACCTGCAGAAAGCCCTTACTTAAATCTATAATTTTTTCTGCTGCTCTTTGCAATTAGGATTTAATAAATTAAATAATATGAGCACTCAACATGAATACTTTTCCTTTGATATTGCTGAAATTTTAAGCAGTTTTAAACCTTTCAGATTGCTGTGAGCTTAATTAAAAAGCAGAGAGAAAAGAACCAATTTAGTAATTCTAGATCTGATTTTTTGGGTGGTGGGATAGGAAAGTGTATTTTTTTTTCCAGGAGGAATACTTCTTTAAAGGTTGTGATGGAAGGTGTGAGAAAACAGTTTTATAGACAAAACTTTGCGTTTTAGCAAAGTAGCTTCTTGGAGAATTATTTCTTTTGTATACGTGATGACTCTCTTTATCCTAAACAACACTTTTTGCCTTAAGATCTCTTTTGTTTGATATTAGTAGAGTTACACAGGCTTTCTTTTGGTTAATATTTGCTTAGCATATATTTCTTATCATCATGACTTAAATATATCTCATTCAGATAGCATGTAGCTGCATTTGCTGGCTCAATTACAATATCACTGTTTGAACCCAATAATTTATTTTGTTTACATTCTTGTGATGACAGATGTATGTGGACTTATTTCTACCATTCTAGTTTGTGTTGTCTATAAATCATGCTCTTTTGTTCTAGTTTTTTTCTCCACCCTTTCCTTCTGTTGGATTAATGGAGTTTTTCTTGATTTCCTTTTATTTCTTTTCTTTCAGTATTTATTTTTAACTTTTAAAGTTTTTACCTGGTTTAGAAAGATCTAAAGTTAACCAACATCTCAATGGTCTCTTCAATAATTTAAGAAACTTAGAGCTTTTTACCTCCAGGCACCTTCATTCTCCATTTACGCTCTGTCTTACAGACTTTCTTTTCTAGTATTTTAGTTCCTTTTTTCTCTCCCTTCCCTCATTAATTGCTATTTTTACTTAATATCTGCTACTGGCAATGGTTACTCAGATTTACTCAGGTTTTTACCGCTTTCCATAGTAAAAATACTTTTTGCAGACCACTTCTTCTTTCTGGTTCAATTTCCTTCTTTCTTTAGTAGCTCTTTTATTGAGGCTCAGTCTTCACCTGAAAAACGTCTTTATTTTACCTTCAGTTTTCAATAAATCTTTAACTGAAAATTAAATCTGAGGTTGCCCGCTATTTTCCTTCGCAATTTTGGAAATAATATTTAATTTCCTACTGGTCTCTATTGCTGTTGAGAAGTGTTATCAGTCTAAGTAATCTGTGTTTTCTCACTGGTTGCTTTTAAGATTTATTATTCATCTTTAATACTTCATTGTGTGTGCATGTTTTAAAAATTTAATTGTTTGAGGTAGTTGTGGTACTTGAATGAGAAAACTCATGTCTTTCTTCAATTCTGAAAAATGCTGAAGCATTAGTTTTCTAGAAATATTATATCCTTCTGTTCATTCTCTCTTGTCTTGCTTTCTGAAACTCTGATTGGAAACATGTTGAATGTTCTCAATCTCTTTTCCGTATCTCTTAATCTCTTTCATATTTTCAGTCCTCTTTTCCCTTCCTACAGAGTCAAATGAATTTCTTTAGACATATCTTTCAGTTCATTAATTCTCTCTTCAGCTGATTTTAAATTTTTAAGTGGTTCATGAGATTTTATTTTATTTCAATGACAATTTTTCATTTCTGGAAGTTCTTTTTGGTTCTCTTTTTATACTGACCTCTTTTCTTTTTCAAGTGTCTTGCTATATTTTCACTTTGTTACATGAGCCGGACTCAGTAAGATGTGAACAGAATGTAAATTTACTCTTTCCCCTAACTTCCCATTTAAACCCAATATATGATTTGGCCTTTTTCTTGCCTTTGGGGTGAAATCTTAGCCATGTAACATAAATATTCCAGTTATTCTTAGATAATTAGGCATCTTGTGATTAATTTTAGAAAGAAGAATAGTCTTATTTCGGTAATTGTAACGTCCTCCCTGGTATAAAAGTTAAATTTCTAAATATCCTTCAAAGTTAAAATTTCTCTCCTTCCAAGGCTTGAATTTATCCAACTGGGAAATCTGAAGTGGGAGAGGGGAGTCTGTTGTCAGTTTTCTTTCTCCTTTCTGTGCCCCTCTACTCAATTGTCTTAGTTCTAACCTCTCCAGGATCTAGCCCAGGAGGTAAGGGAAACAGAAGAAAGGGCACACTCTCATATGGCTGCTGCTATCTTGGTCTGGCTTTGAGACTCTCTGGATAGCAAATATTCAGCAGCTGTCTCCTTGTCTCACAGGACACTTTTCTGGGTTTCTCAGAGATTCCCCATCCCCACCCCACCACCACCTTTAGGAAATTATAGCTGCAATTTCTATGAGTGAGCAAAGCCCCCCTTGTAGCCAACTGCTTCCTTCTCCAGTCTTGGCCCCCAGTCACTTGTAGTGTCCCCCATGGGCTGCTTTGCTCTCAAGAAAGTCTCTGTAGCAAACCTCCTTTAAACCAGCTGCAGGCTGATGGTACATTGTGTAGATCTCATTTGGTTCATGAAACCACTAACAACCTCTATGCTGCCATGAGTGGAGGTACAGTGTGCTCCCAGGGTGACCCTCTTTCCTTCTCTGCTTTGCTTGCAGAGTGACTTAGGCACAGCTCCTCATTCCAGTCCTTATGCCTACCCAAACTCCAGGACAGTGCCTCTCGAACTTTAATGCACATACCAGTCACCTTGGGAATATTGTTAAAAGGCAGATTCTGGTTCAGTTAGTCTGGGTTAGGGACTAAGATTCTTCATTTCGAACAAACACCCAGATGGTGTCCATGCTGCTGGTCCATGGACCACACTTCAAGGTTCTAGGGCATATTTGTCAAGTTCCTTGAATGGTGTTCTCATTTGCTTGGGATGAGAGGAAAGAACCTTTCTCTTTTACCTGAGGATGAGGGAGATAAAACATCTCAGTATTTTAATAACGTTTTCAAAAGGAATTCCCTTGCTCAACCTCATCTACTCCCACCCTTTTGAAGGCTGGAGGGGAGAGATTGCCAGTGCTGGAAGATACAGTTTCACAATCACTAATCATATCTTGTATAAGTAGGGGCAGGTCATCTTAGAATACAAGGTCCTGGTGTCTATTTTGTTCTAGGCCTTTGGGGTTTCAGTCATATCTGAAAAGGAAAGAAAGCCATTAAAACAACTTATTTGAATATTTTATTTTTTATTAACATAAAAATTTTATTATGGAGAGTGACATCAGCATCATGGTGGGGTGAACTTGCCCAGGATTCTCTCCCCTCGAACATACAACAAAAAGGGACATTCATACTGCAACAGAGGACATCCTAACACAATACAAAAATGTCAGAGAGACACATGCACCCATATGACAGAGGGCGGAGAGGCTGGAGCCCCCATTGGAGAAACTGGGACAGAGTAAGAGAAAACTTCACTCCCTCCCCTAAAGACTGCAATTCTTGACCTCAGGAGGCCTCCGAGAGGGAAGGAATGGGGAAGGGGACATTCATTTGTGGGAACATCAAGGTCATCAAGGGCCTGTGCAGCCTAGAGGGAAGGCCTCTACAGAGGCAAGATCTTCTGTGGGGCATAACCTCATCAAGCCAACACCCCAGGAGAGCAGATATTGAGAACAGAGTGAGAAAGCCCCAAGAGCATGCAGGAGAAAGTGCCCCCCCTCCTACCCACCCGGTGCCCACTCCACTCACTGGGTTCTCAGCTGAAGGTAGAAGGGCTCAGATTAAGTGGCTCTTGGCTGCCACCCAGCAGCTATAGGTGGTAACCACAATCAAATAATATCAGGATGCATAAAAACAGAGCCATCCCCTTTAGCAATATCAAACCCTATATCAAATCTCCAGACCAGAGAGAAAATGACAAGTACCCAGAATTCAATCCTAAGGACACAGAAATACATAATCTAAGATTTTATTTTTTTTCCTTTTTCTCCCCAAAGCCCCCCAGTACATAGTTGTATATTCTTCATTGTGGGTCCTTCTAGTTGTGGCATGTGGGATGCTGCCTCAGCCTGGTTTGATGAGCAGTGCCATGTCCGTGCCCAGGATTTGAACCAACGAAACACTGGGCCACCTGCAGCAGAGCGCACGAACTTAACCACTGGGCCACAGGGCCAGCCCCAGAAATACGTAATCTAAATGGCAATGAATTCAAAATAGCTGCCATCAAAAAACTCAATGAGGTAAAAGAGATTGTAGGGAAACAATTCAAAGAGTTCAGGAGTTATTTTACAAAAATGATCGAAACTATAAAGAAGAATCAATCAGAAATATTAGAGATTAAATATACAATGGAAGAGATAAAACAAAATATGGATTCCCTGAACGCTTGAGTGGACATCATAGAAGAATGTATCAGCATAATCAAAGATAGATATATCGAAATGCTCCAGACAGAGGAGGAGAGAGAATTAAGACTAAAAAGAAATGAAGAAAGTCTCCGAGAAATATCTAACTCAATTAGGAAATGCAACGTAAGAATGATAGATATTCAAGAAGGAGAAGAGAAAGAGAAGGGAGCAGAAAGCACGTTCAAAGAAATAATAGCAGAGAACTTAACAAACCTAGGGAAAGAGAGGGAGATCTGTGTGGGTGACGCTTCCAGATCTCCTAGATATGTAAATGTAAAAAGACCTACTGCAAAGCATACAGTAGTAAAACTGGCAAAAATGAATGACAAAGAAAGAATACTAAGGGCAGCAAGGCAGAAGAAAATAACATACAAAGGAACTTCTATCAGGATTTCAGTGGACTTCTCTGCAGAAACCTTACAAGCTAGGAGAGAATGGAATGACATATTCAAATCTTTGAAAGACAAAAATTTTCAGCCAAGAATACTCTATCCAGCAAAAATATTCTTCAGATATGATAGAGAAATAAAATCTTTCCCAGACAAACAAAAGCTAAGGGAATTCATAGCCATGAGACCCCCCCCCCCCGACACACACAAGAAATCTTCAAGAAGGCCCTCATACCTGAAAAAAAAGGGGGTGGAGAGAATGGGGTTACAAAGCACAGAGTAAAGAGATAAATAGATAGATAGAATCAGAATCGGATAGCAAATAAGTATAGCACTAAAGACAAAAGGAAGGAAAACACCAAAAACAAGGATAACCTTGTCTAAACACAAACTCACAAAACAAGATGGAATAATATGTGAGAAAAACAACTTAGGAAGGGAGGAGGAAAGGGACTGAATTGGTTTAGACTAAGGAAATAAGAGGCCATCAGAAAATGGACTATCTTATATGCAAGATTGTGAATACAAACCTCACAGTAACCACTAAACAAAAAAGCAGAACAGAGAAAAAAGTAATAAATAAGAAAAAAACAGAGACACATCATAAAAAACTATGTCATTCAATGGGTAGACCAAAACACACAAGATAAAAAACAAAGGAAATGCAGGAGAACCAGAAAACGAGTGATAAAATGACAGCATTAAGCCCTCATGTATTGATAATCACCCTAAATGTAAATGGATTGAATTCTCCAGTAAAAAGAAAGAGAGTGCCTAGATGGATTAAAGAACAGGACCCAACAATATGCTGCCTCCAGGAAACACATCTCAGCTCCAATGACAAACACAGGCTCAGAGTGATGGGATGGAAGATGATACTCCAAGCTAATGGCACACAAAAGAAAGCAGGTCTTGCAATATTTATATCAGACAAAGTAGACTTCAAAATAAGACAGATAAAGAGAGACAAAGAGGGGCAGTATATAATGATCAAAGGGATAGTCCATCAAGAAGAAATAACACTTATAAATATCTATGCACCCAACACAGGAGCACCAAAGTACATAAAACAACTATTAACAAACCTAAAAAAAGACATTACTATTAACACAATAATAGTAGGGGACCTCAACACTCCACTCACATCAATGGATGGATCATCCAGACAGAAAATCAAGAAGGAAACAGTGGAATTAAATGAAAACTAAACCAGTGGGACTTAATAGACAGATATAGAACTCTCCATCTAATAACAGCAGAATACACATTCTTCTCAAGTGTACACAGAACATTCTCAAGGATAGACCATATGTTGGGAAACAAGGCAAGCCTCAATAAATTTAAGAAGATTGAAATCATAACAAGCATCATTTCATATCATGATGCTATAAAGTGAGAAATTAATCACAAGAAAAAGGCTGAGAAAGGGACAAAGATGTGGAGACTAAACAACATGTTATTGAACAAGCAATAGATCATTGAAGAAATTAAAGGAGAAATCAAAAAATATCTGGAGACAAGTGAAAATGAAAACATACCATACCAACTCATATGGGATGCAGCAAAAGCTGTATTAAGAGGGAAATTCACCACAACACAGGCACACCTTAACAAAGAAGAAAAATCCCAAATAAGCAAGCTCAAATTACACCTAAATGAATTAGAAAAAGAAGAACAAAGTCCAAAGTCATCAGAAGGAGAGAAATAATAAAAATCAAAGCAGAAATAATGCTATTGAAACAAAAAAGGCAGTATAAAGGATCAATGAAACAAAAGCTGGTTCTTTGAGAAAATAAATAAAATTGACAAACCCTTAGCCAGACTTAGAAAGAAAAAAGGGAGAAAGCTCCGATAAACAAAATTAGAAATGAAAGGGGAGAAATAACAACAGACACCACAAAAATACAACAGATTATTGGAGAATGCTACGAAAAACTATATGCCAACAAAATGGATAACCTAGAGGAAATGGATAAATTCTTAGATCCTAACAACCTCCCAAAGCTGAATCAAGAAGAAACAGATAGTCTGAATAGACCAATCACATCAAAAGAGATTGGAACAGTAATGGAAAGCATCCCAAAGAATAAAAGCCCAGGACCAGACGGCTTCCCTGAGGAATCCTACCAAACTTTCAGAGAGGATTTAATACCTATCCTTCTCAAGGTATTTCAAAAAATTAGGGAAGATGGGACACTTCCTAACACATGCTACTCGGCCAACATCACTCTGATACCAAAGCCTGACAAGGACACCACAAAAAAGGAAAACTACGTGCCAATATTGCTGATGAACATTGATGCAAAAATCCTCAACAAAATATTGGCAACCCGAATTCAGCAATACATCAAAAGGATCACACATCATGATCCACTGGGATTTATACCAGGGGCACAGGACAGTTCAACATCCACAAATCAATCAATGTGATACACCACATCAACAAACTGAGGAATAAAAACCACATGATCATCTCAATAGATGCAGAGAAAGCATTTGACAAGATCCAATGGCCATTTATGATAAAAACTCTTAACAAAATGGGGATAGAAGAAAATTACCTCCACATAATAAAAACCATACATGATAAACCCACAGCCAACATCATACTCAATGGGCAAAAACTGAATGCCATCCCTATGAGAACGGGAACAAGACAAGGATGCCCACTATCACCACTCTTATTCAACATTATACTGGAGGTTTTGGCCAGAGCGATTAGGCAAGAGAAAGGAATAAAAGGAATCCAATTATGGAGTGAAGAAGTGAAACTCTCTCTGTTTGAAGACGACATGATCTTATATATAGAAAATCCTAAAGAATCCATCGGAAAACTATTAGAAATAATTAAGAACTACGGTAAAGTTGCAGGGTACAAAATCAACTTAAAAAAAATCAGTTGCTTTTCTATACTCTAATAACAAACTTACAGAAAGAGAACTCAAGAATACAATTCCATTTACAATCACAACTAAAAGAATACAGTACCTAGGAATAAATTTAACTAAGGAGGTAAAAGACTTATACAACAAAAACAATAAGACATTATTGAAAGAAATAGATAATGACATAAAGAGATGGAAAGAGATCCCATGCACATGGATTGGAAGAACAAACATAGTTAAAATGTCCATACCACCCAAAGCAATCTAAAGATCCAATGCAATCTCTATCAGAATCCCAATGACATTTTTCATGAAAATAAAACAAAGAATCCTAAAAATCATATGGGGCAACCAAAGACCCTGAATTGCTAAAGCAATACTGAGAAAAAAGAACAAAGCTGGAGGCATCACAATCTTTGACTTCAAAATGTACTGCAAAGCCATAGTGATCAAAACAGCATGACACTGGTACAAAAACAGACACACAGATCAATGGAACAGAACTGAAAGCCCAGAAATAAAGCCCCATATCTACTACAGATAATCTTTGATAAAGGTGCCAATAACAAACAAAGGAGAAAAAACAGTCTCTTCAATAAATGGTGTTGGGAAAACTGGACAGCCACATGCAAAAGAATGAAAGTAGACCATTATCTCATGCCATACACAAAAAGAAACTCAGAATGGATCACATACTTGAAGATAAGTCCTGAAACCATATACCGGGAAGATAATATAGGGAGTACACTCTTTGACATTGAACTGAAAAGGATCTTTGCGAATGCCATGTCTTTTCAGGCAAGGGAAACAAAAGAAAAAATAAACAAGTGGGAGTTCATCAGACTAAAGAGCTTCTGCAAGGCAAAAGACACTAGGATCAAAACACAGAGACAATCCACCAACTGGGAGAAAATATTTGCAAATCATATATCTGACAAGGGGTTAATCTCCATAATATATAAGAAAGTCACACAACTGAACAATAAAAACACAAACAGCCTGATCAAAAATGGGTAGAGGATATGAACAGACATTTTTCCAGAGAAGATATACAGATGACCCCTAAATACATGAAAAAATGTTCAACATCACTAATCATCAGGAAAATGCAAATCAAAACTACACTAAGATACCATCTTATGCCTGTTAAAATGGTTCTAATCACTAAGACTAAAAATAAGAAATGTTGGAGAGGGTGTGGAGAAAAGGGAACCCTTGTACACTGCTGGTGGGATTGCAAACTGGGGCAGCCACTATGGAAAACAGTACGGAGACTCCTCAAAAAACTAAAAATAGAACTACCATATGACCCAGCTATCCCACTATTGAGTATCTACCAAACAACTTGAAATCAACAATCCAAAGTAACATATGCACCCCTATGTTCACTGCAGCACTATTCACAATAGCCAAGACATGGGAACAATCCAAGCGCCCATCGACTGATGACTGATGATTGGATAAAGAAGACAAGGTATTTATATACAATGAATACTACTCAGCTATAAAAAAAAAGACATAGTCATCCCACTTGCAACAACATGGCTGGACCTGGAGGGAATTATGCTAAGTGAAATAAGCCAGTCTGAGGAAGACAAACACCAGATGATTTCACTGATATGTAGAATATGAACAAACACATGGATAAAGAAAACAGTTCAGTGGTTACCAGGGGAAGGGGGGTGGGGGATGGGCACAGGGGGTGAAAGGGTGCACTTATGTGGTGACAGACAGGAAATAATGTACAACTGAAACCTCACATTGATGTAAACTATTATGAATTCAAATAAAAAAATTGATTGACCCTGAGCTAAAAAGAAATTGTTATGGAAATTAAAAAATATACCCAGAAGATGAGAGAATCATAATTAATACAGATTTTAAGTGTGAAGATCAATGAGTTTTGAAAAACAATGATATAGAACGTTTCTATCACCCCCAGAAGTTCTCTTGGGCCCCTTCCAGTGAATCCCTGACTCTCTGATTTCTATCACTATATTTAGTTTTGTTTGTTCTGGAACTTCATATAAAAAGAATCGTATACTATTTCTGGCTTCTTTAATTCAACTGAATGCTTTTGATATTCATCAAAGTCTGTATCAGTTCATTACTTTTTTTTTTATTGTTGAGTAGTATTCCATTGTGTAAATATACAAAAAGTTACCCATTCATCTGTTGGTGGATATTTGTGTTTTTTCTAGTTTTTAGCTATTACAAATAAAACTGCTCTGGATATTGTTAAACACATCTTTTTGTGGACATGTATTCTCATTTTTCTTGAGTAAATAGCTTCGAATGAAATTGCTGAGTGATAGAGCAGGGATAGGTTTAAGTGCATAATAAACAGTCAAGTAGGTTTTCAAAATTGTTGTACCATTTTATACTCCTATTGGCAATATATGAGACTCCCAGTTGGTTCACTTTTAGTCAACATTCGGTATTCTTAGTCATTTTAATTTCAATCATTATAGTGTGAGGGGACTGGTATCTCACCACAGTTTTTAATTTGTGTTTCCCTGATGGCTTTTGATCATCTTTTCGTGTGCTTATGAGCCATTCATTTATCTGTTCAAGTATTTTGCCCATTTTTAAATTAGGTTGTCTTTTTATTATTGATTTGTAGATCTTTGTGTATTTCGGATACAAGTCCTTTGTCAAGTGCATGTGGAACAAATATTTTTTTCTCTGGTCTATGGATTATATTTTCATTTTCTTTCTTTTTTTTTTTAAAGATTTTTTAAATTTTTTTTCCTTTTTCTCCCCAAAGACCCCCGGTACATAGTTGTATATTCTTCGTTGTGGGTCCTTCTAGTTGTGGCATGTGGGACGCTGCCTCAGCGTGGTCTGATGAGCAGTGCCATGTCCGCGCCCAGGATTCGAACCAACGAAACACTGGGCTGCCTGCAGCAGAGCGCACGAACTTAACCACTCGGCCACGGGGCCAGCCCCACATTTTCATTTTCTTAATCATATCTTTTGAGGAGCAGAAGCTTATAATTTTGAAGTCCAATTTGTTAATTTTTTCTTTTCTGTTAGTGCTCTTTGTTTCCTGTCTAATAAAATCTTGCCTATATCATTACAGTCTCCTATATTTCCTTCTAGAAGCTTTATAATTTTAGCTTTTATGCATAAGTTATGATTCATTTCAAAATAATTTTTGGTATGAGGTTGAGGTGGAGGTTCTTTTTTTTGTTCTATATAAATATTCATTGTTCTGGTACGATTTGTTAAAAGACTATGCTTTCTCCATCGGATTACCTTGGCTCCTTTGTTGAAAATCACTTGACCATATATGTAAAGGACTATTTCTGGACTCAACTCTGTCCCATTGATTTACTTGTCTAACCCTGCATCAACGTCACCCTGTCTTGTTTTACTGTAATTTTATAGTCTTGAAATCAAGTGGTATAAATCCTTCAACTTTGATCTTTTTAAAAATTGTTTTGAGAATCAGCTTGTCAATTTCTTAAAAAAAACAAAAAGCCTGGTAGGATCTTGATTGAGATAGTATTGATTATAGAGATTGAATTGGGAGAATTAAAATCTTAACAATCCATCAACATGGTATAGCTCTCCATCTATTTCTAATCTGGATGGCTTTTTATTTCATTTCATTGCCTTTTTGCACCGGAATTTCCTGTAGAATATTGAATAGAAGTGGTGAAAATGAACATCCTTGCTTTGTTCCTGAACTTAGGGGTAAAGTGTTCAATATTTTGCCATTAAGTATTGTGTTAGCAGTAGGTGTTTCATAGATGCTCTTTATAGATTGAGGAAATTCCTTTTTATTTCTAGTTTGATAAAAGTTTTTTTTTTTATTATAAATGGATGTTAACTTTTATTGAGTGCTTTTTCTGCATTAATTGAAATGATTGTATATATTTTTCTTCTTATTTTGTTGATATGGTGAATTACTTTGATTGATTTTTCAAATGTCAAACCAACCTTGCATTCAAGAGATAAATCTCACTTGGTTATGATGTATTATCTGTATATGTTGCTAGATTTGATTTGCTAATTTTTTGAGGATTTCCTTCATATGTTCATGAATGATAATAGTCTGTAATTTTCCTTTCTTATAACCTTCTTGTCAGGTTTTGCTATTAAAGCTATACAGGCTTTATAAAATAGGTAAGAAAGTTTTCCGTCCTCCTCTATTTTCTTAACAAGTTTTGTTAAGATGAATATTATTTTCTCCTTAAATATTTGATAGAATTCACCAGTGAAACCATCTGGACCTGGAGTTTTGTTTTTGTGGAGGTTTTTAATTATGTACTCAATTTCTTTGCTAAGCATGGTGCTAATTAGTCTTCCTATTGCTTTTTCTGTCAGATTTGGTAAGTCATGTTTTTTTAAGGGATTTGTCCTTTTTAATCTAAGATATGAAATTTATCAGCATAAAGTTGCTTTAATATTATTTTATTATCTTTTAGATGTGTGTAGGATTGATAGTGATATCCCTCTTTCATTCTTGATATTGGCAATTTGTATTTTTTTCTTCCTTATCTTGACCAATCTACTATGGGGTTATCAGTTTTATTGTCTGTCCAACAGATCAGCTTTTATTTCCCTTCATTTTCTCTATTGTTTGCTTTCTATGTCATTGTTTCCATTCTTATCTTTATACTTCCTTTTTCTACTTTAGGTTTATTTTGCTCTTCATTTTCTAGCTTCTTAAGGTACAAATGTAGATCATTGATTTTTAAACCTTATTTCCTAACATCAGCATTTAAAGCTATAAACGTCCCTCTAGGTACGCTTTGGCTGCAGCCCATAAATTTTGATACGTAATGTTTTCATTATCATTCAGTTCAACATATTTTCTAAATTCTCTTGGGATGTCTTCTTTGACCCATAGGTTATTTTTATGTATGTTGCTTAATTTGCAGATATTTGGAGATTTTCTATATATCTTTTTCTTGTTAGCTTCTAGTTCATTACAATTTTGGCCAGAGAACAATTTCAGTCCTCTTAGATGTATTGAAACTTGTTTTATGATTCAGAATATGGTCTATCTTTTGATTATTACATGTGCACTTAAAGACATATGTATTTTGGAGTTGATGGCATAAATGCCAGTTAGGTCAAGTTGGTTGATAGTGTTGTTCAAATCATCTAGAATCTAATTTTTTGTCTACCTATCTTATAAATTATGAGAAACAGATGTTAAAATCTCCAACGATGAGTGTGGAATTGTCTATTTCTCCCTTTAGTTCTGTTAAACTTTATTACATGCATTTTGAAGGTCTATCATTCAATGAGTTGACTCATCATGAACTAACCCTCTTTTTTCTAGTAATAAACTCATTTTAAAAATTACTGTAGAGGCTGGCCCCATGGCAAAGTGGTTAAGTTTGCATACTCTGCTTCAGCAGCCCAGGGTTTTGCTTGTTCAGATCCTGGGAGTGGACATGGCACCACTCATCAAGCCATGTTGAGGTGGCATCCCACGTAACACAACAGAAGGACCTACAACCAAGAATATACAACTATGTACTGGGGGGCTTTGCGGAGAAGAAGAAGAAGAAAAACGATTGGCAACAGATGTTAGCTCAAGTGACAATTTTCAAAAAAAAACAATTAATATAGTATACTATATCTTTTTAATTCTCACTACATTTGGAGCTAAGTACTTTTATTCCATTTATAGTTGTAGAGACTGAGTAAAACTGGGCAAAGTTTCATGAGTAATAAATATGGTAGAGCATACTAAAGTTTTTGAACTTGACAGCAAGTCTTAGAAGTCATAGGTACTTTGGGGGCCAGCTGGGTGGCGCAGCGTTTAAGTGCACGCATTCTGCTTTGGCGGCCCAGTGTTCGCCGGTTCGGATCCTAGGTGCGGACATGGTCAGCCCTTGTCAAGCCACGCTGTGGTAGGCATCCCACATATAAAGTAGAGGAAGATGGTCACAGATGTTAGCTCAGGGCCAGTCTTCCTCAGCAAAAAGAGGAGGATTGGCAGCAGATGTTAGCTCAGGGCTAATACTCCTCAAAAAAAAAAAAAAAAAAAGAAGGCATAGGTACTTTAATTAATACAATCTTCTTTGATAAGGTCCTATAATATGTCTTATTTTTATCCTTTTGGTTTTCACAACCTTTGACTTGAATGTTTATTCCTACACAAAGGGCCATTATCCTCCTTACTAGTACTCATACTTTTTCCCCTTCATTTTTATTTGCCTCCAAAATATCCATTCCCACCTCAGCAACATAATTAAAGTAAGCTATGTTCCAGCAATTAAAAGGAAACTGAGATTTGAGCCTCCTAAAAATCTTCTTTTATAGCAAGATAATTTATCATGACGTGTTTTCTTGCTTGTAAGTAAAATATATATTAATGATTGCAAACCCAAGTACAAAATTATGTCACGTAATTATTATAATGTGCTTCTTTCATGAAATTGAAGAATCCTATTTTATATTGTATTTTTTGGTTTCAATCTTTGCATTAAAAAAAGACTGAAAACTTCTCAGCTCTTGATCTTCCATTTTAAATGAATCAATCCTCTGTTTTAAATGGACTAAATGTTAACAGCTCAGATCGTTCATACGGTGCGTTCGTTTCTTAGTCTACTGTGTTGCTATTCAAATTATACAAAAACATTAAATATTTATCCGGCCAGTATCCATCAAATCCAATTGAAAAAAATCAGTTCTGGAGATGAGAATGTTAGTGTCATATTATGGCTTTCTTTTGCAAAACGAGAAAAAATGTTTAGCACATAGAATGCAGAAAATGCTAACAAGATTTCTTTACAGCTATTTCCTTTTTCTTTATCAGGTTTACCAGAGTAAATATTTGTGCAGCTGAAAGTGTTGCTAGTAGCAGGTTCTTGGTGGCTGCCTTGGGTTAGGTAAATATCTGGTAATAGCTTGAGATTGGGTTTGGGAGAAGTTAGCCGATTATATAAGGTTTTATCATTGTCCACACATGGCTGCAACTTTGCCTGAGTGGACCCTCAGCATCCCACACTGATGAATACATGCAACCTCCGTGATGCTCTCTTAAAGCATCTTGGTGCGGTACGTACACATTTCTCAGGCTGAAAACTTTGCAGGCAAACATATAACTATTTTTATAAAATTCTATCTTGAACCTCCTTCTTCTCCACTGACGGAGAATTTAATCATGTTACTTTCCAGGTAAACTCAGACAAATTCAGCAGACTTGGTCATTTGAAGTTTACTCTCAGGCTTCTGCCCCTCCTGTTTTCCTCCTCTTGTGGGATCTAAGTTCTGAGCAGTGTTCTGGGGTTGGGGTGGAGTGGCTGGGTAATGAACACCCAGCTCACCACATCCTTTTGAGAAATGATTCCCCCTCCTAACCATGCTGGCCTCCATCCCAGCTGCATCCCCTTCCGATGTTTCTTTTAGGTACTTTTCCAAGAAGAACTGACTTTAGTGGTGTTCTGCACCACTCTGGGGCTCACAGAAAACCCCAACAGTGGATTCAGTTCCTCCTATGAATAATGCCGTGCTACCACTTTAATATTGCTGTTCCCATATCACTGTGGAACACATATGCATGAATGTTTCCTATCCAAGTCTCAGATGGACAGCAGGACACAGTACTCTCTATTTGGGTTAGTCAGGTTAGGCTAAGTTATGCTGTGGAGACAAATCCTCCCCAAATCTCAGTGGCTGAGAAAGACAAAGGTTTATTTCTCACTAGCATGTCATTTCTCGGTCAGCCACGGGGCTGTTCCATGCCCTCTTCATTCCTGGATCCAGGCTGATAGAGCTGCCTCTATCTGAGACATAGCTGATATCAGGGTAGAGGAAAATAGAACAGAGTGAACTTTTTGTGCTGGCTGGTACAGCTCACACTTTATTGGCTAAAGCAAGTCAAATGGATAAGCAGAGAAGTATAATTCTCCCCTAGGGAGGATTGGCTTATGTTTTAAATAATACAATCTACCACACTGTTCTTGGGTTCCTAACTTAGGGGAGGATCTATGTTTCCCAAATAACTTAGCCTGGGGAGTGGCGAGGGGTCAGAAATTCATGCCCATGGCTATCAGTGTTCCTTCTCCTGAGCTCAAATTCTCCTCCCCTGTCAGGACAGCTTATCTCCTCTTCTGGGAGGGTGATCTGGTTCTTCATCTGTTTTCTTCTAGTTGATTGTTTATGGGGGAGAAAAGTTTATGTTCAGCTTCTTTCAGCATTTAACCCTTTGAAGCTCAAGAGGACCCATCTTTCATAAATCACCAACCTTGGTGTTTAAGATTATTTTTCCTGCTATGAGTTTGAGAAAATCTATTTGGGAACCCAGGAGCTGAGAACAACTTTCTTTCGTTCTTTCATTTTTTTTTCTTTTAAAGATTTGTTGTTTGTTTTGTGTCCTCCTTTATCAAATGCTCCCGGAAACAATGAATGCTGAGGGGTCAGAGGGGCGCTAAGGAAAGGGAGTAAAAGAAAACCTCAATTATTATCTCCAAATGCAATTACATCATAGTTGTAAAGAGAGTGAAGTGGTTGCTAAAGTAAAGCCTGCTTGGGGGAGAGATTTAGGATGTTGCCATCCTGAGTGAATATCCCAGCATGCTCTCCTTGCTGGTGGTAGATTACCATTTCCCACCCCATGATCTCCAAGGCTCATTGTGAAGGATTTACAATGTTAGCTTCCCAGCTTTTGCTTGAAACCTTTCCTTTGAGAAATACAATATTGGGCCCTGGTAGCTCACTAGCTAAGCTAATGGGTGAGAAATCAACATTTGAGTGAATCACCATGAAAATGAGTCAAGCAGAAAATGAGAAAAACAGGAAGCTGATCCTCTCCGCTTGGGTTCTGTTTGCTTGGACAATACGAAATTCAAGAAATCCTCAAATCTCAATTTGACTCTATTCATTTTCTTTATCTGTAACTATTTGTTTGGAAGGGCATGTGATCCACGTGACTATTTATTTGTAGGAGCTCACTACTTAAAATATTATTTTTAGAAAATCTGGGTTATAACTATTATACATAGTCATTGCAGAAAATTTTGAAAATATAGAAAAGTATATAAAAAATAAAAATACGCATAACCCCACCTTCCCATAATATCTACAGTTAAATATTGGGGTATTTGTTTGCGGTATTTTTTCTTTCATATAAGCAAACACTGTTTAAAACAAAAGGAGACAGCTTTAGTTATATGGTTTTGTATTCTGCTTTTTATAAAAATTTAATGTGAAATGATGGGTACGTTCCCGTGTCATTACGTATTCTTTGAAAACATGATTGTTAAGGGAGCATAACATTTAATCCTATGGATCTATGATACTATGATCAATTTCCTATTGGATTTTTAAGTTGTTTTTAACATTTCAATTGTATAAGTAGTACTGATATGTTTATATTTGTTTTAAAATCTTTGTGTGCCTCCAATGGTGTCTTTAGGATACCTTTCTAGATGTGAATTTACTGGGGCAAATGGTGTGAACACTTTTAGTGTTCTTGACATATCATAGTTCATCCTACCCAAGATGTCATAAATTGAAAGATGCTACATTATTTTATGTAATACTAAGAAAGAAAATGATGCCAAAAAAATATAATCTTTCATATCATACGTTTTATTTTAAATTCTTGAAAGAGCTTTCTGGAAGACTTTAAGCATACAAGTAGCTTTTACTTTACTCTTGTGTATTCATCAAGGAGAAACAAAAACCCCTGCTAAGGTATTCACTCCTAAACTTCCTCATTCTTCGGAGTCACTTTTTGACTCTGTGGCTTGAGTGCCATCAGAAACATTTGGATGCAGCATTTTAAAAAAATGTGCTCCACCATTTTCTTCCAACAGCTGACATCCATTCTTCAAAATTTAGTGCACATGGGCAGGCAGTGGTCATGAAGTCACAACTGCTGCCTGGCTGACACTGATCATAAAACCTATCTCAATTTAGAGATATTAAAATGTGAAAAAAAGTCCTTCTAAGAATGGATAAAATATGATATATCGCAAATTGTCCACAAGAAAAGTTTTACCGATTTGTATTCCCACGTGAAGTTACTCATTTCCCTTAAACCTTAGTCAATATCGGGAATCTCTACAGTCAAAAACCTTTGCCAATTTTATAGGTGACAAGTAGTATCTCATTTTAATTTACGCTTGTTTTACTATTAGATCAGTTGAAGTTTATTTTCATATATTTTGGTTATTTGTATTTCTTTTTTTGCCAATTGTTCATATACTTGGCTTATTTTTCTGTTTTGATGTTAATCTTTAACTATAAAGAGTTCTCTACATGCCTCTTTAAGTAATGTAGGAAGGATGTTGATCTTTCATCTACCATATGTTGCAAATAATTTTCTCCCCTAGTTTTTAGTTTGATTTTTTATTTAAATTTATAAGATTGTTTTTATTATGTGCAGAATCTAATTTGCATGCAGCCAAGTTAATTAATATTTTCTTCTGTGAGTTCTTCCCTTGCTCTTATGTTTAAAAAAGTTCACCCCAAACTTGAAATCAAATAAATATTAACCTTTATTTTCTTCATATTGTTTTCTGGTTGTTTCTCCTTTTTAATAAATTAACTCTTTAATGTATATGAAAATTACTTTGGTAAGCATCTAGCCTTACTTCTCCCCAAAAGTCAACGAATTGTACCAGGGTCACTGATTGAATAAGCCTTCCCTTTCCTACTGATTTAAGATGCTAACTTCTTCAAATATTCACATTTTCTATTTCCTACGATCTGTATATGAGATATTCTGGTCTAATGTTTTGTCTCTTTAGTTTTACACCAGTTTCATGTTGTTTTAATTATTAATTAAATTCATCAAGTAATTTATCAACCAAACTAAGCTGCTTTTCACGTGAATTATGCTAGGATGACAGGCAAAAATTTGGGCTCTGGTTATTATGATTTTATAATGTACTTTCATGCCTAATAGAGCAAGATTCCCGTCATGACATTTATTTTCAACACTGGTCATCCTTTTCTCAAGCATAATAACATGTAGAATTAAGTAGTGGTGGGATGAATATCTAAGAAGTATTTTTGAATGATTCACACATTTCATATGAGATGGTTTGCTCAGTTTAAAGGAACTTAAGCTGATTTTGATTTTTGATTTTTTGGTATTTGTTGACTATTTCTGTGACTTCCTGTTGCTTTCCACTTGAAGTTACATGCAGCTGAGAGACAGTCTACAGGGCTATCAAATGGCTTATGCCATCTCTCTTCTTTCATTTCCATAGGGTTAACCTTTTGCTCAGTCTTTCCTTAGAACCTTCTAGCTATTATTTCTGATACCACTTACATCTCTCACTTTATAGCTGCCATTTTACTTTCTCACACTGTTTACCTGCCATAGGCATCTTCATTACTCATTAGTATAGATGAACAAAATTTAACAGAAATTTAGTTCAGACACTTTCCAAAGTTAAGAAGGCCAAATTTATGAATTCCTGCTCTTATGATTGAAGGTCCAAGCCAAGTTGGGAGCAGAGGAGCATGGGCCTCTTTCCATAAACCCAGTTAGGGAGAAGTCTTGCCTGAGTCCCACATTGTCCCACACTGTGGCAGGAGACGAGCCTGTTTTAAATTTAATTTGTTTATTTATTTATTTTGCAGTATTTATTCCGTGCCAAGTAAATGCTGGCTGACACAGGTACTCCAAGGTCATAACTGATCCTCCAGCCATCACAATTCCTTTCCATCAAGTACTGTGAAATGCTCCTGTTTTCCTCCTGTGGAAACGATGTTAGAAATCTTTGTCTCCAGGAACACAAAACACAACACGTTGTATACAGGAAGCTGATCTGCAAATGTTTGTTGAAAAAGTTTTGAATGATTTTCCAGCTTGTCATCTGTAAGACAAAGTATACCCTCAGGCTTTGTGTTTGCCTTTTTTTATTTTTTAAGATAAAATTTTTCCCCCCGGAAAAGATTTGCCCTGAGCTAACATCTGTTGCTAATCTCCCTTTCTTTTTTTTTCCTCCCCAAAGCCCCAGTGCCTAGTTGTATATTCTAGTTGTAAGTCCTTTTAGTTCTTGTATGTGAGTTGCCACCACAGCATGGCTACTGACAGATGAGTGGTGTGGTTCTGTGCCTGAGAGCCCAACTCAGGCCACTGAAGCAGAGTGCACTGAACTTTAACCACTAGGCTATCAGGGCTAGCTCTGTGTTTGCCATTTTTTATTTTAGTTTTAATTTAGTTTTACTAATAAAAACTATCTTGGTAGAGAAGCAAGACATCATAGACCCTACGAGGACTTAAAAGAAGGTTCTGGTGGGTAATCCCTGAGCTTCTTTCTAAAAACTAGGATTTGCGATCACACCTTTCTTTCTTCTTGTCTTTTGCCTTTTGTCCCTCTTTTCCTGTTCTTACCTGTAGGTCCAAAAGCTGGATGCTCTCCCTGCTCCCTCCGCTCTGCATTTCTTTCCTAGATCACTTTCTTGCCTTTTGCTTTGATCTGACCCACATTTGTCAAAAACCATCTAGCTAGAATGTCTATTTCCTTTTGCAACACAGCTCACCATATTCTCTTCTCCTTTCTCCTTTTCTTAGGATTCATACATTAACTGTAATTACATCTGGCTTTACAGAATCCCCGTTCCCTTTCGCATTGCTTAAGTTCAGGAAGTTCCCAAGTTACAACATAATGTGTTTGCAAAGTGCCTTTGCTAATAAGTTTGGAACTTGGAACAAATTCTCTAGCAAAAGAAGGCTCTAACTGGTGTTTACGGTTCCCAAGCCAGCCTACAACAACTTGCTCACTGCACATACTATACATTTGTTGAGTTAAGCATTTGCTAAGTGCTGGTGGCTGAGAATTCTTGTGTTCACCAGTTTGCCCTCCTGCACTGTGCCGTTTGAGTTGAGCTGCTCACTCCGCTGACCCCTTCTCATATATCACATGCAAAGTTTTTGGTTGTTCTGGTAAACACGATCTTTCTTTAGCACTAGCTTTACAAGTTGTAGCCCTCTCTACACAGTTCACCTATAAGACACTGCAGTCATTTTCTGAACACCCAGGCGAAGCGACAATAATTTTCACACATTGATCAAAATTTAGCCATATCTCTGTGAAGGTTTTGAGGCACACCAGGCTCTCATGGCTGATGGGATGAGGTCCATTGCATAAGGAATAAAACATTATCTTCAGAGAGAGCAGAATTTCTTTGATGGTAGGGGACAGGTTACCCTAGAGGTCGTTTCTTGGGATATGGTTCCTAGCTGGCATCCAGAAAGGCCCGATATCAGTCAAGGTGAATGAACAATGAATGAATGAATGAAGGGCAAAGGGCTACAGGAAGACCTCTGGGCGCATGCTCTCTGTTTCCCAAGGTTTTGAAGCGTGGCTAGGAAGGACTTCACCTCACAGTATTTCCCTCCTGTGGTCACCAGGAAGGCCCAGCTTTTAGCATGTCTGTGACCTCGTTTTGCTTTGCATAGTTCAGAGAGAACATGCTGGTGAGCTGTTTTACTTTGCATCTTTCTTCTTTACCAAAGGTGGGTCAGAGTAGGCTTTATATTTCAGCTTTGAAAAATAACGTATCCGGGAGTATTCACCCCAGGAAGCCAAGGAGCCTCTTAGAAGAACTTTAAATATTTTTTTGTTTCCTGTTTCAATGACAAGGTGCCTAGGGAAGGCCCCAGGCCGGACGTATGTGCACATCCTTGGCCTCTGGGGGCTGCCTGCACCCCCGGGCAGCTTTGGGGTTGAGTTTTAGAGCGAGCGTTGGTCTGGCAGTGAGCCTGCTTCCCACGGGACGGCGCGGGTGGCTGTGGGCTGGTGCTTCCCCGCAGCCGCTTCAAACGAATCTCTCCCGCAGAGTGAGGAGAGAAAGACAGAGGGACAGCGCTTTAATACGGGGCCCCGAGGGACGGCTCTGTAAAGCCTGTGGGGGCCAGCGGTCCTTCAGTTGGGGGCCCTCTCCTCTTCCAGGCCGGCCACGCTCCTGGGGACCACTCCGGACAGGAGAGCATCTACAGAAGAGCCCTGCGCACTGATCGTGCCTCGCCGGTGGGGGGCGCTCTCCGTGGGACCGGTCCGACGCCCGGGGGAGGGGAGGGCAGGGCAGGGCGGGGCAGAGCGGGGACGCGGCCCCTCCGCCCCTCAGCGCCCGCCCTCGCGCCTCCGAACTTTCCTCGGCTCCGGGCGCGTCGCAGCGGTCGCTGGAGGGGAGGCGCGCCGCCGCCTGCCTGTCCGCCCGCCCGCCGCGTCCTGCGCTGCTCCGCGCCCGGCAGGAGCCCGGCCCCCGGCCGCCCCGTCGCGCTCGGCCCCGAGGGCATGCGGCAGCCGCCGGGGCCCCCGCTTCTGGGCTCGGCGGCGCGGGCGAGCGTGAGCGGTGAGTGGGGCGCCGGGCGCGGGGAGGGTTCCGGGGCCGCGGCCGGCCGGGGCGCACCTCCGCGGGCCCAGCCTTTCGGGGTTGCCCGGCTTCCAGCCCGGGCCCCAAACCCACTCCAAACACCTGGGACAGGACTCTCCAGGCGGGTGTGTGGCGCATCTTGCCCTTTCCCACTTTTTTCTAGCGTAAAGAGCAATCGAGCTGCAAAACCCGTGTTGCGTCCGCCGCTGCTGTGGGCAGGTGGGCTGCGCGCGGAGGCAAGGAGAGCACGGGGCGGACTCGGCTCCGCTTTTGCACAGGTGCTTTTTTGCCAAACTCGATCTTACAGCCATCGATGGTGAGCTGACGTTCTCCATGGAGCCTAGGGATAGAACATTTTTCAGCCTTCAGTTACGCCCGGTACGATGGTGTGTCAGTGAGAGAACAGCTCGAAATATGCAAGGCATCTAAAGATTCGGAAAATGCTTATTAACTAACTAGTAACGCGGTTGGGGGTTGTGCCTTGTAAGTGAAGGTCCGTGGTCCCCTCGCCACAGGCAGACAGAAGTGCTTTGTTCTATAGCACTGTTACTTTATTGCTTTCCCTCAGCAAGTTGCAACTACTCAGAATTGCTTAGAAGTTTCTCAAGCATGTAATTTGAGGAGTAACTGTGAATATTGGAAACAATTTAGTCTTATTAAGGTAATCATTAAAACGGCCCTCAAAAGCATTTGTAGGTCAGTTTTTAACTGAATAATTTCCACGAAATGTTTCCTCCTTAATTCGTTATTGTCTATTGCAACACATTTCTGCCTTCTCACTACTTTGCCGCCTAGAGTGTTACCTGGTCTTGGAATGTTACTTTAGAATTTAGGGCAGCTTAGCTCTTCACGGTTCCTACTTGTTTTTTATAAGTCCGAGAATGAAGTAGATGTCAGGCACACACAGAGGGTCCCTTCTTTATAAGTGGGTTATTCCGTGCACTGCACAGTGTCCGGCTAACGCACGAACTGTGGTATTACTCAGGAGACGTGTTGGGTTTTCCAGTGAACTATCCATCAATAGTTGCTAACTCTGCTTCTCAGGAGATATTGGATCCAGTTTTGTGTGGTCGAGTCCAGTGAGTAGAATTTTCCTCTTTTTTGCCCAGAAGTGATACAGTTAGAAACACCCAACCTTGGCCCTGTTAACACCATGTTTGTCTAAACAAACTGGGCCGTTCTAAAAAGACTAGCAAGCAAACCCTGCCATGGGGCTTATGTACTTGAGATAAGCTTCCGGAGTTGTGCTTGTGTCAGGTAGGGATGGACCTAGTATCGTGTAGGGATCTGGATGGCTAACCATTGGGACATAGATTGATTGTCACTACCATATAACTAGAAAAATAGATCATTTTGGCACATTTTTCTTTTCTTCTTTAGCATTCAAAACTTTGTAGCTTTAACTACAAATGACACATCCTCTTTTATGAATCTGGCAAGTGCATAAGTCGACTACTAGCCTCTTTATATTAGGTCTGTTTTAGGTACCTGGCTGTTTAACAAGAGGTTTGATAGGGCAGATCTGCATGTTTCTGTGAATGAGGACTGAAAGGAAAATGTTAAAATATGTGATCATTTCTCATGGATGTTCATCAGAACCTATTTGAGAGTCTGCAACATGTTAATTCTCTCATTGTTCCAAAACACACGCATGCAGAGGAACAAATGCACACACAAGATTGGAGCTAGGCAGCAACCAAGGCCCACACTCTCGAAGTCCTGCACACGTGCCTCGGGCTGGCTGCTTCTCCCGCAAGTTTTCCAGCTTCCTCCTGAGGAGCAGAAAGCCACCATAACTTCAGCCCAACCTCTTATTTCTGTGGGCTGGGGCAAGGAGAATCACTGTAACTCGGATGGGAATTGCTATAACTCAGATTACCCATTAGCCATTCTCCTTGGAGTATACATTAGTTCAGAATGCTTTATGGTCTGTGATTATACCTAACAGAGTGGTTAAGTCTGATTGCAAGCTTCTCAATGGCAAAGCCCAGGCTCAAGGCATTACTAATGTGGCATAAGGAGAAGAGCAGAGCTTTGCAATCAGACCAGCCTTTGTTCCAGGCCAGGCTTTGTGACCTCGGGTACTTGCTCCACCTCTCTAACCCTTTATTTCCTCATCTGTAAAAATGAAGATTATATCCACCTCCCAAGATTAAAAGAGAAAAGCACTTAGCAGGGTCTCTGATATACAGGAAGTACTCCTTAAATGCTGGTTGCCCTCTTTCCTCCTAGATAAACATTAAACTATTGACATTTCTGTAAACATGGGTGCAAGTGTACAGACATACCACAGAGACAGTGTGGGTTCCATTCCAGACCACTGCAATAAAGCAAATATTGAAGTCAAGCAAGTCACAAGAATTTCTTGGTTTCCCAGTACATATAAAAGTTGTGTTTACACTACAGTCTAAGTTCACAATAGCGTTATGTCTTTAAAAATGTACATACCTTAATTTAAAAAATACTTTATTACTAAAAAATGCTAATCATCATCTGAGCCCTCAGCAAGTTGTATTCTTTTTTGCTGGGGGAGGGACTTGTAAAAATACAATATCTGTGAAGCGCAATCAAACAAAGTGCAATCAAACGAGGTATACCTGTACACTGTTCCAGCAAGAGTGCAAAGATGGCTTCCCAAGCCGTAGGTGACTTAGCGACGTCCCACATGCTTTCCTTACTTACTTTCCTCTTCCCTCACCGTGGTCCTTTTGATCTTCCCTCCATCATCCTCCTGCAGGTCCTGAACTACCTCCTCTCCAGCCTTGCCGATCCTTTGTCCCTTGTCCTGGGTTCTGTATGTATGTGGAGGAGTCCCCGAGAACTTAGTCCAGCCATGGATGGGGGAGGTGGAGGTGAGGGGTGGGGAGCTGTCTGCAAAGTTAGTCGGAGAGTTTGTGTTTTTACAGTCCTGGGTAGGAGACAGTGGGGTCTGGGTTCTAATTCCAGCCCTACTTTCATGAGCTCTTGTGACTTTGAATAAGTCACTTAGCATCCTTGAATCAGTTTTCTCATTTATGCAATGGGGATAATAATTCCTTTATTACCTACCTGCATGCACTGTTGTTGGGGCCCTTTAAGTCATGATGTGAAAGAGCTCTGCACTCCATGAGGGCCACGTAAACTTTGGAATTCAAGAGGCAGGGCCTCCAGATGTGGGCCACCCCAGGCAGGCTGTATGGAGGTGGGAGAATCTCTCTATGGGTGTTGGATATTCTAAGTGGACGTTGCTGCAGTCCCTCCATGCCCCTCTCTCCTGCCCTCTGATGTCGAAGGAGACTTCGAGGAGGAAATCCTGCCAAAGGTTGAGAAACTGCTCCATGTGTTTATGAGAGGAAGATAAATTTCAGGACTGAGATAACCTAACACTGCATGATCGAAGGCACAGGGCAAAGTTCCGAAGAAGCTTCACTTCCCTCTTAGAATTACCTGTACTGTCTGCTCATCTCAGTTAGTGGACAAGAACAAAGAGCTGGCTAACCAGCCAATGAGTCAGAGAGGAGTGGTCATGGCCTTCATCAGACATTGAATTGGGGTGCCCTGGGCCATCCTCACTGCCCTGTGCCTTCTTGCTGACTTGAGTCTCTGAGGTTCACTCTGCATAGCACTAAACTGATTCAAGGAATGAACCTAATTATTTAATTCCATCTGAAAGATGTGTGTTGCTCTCTGCTTGACCTACCTGCTGAGCCAGGAGGGTAGTACCCAGTGAGAGGAAGGTTCTGACTTCCTAGGTTGTACTCACCCCCTCTTCACTCGCTGGGCTGATGTCCTCCTCCTTATTCGTCTTCCTTCTTCCTCTCCTGGCCTGGCCAGGCCTGGTCAGGCAGCACCTGACCCCTAGCCTCCTGTCCTGTCTGCTTACTGCTTTGAACTCCTCCTTTGTCTGTGACCCCTGCCACCTCCCTGCTCCCAGGGACCTTGCCTCCCTTCCTCAGATGTGAATCACTCGTACACCTTAGGCTAAGCCGGACTGGGTGTCATGCTGGAAAACAACCTGCCCAGGCCAGTACAGCCTGCCTCACCCCTTCCTAAGTATAGCAGTCCGCCCCGCTAATTACTCTTCAGCTAGTCCTAGGTCCTGGGACATTGGGCTGGAGGTTCTACTAGCCCTGGCCTTGACTCAGCCATGTGCAGATTCAGCGGTGTCATCAAGGGATGGTTGGCAGGTGGCAGGGATGGGTTGGAGGGGACTTTAGCTCCTCCGTAAGCTCCACCAGTTTTCCCAGAGGCCCTCCAAGCAAACAAGCACTCCAAATAAAAGCAGTGTGCTTGCTTTGTAAATGCAGCCTTAAGGCAAGCCCCCTGATCTCCCCTTTCAGCCAGGCTGCCCCAAAGCTCCTCCTCTATAGAAATTCTAGAGCTGCCCCCAGATGGACTCAGACCATGTAAGGTAAAGGTGGGCAGTGGAGTCAGAGGCATTCGCTCCCCAAGGAGAGCTAGAAATCCAAAGTTGAGGCTCAGAGCCCTTGAGAGTAACTAGTTACTGAAGACCAAAGCAGGGGATCAGGTATAGAACATCACTGAATCATTTGCCTCCTGCCCTGCTTGATTTTAATAGGTTAGTCCTTTGAAAGGGCCCTTTTCCTGGACTAAACTGTCACTTGGGACTGGCAGAGAGAAAATAAGTATAATCGTTTTTTATGTCCCACAGCATTTGGGTTAGTCAGGGTTCTCCAAAGGGATATATGTAGATATATATATAAGAGGAGATTTATTATAGAAGCTGGCTCATGGGATCATGGAGGCTGAGGAGTCCTACAATCTGCCATCCCCAAGCTGGAGAGCCAGGAAAGCCAGGGTGGTGTGATTCAGTCCGAGTCTGAAGGCATGAGAACCAGGAACACTGATGTCCGAGGGCAGGAAAAGATGGATGTTCCAGCTCAAGCAACAGGGCAGAGTTGCCCTTCCTCCACCTTTTTGTTCTATTCGGGCCCTCCACGGGTTGGATGATGCCCACCTGCCTTAGTGAGGGTGATCCTCTCTACTCAGTCTGTGATTCAAATGTGAATCTTTTCTGGAAACACCCTCATGGACATGCCCAAATAATGTTTTACCAGCTATCTGGGCATCCCTTAACCCAGTCAAATTGACACATAAAATGAATCATTACACCACCAAATCAGGAAGTTCACATTGGTACTACCCTACTATCCAATCGACAGAGCCCTTTCATATTGCATCCATTGTCTCCCATATGTCTCTTTTTCCTGTCTGATCTAGGATCCATGTTAATTTACTTGTCATGTCCCTTCTGGAATTGTTCCTCAGACTTTCCCTGTTCCTAAAGTCTTTGCAGTTGTACAGGTCTTACATTCTGTAGAATGACTCTCAACCAGAGCCTAGCAGGTATTTCTTCAGAACCAGACTCAGGTCGTGTGTTCTTGGCAGAACTTCTCATCATATCACTTAGAAAGTACACGATGTCAACCTGTCCCACCACTGGAATATCTGGAATGGTAGCCTTGATCACCTGGCTATGTTGGTGTTTGCCAGATCTCCTTACCTTAAGTTCACCAGTTGCCCCTTCGAAATTTATTGGTGTTTGTGGGAAGGTATTCTGAGGTTACACAAATAGCCTGTTCCTCATTAAACCTCACCTACAGCCTTACCACTCATTGATGACTTCTGCCTGAATCAGCCACCTCTAGGAAGATTGCCAAATGGTGATTTTTTATTTCCATCACTCTTACATTTATTCATTGTCATTCTACTATAAGGAAGAACTTTCTTTCTACCTCGTATATTTATTCATTGGTATTAGGAAGTTTTCATGGATTCCTTTTGTACTTAATACATTGAAATCTGTTACTATCATCTATTTTGATGTTAAAACTGTCCTCGGTTTGGCTAGTAGGAGTCCCTTTGAGCTGGCTCCTGTGTCCTTTTGACATCCCTGTCATTCATTGAGCATTTTAAAATTTCCTGGCACCGCGAGATATTCCAGTCTCATCCTGTACTTTCCCTGATCTAGTTAGACCTCCCTTTTGGTAGAGAATAGTACTTAGAAACTAAGATATGGAAGGTTGATGTGCCCATGTTACTGGGATGTCATTGCTTTAGATCTCTCAGAGGGCAGAGCTAGGAAATATATGTATATACACATACACATTTACAAATTTTTCTACATTAGGCTATGTATTATAAAATCATGAGTTCATACTAATACCTCCCATTCCAATCCCATACTCAGAGGTCTTTCTATTCTTCCCCCTTTGTATCTTTGTACATATCTTCTCTGGAAGTTAGAAACTTGACTCCCTTTGTCTTAGTACTTTGACTTATTTGCTCTAAGTAGCACATCTCCCAACCACAAAGGCCATCCTGCTTCCTCTGTGCCCCCCTCTCTTCCCATCACCTCTTGACTGCCAGGCCTGCTCATCTGTGTGTGTCTGCAGCTTCATTATCAGCCTCCAGTCCCTCCAGCTCACTGCTCTGTGTGGCTCCCCAACCATGGCCCATGCCTCTCTCATCATATTGCATTCTCAGCCACACACTGACCCCTCAGTTCTGGGAAGGGAAGAAGAGAGAAGGCAAAGGAAGATAGAAGAAGATGGGAATGGAAAGAAAGCAAACATAGAAATAGTATAGACATTTTTTAAGCCTTTTGAGACATATTGCCAAATTGCTCTCCCAAAAAGTTGTATTGATTTACATTCTCACCAACTTGTTATAAGGGTGCCATTTTCCTTATACCCATGCCAACACTGAGTTTTATTCATCTGTTTAAATGTCAATCTGATAGCACTTCACTTTTGTCTCTATTACAGCTCATGCTGTACTCAACCCTGCATTATACTTCTGTGTCTCATCTCACCCTTTAGATCAGAGTTTCTCATCCTTGGAACTAATGACATTTTTGGCTGGATAATTCTTTGTTGTGGAAGCTATCCTGTGCATTGTTCCATACGTAGTGGCATCCCTGGCCTCCACCCACTAGATGGCAGGAGCACCCCCCAGTCATGTCTATCACAAATGTCTCCAGATATTGCCAGATGTCCCTGGGGGGAGCGGAGGATTAGCTCTGGCTGAGCACCCACTACTATAGATTATGAGCTTCCTGAGGGCATTTTATATCTTTGTACATGTTTTTGTACATCTCTGTCTTTCTCTTGGATGTAGTGAACAGTGAGGAAATTTTATCTGTACAGGGATGAGAGGAATCAGTGGTTGGGTAGATCCACTATAACAGGACCAATGAAACTTGCCCATTACATGTATGCAAATTCCATTAACATCCAACAGAGGGGAAGGAAAAGGAATGTCAACAAGGTTAGATTTCCATGGATTGCTACTAGGTCATTACTAGTCTTTCTCAGTTAATTTCCAGTCTAATTTCTTTCTTTCTTTCTTTCTTTTTTTTTTTTTTTGAGGAAGATTAGCCCTGAGCTAACTATTGCCAATCCTCCTCTTTTTGCTGAGGAAGACTGGCCCTGAGCTAATATTCATGCCCATCTTCCTCTACTTTATATGTGGGACACCTATCACAGCATGGCTTTTGCCAGGCGGTGACATGTCCTCACCCAGGATCCGAACTGGTGAACCCCAGGCCACCAAGAAGCAGAATGTGCAAGCTAACCGCTGTGCCACTGGGCCGGCCCCCCAGTCTAATTTCTTACAGTCAGATAATTGAAGTCTGTGGCCTAGTTCAACCAGTGGACTCTATTTTGTTGGTGGGGAAAGCAAAATGCTTTAGGAGAAGGTGTTTCTTAAGTTACGTTGTTCAATATGTTAGAAGTAAACCAAGGTGCTTTCTCTTCTGAGATTTCTCTGAACAGGCAAACTGACTAATCATTGCTGTTTTATATGATGTATTTAGAGTTTAATTCTGTCATTTTCATTTGATTATATGGACTCTTCCCCGTGAACTCTTATCAAAAATTCCAAGTAGAAATTCACTTACAAATTTTTGTTGACATTTACCACAATCGTATTATATTTCTTATGGAATCAGTAAATGTTTGCAAAAGGCATTTAATGTCATTATGCAGAACAAATCTGCATATTTCATTTCTCATGGGGCGTAGAATTAACTACTGAGAAAAGGCTGTAATGGTCAGTGTGATGAGAAGAGCCCTGGGCCAGAAGGATGGAGCTGGGCAGAGTGCAGCAGCCTCTCCCAGTTTTAGTTTTCATCTCTGCAAAGTGGAGAATGCTACATTGCCCATCTCACCATGGGATCAAGTGGGAAAAGAGATGTGAACTCACTTTGAAAACTGTTCGGTGCTGTATCACTGAATGTATTTTGATGGATTGCTCTAAGATCCGGATAGAGTGGCCTAGAGGAAGCATGGTAATGTAGTTGGAAGCCTAAATGTCAGATTTTCAACCCAGCTGGCTAAATTCTTTCTATATATATTCATCTGGGACTACCTGTTCTCAGTGGTAGTAAAAAACACTAGCTAGTGACGCTGGACAGGGTGGGAGAGGAGAGAAGGACTTGGCTTTAGGTTTCTTATGCTGGTGACCCACCTGGTCTGAGGGAGGGGTTTCCCCCTTTGGTCTCCCCTGCCCAGTAATCTGTTTTGGGACCCTCCCCCCCACCTATTAGGAACAGGCTCACCCCTTGATTTCTGGTCTTGTCTGACTCCTCTGGACTTGGAAGTAGCGTTACACTGGCTACTTCATTCACTTTGTCCCAATAACCCAATGACCCAACAAGTTAGAGCTCACCTCCCTTCTACAACAGAGGAACTGGAGATTCAAAGAGGTGAAGTAACTTTCCTCAGGCTCCACTGATGATAACGGTAATGAAATGAACACGATGTCTCAGAGGCTCTTCTAAGTACTTTATTTAAATCTCCCCACAGCCTAGACAGGTGCTATTCTTATCCCCATTTTATAGATGAGGAAGTCAAGGCACAGAGACGTTATCTGCTACTATTTGAACCCAGAACCTGAAGCCTGTGTTCTTCTGCCACACCCTGTTGTCTCTCCTCTCCTCATCACCCCCTCCTCCACTCCTGCCTCCCTGCTCAGTTTCAGGCAGCAGAAGAAGGAAGTGGCAGAGGCATAAGAATAATCACTGTGGCACTGTGCCCATACTCAGGCAGGGGAAATTTTTACTATAGGTGTAGGATGACTTTGTCATTGCTCCTTGTTAAACTGAAGTGTCAGATCATGAACAGTTAAACTCCCAGAATGCCGATTGTATATTCCATTGAATTTTTTAGAAATTTTGAGTTATCTAAGTTTCTTGGGAAGTATTATCTACCATTTACTGAGTACTTCCTATATGCTAAGCATCTTGCTAAGCACTTTATAAACTTTGCTTTTATTTAATCTTTTCAACGATCCTTTATGGTTGGTGTAGTTATTATGCCATTTTTAGAGAGGAAGTAAAAGGCTGGATCAGCACTGTGCCAGGTGAGAGCCATTGCTGAAAGTGATGAGCTTACATCTGACTCAGGTCCAGCTGATGCCAAAGCTTCTGCTCCTTTCCCCTCATGACCCTGCCACTCCTACATGTCACAGCCTGCATGCTTTCCCTGAAAGGGTTTAGTTTACAAGAACTCCACAGGTCTGGCCTTCCCTTCTCTAAACTCTGTTTTAAATACCCATGCTAAAGTGTTCATTTCTTTCTTTGATCAACAAACATCCATTATACAATGGAGGAGTGGAAATGAGAAAAGTGCACACACACACACAAAACAAACAACTCCCACTCAGAAGAATGGGAGACATGTAGCTGCCACAGGTGCATAAAAATGATGCAGCCCCACTGGGCAGGAATTCTTAAGACCTCCCTGCGCTGGCAGTAGAATAAGTTCTGTGGTTGGTCCCTGCTTCTGCTCTTTGGGAGAGGCCTCCTGGGGGCCCTGACTTTGACTCTGTCCCCTGAGAAGTTCTTCCTTGTCCGTCACCCTCTGTGGCCATAACTGAATTGGGTGATGCAAAGTTTGTGCTCCTTGGCAGAGAAGGAACACTCGCCTTTCCAGGTCAAGCTGTGGCTTCCCTGGCAATATAATTCCTTAAAAATTAGTCCATATGTTTCTGGTCTCTTTTCTTCTAGTCAGTTCCACTTTCCAGTTACGACATCTAAATTCTGTCCTGGACCAAGTTCTTAAGGATGCCTTATTTCCCAACTTCTGTGCTTGGCCCACCTCTCTCTTCCTCTCTTTAGTGGTGTCTACCCAGAGCTCCTCTAAAACGTGCACTTGGGTGGGAAGATGCACCGGTGCTCTGATCTTTACTGTCAGCCTGTCTCCCTTTGTTCCACTGCAAATATCTTATTGAGAGGCATTTGGGACAGGCAGTGAGGGGTGACACTATTTTCTGCTCTTTGGGGTTACAGAAGCAGTTAATTTTTCTGATCCTCCAAGGCCCCCAGGTTCCAGATGCTGTCTGTTCTTTTCCACCTTTGCTTACAAATTTACAGTTCTTGCCTGGGCTCGTCTCTTTCTTGTGTTGCCTTGCGAAAAGCTGCAAGGAGCAGCATGCTCACGTTCTGTTCCTTTCCAGCACCTTCACCTAGGGCTACAGGCTTCTTAGGCAAAGAGGCCCCGAAATACAATGATGTGAAGAAAATGGAAGTTTCTTTTTCTCTCTTGTTAACAGTCCTGAGGTGAGTGGTTCAGCTTTGAACCATGAGAGGTTTCATCTTGTCTCTCTGCTGTCCACTGGGGCGGTGCTTCTCAAACTCTCTATGTGGAAAGACTGGTTTTCTTTATTTCCAATTTGCCAAAGACCAATACTTTTGGTTTATACTCCACTGATTATGCAGTTGTATTTCAAGCAATGTCAAATTGCTGTCAACGTTCCTAAGTGTTCATTTGCAATTTCTATACTTATCTCTTCATTGATGGAAACCGGTCCATGGACAACTTTGAGTCAAGGTTGTCTAGGGCTTTACCCTGGTCTGAATATTCAGTGCTGGATCACAGGCCTGCTTGTGTTCCAACCAGCAGGAAGCTGGAAGAGCACGGAGGAGCACACACTCAATGTTTCGGGGGCTAGCCTGGAAGTCGCACGCTTCATTTATGTTCGTGTTCCAATGGCAAGAACTTAGTCGTGTGGCTCCCCTAGCTTCAAGGAGGCTGGAAAATCGAGTTTGTTACTATGTAATAAAATGAAAACACAATTTAGCAGTCTCTGCCACAGAGTGGAAAGCTAAATAATGATACAAAAAAATAATTATGAGAGAAGTCGCAGGCCAATATACAATTACGGGCAAATGAGTTGCAAAAATGAGCTAGGAGTTCAGCGTCACACCATGCAGAACAGAAATTCTTAGAAATGGAACCTGGGGTCCTACTGGTCCTCTTATTCAACCCGAGGGGCAGAGGCCTGTTGTGTGGTGAGGCTAACAAGGGGAAGTTCACATGAGAAGAAACTGAGAACTGTTTTCTGGGAGGAAGTCTAGAAACCAAACATCCAGGTTTGAAACTGAGTTAGAATCCACAAGGCTGTGTCCAGAGTGCTGGGGCAGGAGCAGATCCAAAGGCCCCTGAACATGATGGTGGTCAGGACCCTGTGGAGCATCAGGGAAGGGGGCTCCAATAATCTATCTCAAGATCATGCAAAGTGCCAGAGATGGGGGGAGCCAGAGGTCCTGGCCAGTGTGAGTGGGGCGAAGCCTCTCCAGCTCCAAACCTCTCTGTCAGTCTGTGACTGCTATTCTATGAGCAGCTAGTGAGACCTGAGGCCACCAGCATTTTAAGCCCCTACATTAAAAACCTGGGGTTTAAACTTGAAACTTTATTCCTTATTGTGGCCTCATCATGAGAGAGAGAGAGAGCGTGAGAGGTGTCTGCATTTGAGATAGTTATTTTGGAATCATCCACATAGAGAAAATAATTTAAGCCATAGTAGCTGTGGTGGAAGAAAGGTTAAAGGGGAAGAAGAGAAGGCTGAGAACCAAGTCTAGGGTACGTACACTTCAAGGCTGATGGAAGATCAGGAGACAGAAATACCGAGGACAGTGGGCAAAGAACCGGGAAAAGTCGAGTCACAGAGGCATGGGAGGGGAGTTTCAAGAAGGGAATAACCAACGATTTGTCAAATTCCACAGTGAATCCAAAGAAAAAGAATATTGGAAACAGGATTTGGGAATTATTCAATAAAATTGAACACATTTTTATTTTGTTCTGATTACAATCAAGGTTCTGTGTTTGTGCTTCAAAGAACAGGGAGACAGAAAGATACCAGCTCTGCTCTCAACAGATTTGGAAGGGAGATTAAGACAAATAAATATTTAATAAAGTGTGCTAAATGCCACAGGAGAGGTACCAAGTATTTCTCAACCAAATTTCTTGAAAGAATAACCTATACTTTTTTTCTACTTCTGTATCCCCTAAGTATTATTCAACACAGTGTGATCAGGTTTCTATCTCCTCTCCTTCCAACCAGCTGACTGAAACTAACCAATGCATGAACCAGACATTTGTGTGCATCTACTACATGATGCTGTGTTGGGCAGCAGGTGCACGAACCTAAGTAAGAACCTGTTCTAGCCCTTATGAAGCCCACAGTCTGGTGGCAAAGGCTGACTCTGAGGCAGAGAATGCTTCTACGGTACAATATCAGGTGATTTTTCCCCCAGTGGCTAAAAGAGAGTCTGAATCTAGTAAATACAAAGTCATTTTAGGAGAATCAATGTATACATGTATGAAAGTGCCAGTTGTATGGGTTTGTATAGTTCCAGAGTCAAGGACTGCCTCTCATCACCCCCAGCCATGTTCGTATTCTCAGTGGAAGGAGTACGTGGAAGAATAGAGGTGAAGAGCGCTAGAATAAGAGGAGGCTACTGATGGAACAGGGACGAGCTTATTCCTGAGCTCCCCTCTCAGTGCCTTGAGGCCCCAGAGTTCTTCGTCTACTCATGGACTTTGTCTCTATTATGTTCCCAGGGTCCAAAGATCCTCTGTCATTATAGCATCTTCACCAAGGCTGCAGGCTACTGAACTTGTGGGAGAGCAGCACTTATCCAGCAGCCCCCATGGCTGGCCCCCGCCACTGGAAGTGTCACTGGGGAGGATGGGTCAGTGGTGCCCACCACAATGCAGCCCTTGTAGCTGTGTCTGCGTTGCCTCGCATCAGGATGAGTGCCCCCGGGCTCAGGTTGTCCCCCCCCCCCAACTTGTCTTCCTAACACGCATCATAAGGAAAAGTCTACTGCTTCATTCTCTGCAGTATCTAGTTTCAAATCTGGTTTATTTTTAGGCCAAAATTATTTTTATTCCATGTCATTTATTTCCAAGGTTTACAAGACCAGAAGCACAGATAGAATTGGAACTGATCTTGGATTACAAGAAGGACATCTATGAGGTGGACTCCAGTATGCAGGGATCTGTTGGAATACAATATAGTTGTCTTTATTTTGTGTAACCCTTATAAGCGAGGGTAAATCACTCATTTACTGAATCACTTACTATATGTAGAGAAATTTACTAAGGTTCTGGTATGCATAAGGGGACATTGAGGGCATCAGAAGAATGATGACACCGGTCCATGCCCTTTGGGATATGATTTATTCCTCTTTCCTTCTCTGAGAGTTGTTATATTTATAACTAGGAAATGTTGTATGTACTAGATCTTGCTAAAAGATTTAAGAAAAACCATAATATAGTAAAACCTTGCAAATTTTGTTTGTATTATAATATGCTTTAAATGACTTCTGTATTATTCAGAGTTTTACAGGAAACAGATGATCCAGTTAAACTGGTAACTGGGGGAGGGCAGAGTTCATGGAAACCAGCGAGAGATGGCGCAGTGCCCCAGAGTAGCAGTTAACATCCCTCAACCTGACAGCCAAGGAAAGGGAGAAGGGGAGTTTCCAGTATGGAGAGGCTGCCTGATGGGAGCTACCCCAGCCAACCCACAGCAACCTGGCAGGGAAGGAGCGGGGGAAACCAGTATCTCAGCCTCAAACTCCTTCCTCCTCCCCATCTCTTGCTGTCCCTCTCGTTGGCAGGAGCTGGAGGGCAAGGGAGCCTGTTGATGTGGTCCCTCAGGGTAAAGAGAAGGTTGGAGAGGGGAGCTGGAGGGGCCAATGGATGAGATCAGGCACAGCATTCAGATGCCTTTTCTATGCATTTCTATGGGCTAGCAGCAGATGTGCTATTTTACCACCAGATGGGCACGGGGAGGGAGAGGGAGGCAGGAGGGCGAGGCCATGAGCTTCCTGCCTCGGTGATGAATGCTACTTCCTGACTAAAGCTGGCAGTCCTGGAGGAGACTCTGGTTGGTTTAGCAGTAGCAGTTCTCTCTTTTAGAAGCTCTGAAGCCTTGATTAAGCAACTGTTTCCCACTACAGCCACATGCTTTGAAAATACGATTTTCCTTTCCCTAGAGAGTTTCAGGATGCAGTCAGGCACTAACCTGGGCTGGTGTGGTCTCCAGACGCATGGCAGGGTCACTGCCCATCACTGTTGACTTGTCACTGGTAACAGGGGGGATTATTTGGAACAAACCACATAGAGCAAGAGACTCTTGAATATCGTTCTCAGAACAGGAGGCAGGAGATGGGTCACAAATGGAGTGAGAGCAAGGGAATGCAGTACCACAGTGAGGTTAGGACCGACAGTTTGCACGAAAAGTTTTCTGTTGCGAATTTTACAACATAAATCGAATTTTCTTCTCATAGGAAGTCGTTTGCTGTAAGCAGGAACTTCAGAATTTCTCAACATGTATTTTCAGAGTGAGAAAATTCTTTGTACAAGAAGACTATCTCTTTCAGCTATGAATGCCCACACTTTAAATTTTGGCATTCTCTCCTCCTTCAAAAAGTAAAGCTACTGACATGTGACTATACAATGCTCTAAGGATTATTTGCTATGTAATAGAACATATGGAGTTATATTATGTATAAATATTATCAATTTTAAGCATTTTGATTAGTGTCTTTCCTTTTAAGAGGGTCAAAGGACAAAGTGTGTTTGTTCTCTTTCTACTCTAATGAATTAGATGAGATTAAAATTGTATAATAGATAAAACAAACACCATTAAAGATTTACATTACATTTGGATAAGCTAAGTCGGGGAATTTGCTGATCCTGTAAATTCTGTCTCACCTCTTTTATTTGGTTTAGTTCTGTATGTTTCCAAATTTGCTTTCCTGTTTAATCAAGAGGTTTAAGACAGTCTGCAGTCATTAGTGACATTTGGGGAACAATGCTTTTGATTATAGTTCTTTACTAAACAAGGCATAGAGTAGAGGCCGTGTGTATATACCATGGCATCTTGGAAGTCTACCCACTCGATGGAGAGAGAGAGAAAGCAGTAGTTGGACCAACTGACATACAACAGGCCGGTCCTCCCTACATAAACATGCACTGGCACAGTGACCTATTTGTTCTGCTCGGCTCAGGCTGCAGCTCTCCCCTGCGTGTCACTCCCTCTGAGCAGAAGATGACTTGAGGCACGGAAGTTTCTCATTTCCCAAGCGCACCCAGGGTGTGCCTGCCCCTCCTCTGTGTGGCTGTGCTCTTGGGACCTTTACTAACAGTAGAGGTGCTGAGGTGTATTGTGGTGACCTGGCTGCCATGTGGAGAACAGAGGATCTAAATCCCAACAATTTTATGTGCCTGAGTTTACCATTCATTGTTAAGCAACAGAACAATGAAACTTTAGCAAAGTTGAATTTAGCTTTCTTAGGAGAAATGATCTACTGTTTTAAGCTAGGGGAGCAGATTTGTAACAGCCCTGCAGTTAACAGGTACTCCTAAATATTAGCTTTCCCCAAGAGTATCAGGGGCCTCCAGTACTCTATTCTAGACAATGTCTGTTTAAACTGAATCTCGAACAACTTGCTACTCCTCTGTGTGTATTACCATAGCAAAGAGTAAAGTAACTGCTCATGAAGCATGTGGACTTTATTTTGAAATTATTGCATTATAGTAGAGTTGATAACACCCTCTCCCCACTCTCGTTTAAAAAATTTTTTTAAATATGTATTTATACAACAGTTTTATGTTTACAGAGAAATTGAGCAGATAGTGTAGAGTTCCCATCTTATATCCCTCTCCTGCGTGCGATTTCCCTTATTATTAACATTCACATTAATATCATACATTTGTTATAATTAATGAGCTGATGTAGATACATGATTATTAACTGAAGTCCATACTTTGTTCAGATTTCTTTAGTTTTTACCTAATGTCCTTGTTCTTTTCCAGGATCCACATTATATTTAGTTGTTACGTCTCCTTAGGTTTCTCTTAGCTGTGACAGTTTCTCAGGTTTTCCTTGTTTTTGATGACCCTGAAGGTTTTTGAGACATCCTGATCAGGAATTTTGTAGACTGTCTCCCAGTTGGGATTTGTCTGAGGTTTTTCTTGTGATCAGACTGGGGTTATGGGTTTTTGGGAGGAGCATCACAGAGTAAAGTGCCGTTCTTACCATATATCGAGATTACGGACTAGCAACATGACTTAACGCTGTTGATATTGACCTTGATCACCTGGCTGAAGTTGCATTAGTCAAGTTTCTCCACTGAAAAGTGACCCCCCCCAGGCCCCCACACTGTCCTCTTTGAGAGGAAGTCATGCACAGCCCGCAGTAAGGAGTGGGGAGTTATGTTATCCTCCTTTAGGGTGGAATATCTGCATACTTTATTTGGAATTCTTCTGCATGGCAGATTTGTCTCTTCTTTCTCATTTATTATTTTATTCCATCATTTATTTGTATCAGTATGGACTCACGGATGTTTATTTTATACTTTGAGTTATGAGCCAATACTACTTCATTTACTGTCACTCAGACTGTTCCAGCGTTGGCCTTTGGGTTGCCCTCTCTTTTGAAGTTATGTTCAAAGAGGAATCCTGGTTTCTCATGTCCATACTGATAGGGGACAGGTCCCTGTTGTGGGACTGCCCTTTAGACCACCCTGTCTTGTCTGCTGTGGTGAACCTGCTGTTCAAGGGTGGCAAACCCTACTCCTCGCACCTCTCAGCCAGCAGGGCTTGGAGCCAAGTCTATAGAGGGAAATGAAAGAGTCATGAGACCCAAATTAGAGAGTATGCAGAAGAAGAAGAAAGTAATAATGCTCAGTTTGGGTAAATGGCTAGAGTTCATGCGGGCATGTATGTGTGCACAAGGATACTTCATTTAACAAGTATTTACTGAGTTCCTACTATGTGCAGGGCATTTTTCCAGGCCCTGGGGATGTGTCATAAGAACACAAAGTCCCTGACTCCTAAGTGCATGGGGAGACAGACCATAGCCCCAAGACGTTAGAGTCAGGTAGTGAGAAACTCTGTAAAGAAAAATAGAGCAGAGTTACAGGGTGAAAGTGCAGGAGGGTAGGGTGAGGTGTTCTTTTAGAGAGTGACAGGGAAGGGATCTCTGGTGAAGTGACATTTGAGCCAGAATGAGGTGGAGAAAGGAGTCTGTGAGTATGTGGGGGAAGAGGTTCGGGGCAGAAGGAACAGCAAGTCTAGACGCCTTGAAACCAAGAGCTGAAATGAACCTCAGGGATCATATATGGATCTGAACCTCCCATGCTATCCCAGTTTTGCCATTAAAATGAATTATTAAAAAGAATTTAGTGAGCAAAGGTAATTGCTTATGCAGAAGTGGTCTCTTTTCCGGCTGTTAGCTACCTGTTAGCCTAACCTTCAAGTCCCATTTGGCTGGGGTTTCCAGACAGGAGAGGCCTCTTCTGCATTTGTGGACCAGAGGAAAGAAAATATGCCCAGCACCGAGTGACCTTGATTTTGATGCACTCTGATTCTTCCTGGGAGGAGGAGGGGAGTGCTGTTGAAAGCCAGCTGAAAGGCCAGCAGCAACTTGTCTTGTAAGATGCATCTAGAAATACAAGCTGTTTGAGTGGTTTTCAGATGTCTTAATTTTCATAATTGTTTCCACATTATGGACTGGCTGGACGTTTTTTCAGAGAATCCAGTTGGGAGAGTCTAAATGAAAGCTTTGCTCATGAAGTTTTCATTTGGATTCCACATATAGACTTTCTAAACCATCACTTTATGAAGTCTTAAATTACTGAAGTTTGAAGTTGCGGTAATAGCTCCAAAGTTTAACATCTTTTGTTTCTGGGTCAGAACTATTCAAATCCTTTAAACCTTTAGTATAAAAAAAAGAGAGAAAAGAAAAAAACAGCTTGGGATTTGGCAGAATTAAAGTTTAGCAACATTTAACTAGTCTTGAAATTGACCATATTGTGTGGCCTCACTTAGCGTAACATTTGAAAACATATTTTCAGAAAATTGTCTTTTCTACACTTTTCAGGGCTAGTAAAACAAAAAACAAAAACCCAAAGGCTATTTAGAATGCCCCATTTTTTTTATAGTGCAAAACAGTCCTTGAAGGTGATTTGATCAGACCGTTCTATTTTGGTAATTCTATATTATTGTCAGTATCACTGTAGTTCTTGGTTGTCTGGTGTTTTGGGTGGTGGGGAGAAGGTATAGTGTTGTAGATTAGCATGGGAGCACAGCTGCCAGAGTAGAATCCAGGGTCTTCCCCTTTCTAGTTGTGTGACCATCAGGAAGGGTGCTTCTGTTTCCTCATCTGCAGAATGGATGGAATAATAGTATCTATATCATTCTTGGGAGGATTACAGAAGATGACCCATATGAAATGCTTAGTCCAGCACCTGGCACCAAGTGATCACTCAAATATTAGCAATTAAAAATAGTAATAATGAAGTGGAGATATTAAGTAACTCACCCAAGAACACAGAGTTAATAAGTGAAGGAGTTCTCTAATTGTCCTAGTTAGGAGGTGATGTGTAAGTCAGCAAAGGCATTTAACTAAACCTTTTCATTTTAGTGGGGGAAGAGAGAGTGTAGGATGTAGATTCATTCATTTATTCTACCAGTGCTGATACTATAGACATGACCTCAAAAGGCAAGGTCCCTCCTCTGCTCGAACAGAACAGTGTAGTGGAGGGGGTTGGACATTAAAGGCATAAACACAAAGAGAATATGTGATGAATGACAAGTGCTCTGATGAAGATAAAACAGGGCTCTCTCATAGTGAGCGCTGTGGAGTTTCTTTGGATTGCTCAGAGAAGATTTCTCAGTGGAGGGGATGTTTAAGCCAGGATCACAGAATCATATTTGAAGGCTTGAGAGAGGTCAAGATGATAAATCCATCGTTTCTTATAAGCTGACTAAAGTTTTTGGTAATTTCTAGCTAAGGAAATATGGTGATCTGTAGTTAATATGTATTAGAGCCTGTCAACAAGCTTAGCAACATATGGCAGAGGAGGAAAAATCAAAAGTACTCATTCATAGAACATCCACTTATTCACTTTTGGAACTCTGAGGTGATTACGTTAGGAAACATCTATAGGAGAGCTGGAGAGAGTGACATCCTGATGTGCTTAGTTGTCAGCATATAGGGTTATATAGTTACATGAAGTTTTAAATAGGAAACCATTTTATTTTCATTATCACTGAAAAACTCTAAAATGTGCTGTGCTGGTAAGAGTAGTAATAATGAACATAAGCAAATCCTTGAGGCTTTTCCTTTGAACATTAATTTTGATTTTTCAGAGCTGTAGTTGTCAAAGGAAGGTAAAATACATTAAGTAGAATGTGTGCTCCTAAGAAAGAATTTGTAAAGCAATATTTAAAAGCCTATTTGTTTATTACAGAAATGTAGAACATAGGAAAAACTGGAAACAATTTTTTAAAAATTCTGCTATTCTTAATTAACTATTTACTATTTTGAGATTGTTTTCCTTATCTTTTTCTATGTCTTTTAAAAATAGCCAACACACACAAATATATACATGTGTGTATATATATATACACACAAATACATATATGTATGAATACATACGTATGTAGTTATTGGCAATGAAAATAATGGCTCGTGGTTTTTCTCATGTTAACACAGCTTCACGATAAACATGAGTTTCAGTGGTTCTATAATATTCCGTCCTGTGGGATCTTTTTCATCAATTCCCTATATGAACTTTTTTTCTCTCATTGCCTGCTTCTCCCCAAAGTAGAATTCTGGCCTGGGAGGTAAGGAGCTACTTGGTGGAAGTTCTGTTTAGTCATGGGTTTTCTGTGGTTTCTCAACTTTGTAAGACAACAGTACTTCTCAGTCTCAGGACAGTTTTTGTTAAAACATGTCTAAGAAAGTGCCATTTTGACTTTGATGGGAGAATGTTGAATTTGAAAATTTTAAAGTGAAAATCATTGAGGTTTTAGAGCATCCTGTAATTATAAACTCAACCAAATTTATGAACCAAAGTTAAAATTTTAAGACACCTTCAAAAGGATATTAGCATAATTTTAACCAGTTTTTGGTAGTATCTTAATTCCAACATCTTTCCGACATATTAATCTTGATATTACTGATGAATTAATCAAGGATAATGTAACTTTTAAATTAGAAACGTGTTTCTCTTAGCTCTCTAGGGCATGTAACAAAATAAAATACATAAATTATTTTTTATTAGTGAAAGGACACATAAAATTGCATCATTAAAATTTCTTATGTGGTTCTTAGATTGTCTTGAATTTCTGTATACTTTCAACACTGTTGAAAGCTGAATTTCCTCCTTGGATATTTAAATTGGATTTCACTAGATTAGTATCTTCTATTCAACTCTCATCTGCTACTGGTGGGATTAGAAATAGAATCTGTCTCAAGGGCAGTTTGATATATGTATCAGCAGCCTTTAAATAAATTTATATCCTTTACTTCATCAATTTGAAACCTTTGGGTTAATTCTAAGGAAATAATTGACCAAATATGTAAAGATTAATCCGCAAGAATGTAGCCTTGCTTATAAAAGTGAAATATTGGAAACAACCTAAATGTCCAACATTTAGGGATTGGTTGAGTGAAATGTGCTATATTCATATACTGGAATATTATAAAGCTGTATGTATCTGTATTTTTAATTTGGGAAAATTATGGTATAGTGTAGATATTTTGGCCTGTTTTATGGGGTTATCTGATATTGGCAGTTAAATATTGGTGAATATCTGCCAAAGGGAGCAATTTTTGTTTTGTCATTGTTAAAACTGCGTCCCCCTCCTTTGTAGTTGAAAGGCACTAGAACCATTTGTCTCTTGAGACCACTCCCAGTTTAAGCATATAAAATGACATTTTACCTTCCATTTGCCATGATAGAGAAGGAAGTATCTAATTCATTTACAAGGATCATTACCCTATTAGAATATAATTAAAAAGAAGACTGTCTGAGATACGCTTCTGTTTTGTACTGCTTCAAACTGATATCTGATCTACTTATCCTGATTCTGGATATGGTATTATATCCATATATTGCAGAATTTATATCCAAATTGCAGAATTTGTAAGAACTGTAATAGCTGGGGATTTCTATTAAGCTTTTGCTGTTAGAGCCGCTTTGTTCTCACCAGTGGACGGCTCTGTGCCTGGGCCTACTGGATCTCTGGTTCTCCAGCAAGTAAATTGCAGCCTCATTCCTTGTGAGGGAGCCCACAGTCATTCTCCCCAGAAGATAGATTTCCAGGCCTTCAATCCCAGTCTTCTTTGATTGGACCCTTCATGGCCGTGGCCAGACCACTGCAAGGCAGAACACCTGGTCTTTCCACCAAGCATAGATGGATGGGCATCCTTAGAGCTTCATCCCAGCTCCTCCTTGCCTGGAATCCCTCACTTTTGGGGTCCAAAAGATCTTGACCTGAGATTAGTACCTTCTCTGTCTGCCTGATACCCTGGTTTGGAGATTACTTTCAGACATGTGTCCTGAAGACTTGCCCTCACTTGGCAGGCATGTCCTCACATCCGCATGGGGTTGGACATCTTCCCAAATTCCACATCTCAGTTTTGCCCATGGAGGCCTGCTCTTCCACCACTTGCTGTGTTCAGGAGAGCCCAGGGAAGGAAACTGACTTGAAGTGATTGAGTTGGAAAATTCAGTAAACAAATTCACATTTGTACGGTGTGGATTAGGAGAATATGAGGAAGAAATGAACAAGAAGGTCAGGAAGGGGTATTGAGACCAAAGTCCCCAGCCCTGCACCGCAGGCTTAACAAGTGAGTGCTGTCATTGTAGCTGGAAACCAAAAGATGGCAAAAGGAGGATCAGGAGTAGAATCGGAAGTGGTGGAAAACTAATCTCTTGGGGAAGCCATTTGGTCGTGTGAAGAGTAATTCAACCCCAATTATCTTGGCAAGAAGGTGCCAGACATTACCAACCTGCCCTTGATTAATGAACTGAACCCACACATAAGAACTGAGCTGGAAATCACCAGGAGGAAGCATTAATTGTGCTGCGTTTAACCGTTACCAAGGCAGAGTGCATTTTTCAGGCCTCAGAATATTTGACCTACTGCTGCCTCAATGATCATTCATTCATTCAGCCAGCCAGTCAGCCAGCCATTCAGCAAATATCTGTCATGCGGCAGCCAGGGCAGATGGGTCCTGGGGTTATAATGGTAAACGAAACAGACAGAGACCCTCCCTCACTGAGCTTATGGCCTAGCCTGGGAAATGGACAACACTTACTGATGAGAGATGAATGCTGTGATAGGAGGTCAGGGGCTGGGGTCCTGGAGCAAGGGACATTCACACTGAGATCTGAAGGATTAACAGGAGTTGACTAGAACAAGAGGCTTAGCAGTGGCAATTGGTGGGCTAGTGATTGATTTTGCAAAGAGTGATATTTGTTTCTTCTTTAAATTTCTTTCTAGGATGTTTGGTTCTTCTCCACAATGAATGAGTGTCACTATGATAAGCAGATGGACTTTTTTTATAATAGGAGCAACAGTGACACTGTCGATGAGTGGACAGGAACGAAGCTTGTGATTGTTTTGTGTGTTGGAACGTTTTTCTGCCTGTTTATTTTTTTTTCTAATTCTCTGGTCATCGCAGCAGTGATCAAAAACAGAAAGTTTCATTTCCCCTTCTACTACCTGTTGGCTAACCTAGCTGCTGCAGATTTCTTTGCTGGAATTGCCTATGTATTCCTGATGTTTAACACTGGCCCAGTTTCGAAAACTTTGACAGTCAACCGCTGGTTTCTCCGCCAGGGACTTCTGGATACTAGCTTGACCGCCTCCCTGACCAATTTGCTGGTTATTGCTGTGGAGAGGCACATGTCAATCATGAGGATGCGGGTCCACAGCAACCTGACCAAAAAGAGGGTGACGCTGCTCATTTTGTTCGTCTGGGCCATTGCCATCTTTATGGGGGCGGTCCCCACACTGGGCTGGAATTGCCTCTGTGACGTCTCTGCCTGCTCTTCCCTGGCCCCCATTTACAGCAGGAGTTACCTCATTTTCTGGGCTGTGTCCAACCTCGTGGCCTTCTTCATCATGGTTGTGGTATATCTGCGGATCTACATGTACGTCAAGAGGAAAACCAATGTCTTATCTCCACATACAAGTGGGTCCATCAGCCGCCGGAAGACACCCATGAAGCTAATGAAGACGGTGATGACTGTCTTAGGTAAGAGGAACCAAGTGAGCCATTATTCCCATCCCTTCAGCAAATATTTATTGAGTACCTACTGGATACAAGGCACTTACTAGGTAGTAGGAATGCAGCAGTGAACAAGATCAGATGCAAAGCCCCACCTACCTGGAACTTATACTCTAATAGGGGAAGACAAGCTAAGTGTTCTCATGGGGATAAACAAAATAATTTTATAATAAATGTTATTATAAAGTTTATAAAATAAGATATTGATAAGTCCTCAGGGAAAAATGAAGCAGGGGAGCGAGATAAGGAGAGCAGGTATAGTTTGTAATTTTAAAAAGTGTTGTGAGAGACAGCTTCATCTAGAAGATGACTTTTGAGCAGAGACGTGAAGGTGGTAGGGAGTGGGCCATGTGGGTGTCTGGGGAAGGGGGTTCCAGGCAGAAGATGCAATAAGCATAGGAGCGCTGAGCAGCGAGGAGGCTGGGTGGCTGGAGTGGAGTGAGCAAGGGGAGAGGAGGAGGAGATAAGGTCAGAAGGCTGATGGCATGGGGGTGGGGCAACTCAGATTATATGGGGCTGCACAGTTATCATAAGGAATTATTTGGCTTTTCTGAGTGAGATGAGAAGCCATTGGAAGGTTTTGAACAAGGGAATGACATGATCTGACCTACATTTTAAGGGCATCTTCCTGGCTGCTGTTTTGAGAAAATACTGTGATAGGGCAAGGGCGAAGTAAAAGAATTGCCTAAGAGGGCATTTCAGTACTTGGTGGGGATGACAGTGACAGGGACCACAGGGCAGTTTGGAGGTGAGGAGGTGTGGTCAGATTCTGGAGGTTTTTTAAATGGAAGGTTGATGAGATTTGCTGACTGGTGAGATACGAAGGGAGGTGAGAGGAGGAGGGAAGATGGGGAGTCCCAATCACCGAGATGGGCAAGACTGAACCGGAGGAGGTTCGCGGTGAAGGTCGGGAGTTTGGTTTAGGACAAGCGAAGTTTAGGATCCTATGAGACATCCAAGTGAGTTATTGAATCAGGAGTTCAGGATTTAGGTCCAGGCTGGAGATCTGTATTTGAGAGTCATTAGGGGAAGAAACGGTGTTTTAAACCACAAGACTGGGTGAGCTCACCATGGAGCTGGATGTGGATGGAGGACAGAAGACCAAGGAACGAACCTCAAGGTACTCCAGTAAGGAGGGTGGGAAGGCAAGGGGCAACCAGCACAGGAGCTCCAGAAGGGGTAGCCAGAAACCCAGGAGAATATGGTGGCCTAGAAGCCACCAGAAGGAAGGAACTATCAGCAGTGTTAATACTCTTGAGAGGTGGAGTAAGACGAAGTCTTACTGGGTTTGACAAAGTGGTAGTTTTTTGGTGACCTTGAGAAGATCAGATTTGGTGTAGCCAAGAGCCTGGTCAAAATAAAATGAAGAAAGAATGGGAGAAGCTTTAGGACAGTGAGTTCGGACAGCTCTGAGGAGTTTTGCTCTGTACTATGAGCCCCATACCAAGAAGACACATTTCGTGTGAAGAATTTTCCCTTTGTTTTGTTCTCCCTATGGTAGGTGGCCTGTTCCAGTCCTGGGTTACAGGTAGAATTGGTGATGTGTGGGCAAACAAGAACTTTTTTGGTTTCACAGGCTTTGTCTTCTCTGTCAGAGAGGCCCTTTCTCACCATGTGTGGTGGCTGCAGCAATGAGGACTGTTATTGAGGGATATCCAGAAATATATTCCCATCAAGGCCCAATGCGAAGGGATTTTAAAATGAATTCTTGGGAAATAATTCCTATTAGAGGATGCAGGGTGTATGGGGTGTGGACTGGGAACCATCACAATGTCTCTAGGTGCTGAAACTGCTGGTCAGATTTGGAGGTCAGCAGAGGCATAGCATGATTGTTAAAATAATTTCAAACTGAGGATTTATTTTAGTTAACAAATAATTATGTAGTGTTTAATATGCGTCAAGCATTGTCCTCAGTGTTTTACACATATTGACTTACTTAATCCTCATGGCAACCCTGTGAGGTAGGCGCTACTATTATCTTCATTTACCGATGAAGAAACTGAGCAGAGAGTTCAAGTAGTATGCCCAAGGTCACTCAGCTGTTATTGGGGAAACCAACACTGACCAGGGGCCTTTGGAGTCCACGTGTTTCACACCACACTCTGCAGCTAGTATTGGTTTATTTGGACTTGTTGCTGGTCTCCTCTTTGTCTTTTCTGCTTTGCCACCTTGTTCTTCTTTTACTGTCTTGACAAGAACAGAGACAAGAGTAAGAAAGGGAGGAGTGACATTAATCAATTTTTCTGCCCTTGAGCTAGAAGGATATTGATGTTTTTGGTAAAGAGTAAAGTTTGGTATTTATTGGTAGTGTCAATGAACTCTGCTACTTTCCCTGGTTAACTTGCAAACATAATCGTTTGTTTGGCTATGTGTCTTGAGAAATTACCTACCTGATTAAAGGGAAAACTTTCTTTTTTTAGCATATTATACACCATACACAGCATGAGATAAAAAAAGGCTTCTGTAATCCCAGGTACAGAGAATAGAATTCTGAGAGACAGTTGTGGTCACTAGCTTCAGTTTCGTGTGTAATGTTGTCTGGAACATATGGAAGGGTTTAAAATAAAGGAGCTGTGTGGTTTTGGCAGGTGTGGTATTGGATAAGGAAAAACCAGAATAAACAGTGGAATTGCCCAGTAGGATAAGAGAAGTGGTGGCATTGAGATGGAACAACATTGGGGAATTGGTTAGTGGCAGGAAGACAGTTTGGCATCAAGCACCTGGGGAAGTTCCTAAGTGGTGAGACAGAGGGATCTGGTGGAAGACAGGAAGCTTGAGGACAGGGGAAATGAAACTGAAGAGCGAGATGGTATGAGGGTTTTTGACTTCCAGCTCCTGATTTCTTTGGATAAGAGAAGATTTGGATTTTAGCCCTAACTTTTTCATTTTCTACAAGGGTGATCTGAAGCACATTAACTCAACTTTTCTTGGTTTAATTTCCTCATCTGAGGTGGAATAGACAATCTTTAAGTTCTTTCTAAGTTATAAAATTCAGTGATCCTCTTATAACAATAAGTAACCAAAGCCACACAGAGTTCATGGATTGACTGTGTATCGAAGCACGGAGTCTCCTCCGTGAGAACGTCTGCCACAGTATCTCTAGGGAGGAAGCCCCTCAGTTGCTCTTATCTGATGCATGTGACAATTCAGTTCCCTAAAACAAGTCTCTACCATATGACACTGTATTAGAAAAATCAACAGTGCTGGCATCTACCATTATTGTAGTCACTGGTTCTGAGTATGTGTAAATTAATAGCTTAATGCTTATTTCTATAGTGATTACCTGATTTAAATATCTTCATGATAAAGTGCTAAATATTTATATTTACTCATTGATACATATGTTGTAGGAAAGGTTAACAAGATTAAGGTTTCTTATAAACATACCTTTTTTTAAATATTAGAGAGTCAATCAGTATATGTTAGCTGTTTGTTAAATAGCATCTAAGAGGCAAAGAGTTGCATGAATTCACTGAGCTTAATCTCATTTCAGAGAAGAAAGAAGGATGGACAGGAGCTGGAGAGTTTGGGGAAGGCTTCTTAGAGGGCTTGGGGTGTGATCTGGAAGGATGAGTGGCATTTGTACTGGCAGGAGGGAAAGACATTCTAAGTAGGAGAAACAGCATAGTCAAAAGTGTGACGGTAGAATATCTAAAGCTTGTGCAGTACCACAAGATAGGCCCTGGGAAGCACAGGTACATGTTGTGGTACAACGAGAAAGAGCTCAACTGTGAGCCAAAAAAGTTTAGTTGGCCATCCTCTTTGGAAGGAGTGAGGTAGACGAGATGACCTTTGGGTTTCTTTCCAGATCTGGGATTTTGGTTGAACACAAAAGCTTACAGAGCTGGATGGGGAGATTCTTTCCTTGTTGAGGGGTGCTGGTAGTGATGATGATGGTGTGAATTTTAAATCTGTGCATGATTGGAAAGGCATGTAGGCATTGTGTTCCCATTTCAGCAGCCCTGAGGCAGAATGCTTGCTCACCTCTGGGTTCTGATGTGTGATGGACCCTTTATGTGAAAGAAATTGCTTATTGAATGTTCTCATTGAAAAGACATTGGGGACATATGATCCTACTTTCCACAGGGCACCAAAGCCCTGCCTAGAGAGAGTCCTGTATTTTGAAATCCTACTTGTCAACAAGCCTTATCAGCTGCCGCAACCAAACACACAAGAAACCCACGTGGAAACTTCTCATTTATTGTCAAACAACACACAAGGTGAACTCTACATACATGGATGTTTTGTTTCCCAGGAAATGGTCTCGACTTCTTTTATTTTGCGATGTCTTGAGATGCAGAAGAAAAGAAAGGTTGAAGGGATTTGTGAACCATACTTTAGAAATCTTCCATGAACCTTCTTGTCTCTTCGGGTGGTGTTTTTCAAACTGTAGGTTGTGACCCACTAGCAAGTAGTGAAATCAATTAGGAGGTTGTAAGTGACACTTTTTAAATAGCATACAATAGATAAGAAGAGAAAGTATCGGGGGCCAGCCCGGTGGCCAAGTGGTTGGGTTCGTGGGCTCTGCTTCTGCGGCCCAGGGTTTTGCCGGTTGGAGTCCTGGGTGCGGATGTGGCGCCGCTTGTCGAGCCATGCTGAGGCGGCGTCCCTTGTGCCGCAGCTGGAGGGACCCACAGCTAAAGGTGCACAGCTATGTACGGCGGCGGGGCTGGGGGGTGCTTTGGGGAGAAAAAGGAAAAATAAAATCTTTAAAAAAAAAGAAGAGAAAGTAGAGTGCATTGCATGTAATCAGTATAAGTATTGTTTCAAAATCTGTGTGTGTGTGTGTGTGTACTGGATTGTAATATAAAATGTATTTTTAGTATGGGTTATCATCAAGAATGTTTGAAGAGCCATGGTCTTAGCATCAAGGTTTCTTGTTTGGCCGATCACATCTGAACTCTTTTAAAATAAGGGAAGTATTGTAGTTAAGGGACTTTGAAAAGGTTTGTAGTAATTGAAACAAAGAGCTAGATGTTTTCCTTCTCATTTCTCTCTCCCACCCCTCCACTTAGATCAGTGCTAAATCCTCCTTGCCTTTTCTCAGGGGAGAGAGGAAGGAGGAAAGGATGGTAAAAGAAGAAAAACAATACCCAGAGTTCTCACACTAGGAAATGGGTGAAAATTAAGTACCATAATGAGCCTTGCTAGAGTACTACTAATAATCTACGTGGCGTTTCTGCAGCCTTACCTTTTTTTTCAGTGTTTTAAGACATAGTTCTCATTTGGTCTCATGGAAGTCCTGCAAGGGAAGTGAGGAAGATATTAGTATCCTCTTTTCCTGCCACCCGCCTCGATGCACCCTGTACTCAGCTGTAATTAATTATTTAGTTCCTCCTTTTCATCGCTAAACCTTTGCACGTGTAGGAATACCTTTCCTCTTCTTCTGCCTGGAAAACTCCCATTCATTTTGTAAGACTCAAGGGCCTATCTTCTCTGAGTCTTTCCTTACCCTATCTGGGTAAATCTGATTACTAGCCCCTTTGGGCCACCTCTTTGTTTTGTCCATACATTAATCAATGCATTTAACTGTTTACATGCCTTTATTTTGAACTAGGCTGTGTAATCTTTAAAGTCAGGGACTGTACTGTATCTATCTTTGCATAGCTAATGTGTAGCATGGTGTCTGGAAGACACTTGTTGAGATTACAATAGAATGAATAAGTGAGCAAATCAAGGTTCAGGGAAGTTAAGTGGCTTTTCAAAAGCTGGAACTAAAAGTAGAACCCAGGTTTCCTCACATCCAGCCTGGCCTTTGGCAGGCTCTGGCTGACATGCCTGTGAGGGAGAAAATGGCAGAGGACTTGGTGGGTATCCCATTTTATAATATGGGAAACTGAGGTCCCAGAAGGGTAAGTGATAGTGCTGTTTTGGGAGGAGAAAAACAAGTGAGTGTTTTTCTAGTGCCTGCTATGAGGAGGTCCACGTGTTACATGCTTTTAGGATTTTATTTCACTTCACCCTCATAACAAGTCTCTGCAGGTCTGTTTTGTAGATGAGGCAGCTCCGGTGGACTTAAGCATCTTGCTCATAGATCCATATTGGCAAAAATAAGAATAGTTAATATTGTGTGCCATATGTACATGGTTCTGAGAGCTTTACATGTTTTATTTCATGTAATCATCATGAGAACCTATGAGGGAGGTTCTGTTGTTGTTACCAGATGAGTAAACTGAGGCCCAGAGAGACTCAGTTGTCTTGCCCAAGATTAGTAGCAGAGCTGAGATTAAAATCCAGGCAGATTGACTCCAGGCCCCGACTCTTCAAGGTTAGTTAGCAGCTTCTTGTAAGTGATAGAGCTGGGATGACGTTGACCCAAGTAATGAGGCTTGTATTTCCCTTGATATCTAGTTAAGATTACTTCTGTGAAGTCACTTAATCTCTCAATGTTGAGCTCGCTCTTGATTTGTTCTAAAGATTTTGCAGCGTGGTGGTGAAAGTGAAGACACAATCTCCTGGGGAATGACAGCTCTAGTCTTCAAACTTCATGCTCATTAAAGTATATGGCAAGAGTAGGGACTTTGGAATGGGGAGGGAAACAGACTTAAATCCTGGCTTTGCGGCTTCCGAGTTGTGTGACCCTGAACAATTTACCTAACCTCTCTGTGACTTAGTCTCCCCAGCTGTAAGATGGGGATAATATCAGTACCTCTGGCATGGTGAGGTTTGGAGGATACAGTGAAATAATGCCCGTAAAGCACTGAGCATAGTGCTTGGCAGATAGTAAGTACTAAGTAAATATTAACTACTCGTTTTGGGCCTTGGTTTGCGTCTGAAGAGCCTTACCCTGTATTCAAGCAGAGTGCCTTTTTGTTCCCAGTAATGTTACAGGAACTGTGGAGACGGAGACTAGAGGCCCCCTGTTGGTGCCATCATGATGGCAGGTTTTGCGATGTGGACAAGTAGTCAGGAGGAAGCTGCCTGGGTGTGCTTTGCAGAGGCTGCCTGACAGCTGGCAAATGGCACCAGCTCAGTTTCTGCAGACCCAGGCCAATCTGAACACATGATCACCAAAGAAATGAAAAGTCCTGCGCTCGCATTGCTAGTCCCTATAAACACTCCCCGCCGTGAAGTTCTGTTAATGATTTCTGTCTCTGACAGATGATCTTTGCATTAATAATTCATTTCACTTGTGCAACATTACTATAGAAAACATTATAAGTGAGACCCTGATCATCAAGTGTTAGCTTAATAAGAATCCTATAATACAGCACCAACATCTTGTGTGTGTAGATCTATTAAGACATTCCTCTTAAGAAACTGTCCCCACCTTGGTAACGCATCCTACCAGTACTTGTTAGTCGTTACTATTAGTAAGTACTGTTACCACCTTTACTAGGATTGGGAAATTTGCCCTTTGTCTGAAAAGAACTAGGACCAGAACCCAGGCCTTTTAATATTGCTTATGGGCTTCATCAGTGAAATGTCCTTGCTCCATTAAAAAAAAAAAGCATGCACACACACACACACACACACACACACACACACACACACAGGAACCAGGAGTCAAGAGAAGCTAATCAGAGTGCCCAGTAATTCTGAAACATTTGTTTTCAGCTTTTGTGGCCTTGCAGTGGCTGCTACATCACAGAAGCCTGCTTTCAATGTTTGAAAGCCTTGCATGCCTTAGTAATCAAATATCTGTCTAAAAAAAAAAGTTAAAGCTTTGCCTTTAAGAATGCTGAGTGAAATGATCAGATCGTTGGCCCTCAGGAGCTCTCTTGCTGCTGTGCACTCATATCAGACAGAGAATGACTAATTCTTTTCAGAGTCAAGACACCCAGGCACCAATCCTTAGTACACTGAGTCCAATGGCGTTTGTCCTTTTGTCTCAAAATGGCTTATCACAGGAGCACCTCTGTCGCAGATGCTTTTCCTATATGCTTCTTGACATTGCAACAGGGGCCTTCCAGGAGAGAGGCGTTTGCTTCCAGGGCGAGCTGTCACTGAGTGTGTGCAAACATGTCATTGCCTCCCAGTTGCTGCCCCCAACAGCACAGTTTGACAAACCCCTCCATTCTGAGGAGGAACGCGGAGGCTGAGAAAACCTCCGTGTCTGATGTGAGAAGGAAGACTGTTTCAAATTCAAAAAAAAAAAAAGAACCCCATCGCTGTCTGCCATTCCATCCCACATTTTCAGATGGTCTCCGCTTCTTGACACCTCCTCCACTACAACGTTTTTAGCGTCTGTGCCTCCCTTCTGCCTCTGCTCTGTGCAGCCCTTTGTTATCTCAAGTTTGGCTCTGGGTTCATTTTTTTTCCTGCTTCGTTATTTCAGATGCCTCAGTCGGTTCAAAAGTCATTTTTCCAAATCGTTGTCCTCATTTCCAGTGTCATCACTGCTCTGCTTTCTTATTTTTCCATTTCCTCCGCATACTCCTTCAGTTCTGTTAATTTAAATCCACTCAGCTTCTCTATGCCCTTATCACACTCTCTCCTTCAGAACTTTTGTTTCTGGCTTTTCTTCGTTTCAGAAATCTGAAACCGTCCTCTTAAGCCAGAACAAACAGTTATTGAATATTTCCTGAGTGCGAGGTACAGAAATACTTCTCAAATTCTACCTCTTTGTTTTTCCCCCCAACTTTATTGAGAAATAATTGACAAATATAATTGTATATATTTAAGGTGTACAACATGATTTGATATACATATACATTGTGGAATGATTGCCAAGATCAGGATAATTAACACATCCATCACCTGACATAGTTAACTCGTTTTATTTGTGGTGAGAAGACTTAAGATGTCCTCTCAGCAACTTTCAAGCATACGATACCTTATTGTTAACTATAGTCATCGTGCTGCACATTAGATCCTCGGAACTTATATTTCTTATAACTGAAAATTTGTGCCCTTTGACTTACATCTCCCCATTGCCCTTCCCCCTGCCCTGGGCAAACACCATTCTATTCTCTCTCTCTTTTTTTTTTTTGATTCCACATATAAACGGTACTGTACAGTATTTGTCTGTCTCTGTCTGGCTTATTTCACTTAGTAGAGAAGTTCCATCATGCAACTACATACAACCCTCCTGCCAACACCCAGTCTCCTGGTAGGTGTAGAGTCCCGGAACCCAGTCATGCCCTCTCTTGGGGCCTTGATTTCTCCCAGTGATGAATGTGGTTATTATCTGTCACAGCACTTGGCTCATTTAACACCTGGAATTGTATGGTGTGTGCGGACTCATAGTAGAATTTTATCAAATTTGTGTTAACATTTGTATTTTTATTTATTTATTTATTTATTTATTTAAAGATTGGCCCTGAGCTAACATCTGCTGCCAATCTTTTTCTTCTTCTTCTCCCCAAAGCCCGCCGGTACATAGTTGTAGATTCTAGTTGTGGGTCCTTCTAGTTGTGCTATATAGGACGCCACCTCAGCATGGCCTGATGAGCGGTGCTAGGTCCGTGCACAGGATCTGAACCAGCGAAACCCTGGGCCGCCGAAGCAGAGCACGTGAACTTAACCACACAGGCTTGGGGCCAGACCCTGTTTGTATTTTTAAAATATCAGCTGAGGACTGTATTCAGTGCAGCTAAAGCAAACATTTTGGGTGGGAATTGGGAGTAAAGGGTGTTTGCTGGTATCACAGCCTGTCACAGGCCTAGGGATCACTGTAGAGGCTGGGATAAAGGGCAGGCAGACCAGGAAGTGTTGGGAGGAGGATGTGAGCAGCCCTTCCCCCTGCTCTGACAATTGTCCTTCTAGTCCAGCCATCCGCTCTCCCTCCCTTCCAGATTGTTCTAGCTCTGCAGAGTGCGAGAAGGAAAGATCCCATTACCTTGAAGAATCAATATCTGTTGAGAGATTTGTCCAAGTTCACCTTGTAAATCATGGCTAGTGTACAGCCAGAGCTCGGGACTTCCTAGTTCCTGCTGCTTCCAGTGGGTCTCTTCTTGCCTTGGTGAAATATACCCGGCCCTGGATGCCTAAGCAACAATGATACACAAGAAGGCTTGTTTGCTTTTATCAAGCCAGACAGTTCACCACCCAGCAGTGGGCCTGTTTTGTCCTTTATGTTTTCTGAACAAGAAGAGATTTCTGCTTTTTAAACTTTCTCATCATAAACATTTATTGAGTACCTACTAGGTTTTAAGCAGTATCCTATTAGACATGACCTCTCCCCTGAAGGCACTATGAATCTTTGAGTGCTCTGATGTTTTATGGTTGTCGGAAGATGACCAAGGCTTATGAGTCAACAGTTGGGTCATGGGCATGATGGATGACACAGAGGCAGATGTGCTCTGTGCAGCTTATATTTATATTTCCTGTGTACAACTTACAGGGAACCTTATTCATAGGCTTGTCTGAGGAAATGGGAAGCTTATCCAAAGAAAGATAACTAAAGGAACAAAGAAATATATGCAAGGGCCAAGTGAGGCCCCCCAAACACTGTGGGTTTGGATAGTCTATGGAGGCATCCTTGAAGGGGTAGGATATGAGCCAGATCTCAGTATGACAAGTGGAGAGGAGAGGGCAAAGCATTGCAGATAAGAGGAAAGGCAGGGTGGGAGATAGGTACACACATATCTAGAAAGACCATGCCAGGGCCAGGAGTGGGAAGGGAGGACAGGGCAGACCGATTTCTGTAATAAGGGCTTTGCATAGTAATGAGAGTCTGGTTTTAGGGGCATACTGGAGCCAGAGAATGGAAGGTCTTGAATCCTAAGGTCATGTGGACTTTATTGTCGCATGTTTACAGAGACTAGGCAGGTAACGTTGGTATGTGTATTGGGCCTGGGGTAGGTGTAAGGCAATAGGGACGGGTGGCACCTGTGGCCAACTGGACAGGTTCAACTTTTGTTAAAAGGCCTGCAGGCCAGTTAATAGATCTGTGGCCAGTCTTCAGCCCACAGCTAAACTGCCACATCTGGCAATGGAGAGCCGTCATAGGATCTTGAGGGTAGGATCTTGGGTTGAGAGGAAGGTGGGAGTTGCTAAATGCAAAGCAGAGCTTTACAAAGATGGGAAGTGGGTTGGAGAGGGAGAGGTCAGTTAGGAGCCTGCTGGGATTGGCCCAGGGCTCTGTGGGTGGTAGGTAGCCAAGATGCCCGAGAGAGGCTGAGCTGCCCATCATAGTAAATGCTGGAGGAAAGTCCATCAGTCACAGCAGGCCAGTCTACATGGGGAGGGAGGAGCAGCCAGGGAGGCCCAGCCGTGGCTGCAAGGGAGCAGGAGGGGAGCAGGTCAGTGGAACATGAGCTTTCGGAACTCTGGCAAGAGGCAGAGGTGTAAAAAGCAGGTAGCCAAGGTCAGAGAGACCTGAAAGCAGGAAGCAGGGATCCATCCTAGAAACTAAGATTCAAGGGTAGGAATTCGTCCTGGAAACTAAGATTCCTTAAGGCCTTTGAACTTTGCCCTTTCTCAACTCCCAGCTGACCTCACCTTTCTTGCTTCCTTCTAATTGAGAAGATAGAAGTCATCTAGCGTGAATTCCCCTAATTTCCCTTCCTTCACCATCTTAGTCAACCTGCAAAGGCCCCCATCCTTCTTTTCAGGCTTTCTCCTAGAGCTCACTGCTTCCAACCTCCCCAGGAGCCTACTCTCATCTTTATTTTTGCTCTCCTGTATATTTGACCATTAAAATATAACCTGTGACCTTATCTCTCCTTTCTGACTACTTCTCTCTCTCTTTCTCTTTATTATAGTATTTTCTTGATACCGCTAACCCTGCCCCCACCACTCTGCTAAGACTGTGCTGATGAAGCCACCATTGCCTCCTAGTTGCTGAATTTAGTGATCTGGCTTGACTCCCTGTTGCGTGGCTACCATTTGATGGTTTCTTCCCTCTTGTGTTCCTTCTGTCTCTTGTCCAGTCTTTCCTATCTCTGACCATTGCTGAAATGCCCTTTGTTCCTGTCCCCTTTCATTCCCCAAGTTCTCTCAAGGTGATCTTACTCACTCCTGTGGTGTGGACCAACCTCTATGTGAATATCCCCCAAAGCAGTGTTTCTATCCTCAGCCTGTCTCACAAGATCCAAATCTCTATGTCCATCTGCCTGTTGCACACGCACACCTAGATGTCCTGCACTAGGTACTGCAAACTTCATTTATTCCACATGTTGTATTGGATGTGTGTAATGGAGGTCCCACCTGCCTTGCCTTCCAAGCTGGAAAGCGTGGTATGGATATCTCTTTCATCATCTATATCCAATTAGTCACCAAATCTACTTGAGTGATGTCTCAGGTCCTGCCACATGCCCTTAGACCCTGCCTTGCCTTTCTGTTGCTTACTGTTATCTCTGTCTGGATTCCCTCCTCCCACCTTTTCCTGCCTCAAGCCTTCCTCCATATCACCAGCTGAGGCATCTTCCTGAAAAGCACAATTAACTCTGCCTAATCTTTTCTTGGATCCTCTTGCATACTAGATAAAGCCCAGATTCCTTAGCTGGGATGACAAGGCCCTTTCATAGTCCCGTTTCCAGCCTTCTTTTTCAAACACAGCACCCCCCACCCACCCACCCCCAGTCCTAGGCTTAGTGTAGCCTAGGCTTCTGTCGTGCCAAGCTGCTCACCAGACTGCTTGATACCCCCCTTGGTTTTTCTTAGCATGGCAAACTCCTATTCATCTTTCATAATCCTTCTCTGTGATATTTTCTGACTCCTGGCAGAGTTAATTATCCAGTGCTTCTATAGCACACTATTTATATGCATAAAACTAGTTAGCCCATTTTATTATAATTTATTCATTATATACCTGTGTGTCTTACTAGACTGTGAACTTGTCAAAGCAGGACTGTGTCTGTCTTCATCTCTGCAGTTCCCGGTGCACAGTAGGTTCTCAACAGATGTTTATATAATGAACTAACACATTCACTGGGTGGGTCCTGGTACAGGAACTGAGCAGCTGCCCCAGCCTCTGTCCTTGTCCTGATCATAACTGTAGGGATGGGCCTACAGCCACTCATGATTCTTCTTCCTAACCCTATGGTGTCATAACACGATTTGCTCCCAGGATTGTGGGCCCTCTATGTTTTGGTTCTCATGAATAGTCTTTTTTGAGGTAGGGGGAGTTGGAAGAGGCTACCAAGTAATCCCAGGGCTGAAGTTGACTTGTGTGAGTGACCCGAAGGCGTACAAGGGGGTTTCCTTGGTAGGCTTGGGACTAGAGGTTGTGGGGTCTCCAGAGAGTACCTGGTGAGTTTTCTGTCTTTAATTCCCTCCTTTGCAGGTTGGCTGGTCACTTGGGAGGCAGTTACATCAGAGCCACTGACAGGACTGGCTACATAATTTGTGGGCCCCTTGTAAAAAAGGGAGGAAAAAAATTGTCACTAAAATATAAAGCTCTTTCCTTTTTTCCACATCTCATCTGCTCACACTCCTCCATTGTCCTATCAAAGTTCACTTACAAAAAATAAGTTCAAAGATAAAATTATTGAAGATTTCAAGATGGTGACAGCAGAGCTTTATGCTAAGCACAGAGCCCATGTGAGTGGAGGCCAAACTCCCCCGAGGCTGTCGCTGGCTGCTGAGTTGAGCGCCTTGGCCTTATCTAGCCCAGGACGAAGCTACTGTGATCCAGGGTACTTTGGAAGACTTAGATCTCATTGAATTTTCCCCCTTAGGACTACAGGGGCCAGCCATGTGCATCGTCTCATGATCAGTCTCCTCGATTGCGAGAGGTATTTTCTTAGAGGCTTCCTTGTCTTCTCCGGGGCGGGTGCCCATCTCCAGGGCAAGGCTCCTTCTCCTGAGCCTCAAGCACTAACAGGAGGTAGATGGGCTGTGTGGCTGAGACAGTTCCAGGGCTTCTACTTAGAGTGTATATATTACTGGGCTTCCAGAACTGGACTCACTGATGAGTCAGGGAACAGTCTGTTCCTGCTCTGTGTCTGTTCTGAGCCTGCCTGTCTGGGTCCAGGATAAGGCTTATGAGATAAGTGTTGTATCCAGAACAGTGCCCCTGCGACTGGGCTCACCTCAGGAATGCTGCAAACGAGCCTCGTAGGAAAGGTCAGGACATTTCCGTGACTTGAACAATTCTTCCCTTGGAAGGTCGATATTTTCCTCCCCAGGATGTGTTCCAAGCTCCTGGGTTCTGGGGCTCCATATAGTTAGGCCTGATGTTCCGTCAAAGGCTCTGGGCTCCAGAGGAGTTATACTGAGTTTACTTCTGAGGGTTTGGATGCCGGAAAACATGTAGCAAAGTTCCTAGGATGTGCATGGCCATTTGGATGTCTGGCTACTATGCCAGGGATGCACAGCAAACATGAACGCTGTCTTGGAGTGGAGTTCAGTGCTCTCTGCTGGGGCCAGGGGAGTAAGGATGCAGAGGTGGCACAGCAGACCTGAATCGTCCTGGGCTCTCTAACTGAATCTCTATACAGCTTAGAAGCCAAAACTATGTCTCTTCAGTAGCATCGAACAGACCCTCAGAAGGACATAGAGGTGGTCGTACAAGAGGTTAATGCTAATTCATGGGGTAATAACTGGACTCTCCTCCATTTGTTCTAACTTGAAGGGAAATATTGTTCTATTGCTTTATGGTGATTTGCAGTTCAGGGAGGTTGGCATTGGCATGAGACTGGAGAATCTCTCGACTTCCTGATTCTTCTTTGCTGGCTTCTATATAATCAGGGGTCATGCAGACCCTTCTAACTGAGGGAGTGTCATTGAATGTGGTCCTCAGGGACAATGCCAAGAACTAGCCACTGATTCTGGACTTCTATAATATGAGAGGGACAGTGGCCAGCCTGGGGGGCCCCACAGGGACAATCTGGAAGTTCTTAAGTTGAGGGCTTTCTTGGAGTCCCTTAAGCTCAGAATGAGGTAACGTAAGAGACTTCAGTGCTGGAGCAGGGGGAGAGTCAGGCCTAGCCTTGCCCCAGGTGGAAAAGCAATGGTTGGGCTCAGCCTGAGAGGTCTCAGGGATTGTGGAGTGAAGGGGCTGTGGCCTTCAGGATCTGGCAAAGAAGGGTGGCGGTCTCTAAACGGAAGAGTTCGCTGGGACCTGGCTGCACATCTTCTTTGTAGCCCCTAGGACTAGGCTCTGGGGACGGGAGACTTAAGGGCGGCGGCCTCAAAGGCTCCAGGGCCTCTGGAGAGAGCAGCCTTCTGAGGTCCTTTGGAGACTGGCTTAACTAGGCATTGGACGTTCAGAGAGCACAGCTGAGCCAGGGTGTGTGCGGCTCATGAGCCAGAGGCAGCCTTGGACAATGGAAAAGACAGTGGACTAGAGTCCAAGGGGTCTGTAAGGGAGGCTGCGTTCTTTTTAGGTCCCTTACAGACCTCCTAGGGCAGTGGGGCACTCTAATGCCTGTGCCATAGTTACCAGTCAGGGAGCAGGAGGCTGAAGCAACCCTTCACCCGGCGAGCGGGAAAGGCTGGACACGAAGCTCACAGCCCTGTCTCCACAGGAGGTAAGTTCTCCAGCATCTCTGGGCTCCTCTTGAGTTTCCTGGAGAGCATTCTAAGCATTCCATTGACATGGGAGGGCAAATCACCCCCTGGGGTCCTTCGTTGGAGCTTCTCCAACACCTCCAGACCAGGAAAGGGTCACGTGGTGATGGCAGGGCCCCTGGTTAGGGTTAAGGAAGCAGTACAGTTGGAGGCTGGCCACCTTCAAATAGAAAGCACTTGTTCCCCTCAAGCTGCCTCTGTCCGAACTCTGCGGCAGGTGAAAGGCTGGAGCAGCTGCCAGCCTGGGGCCGGGGATGTTGGAGGATGCAGTGGAGGGAAGGAGCTGGCTGGATCTGGGCAGGCTCACAAAGGCTGTGCCTGCCACATAAGGCAGTGCTGAGGGAGTGCCCCAGACAGATCAGTGTAAAGTGGCAGGTCCTAGATGACAGCAGAGCAGCAAGGGCCCTAGAATAGTGCCCAGGAGAGGAGCCACCAAGGAAGGGTTGGGACCAGGCAGAAGAGCTGGGATAGCAGGTGCCACTTCTTCCAACAATCAGGTGTGAGAAGCCACTTTGGGATCAGCAGTTGAACGTCAGGGTTAGGGAAGCCTGACTGCAGGTGATGGAAGCCAGTCATTGACCTGGGTCAGGTGGGGATCAGCAGGGGTGGATGCACCCCTGAGGGCCCACAAGTCCCTGAGAGGCTGACAGGAGCCTGGAAGAGGCCCAGCCTTGGCAGACCTGGAGTACCAGTCAGGTTATCGTGGAGACCCAATTAGTGGGGCAGGATATAAAGCAGGCGCCAGGATTAAGGCTGAACTGAGGCTGGACTCTCCTCAGATTCCTCCTGATCAGAGGTGGGCTCCCACTGGCTCCACATGCTTTGCAGGAGGGCTGCAGAAAGAGGGCCCAGACCATCATTATAGACACGTGATTTCAGGATGCAATGTGGTGCATTGTATCAAGATCAACCAGGGAACATTTTCAACATATGCACGACTTCTCCCTCCCCTTTTACACACATATACACTTTTCTAATTCAATGGTCTGCTGGGAGAGCCCTGACGTGCATATTTGAAGAAACTACCAGGGTATTCTGAGTGCCCTCTTCCCATGTGGAGACACTTCAGAGGCAAGAGTTACTATGATGGCAGTGAGAAGATAAAAGGAAAATGGATTTAAAAGACATTAAAATGATAAATGCCTTGGGAGGTGGAGACAGATCAGGCACAAGGGGAGCAGCCAAAGGAGGAACCCAGCTTCGGAGTATTGCATTTTGTATGGCTGAAAGACCAAAGAAAATGGTGGCTTAGAATTGGAAGAAATTCAATGAATAGAGAGGCCCAAAGCGGAATCTCTGATACTTCTAGAACATAATATATCATTTCTTTTAAAACCTTTGGAAAATACCCCCTCAACTCCAGTCTAAAGGAGACTAAACTACAGGGTGGTCCCTCAAAATATGCACATTAGCACACTGAAGCTGTCTAATTTTCTCTGATAGGACCCATCTATTTAATACATTTCTTCTCTTCTGCCTGTATAGCATAAAGAGACTTAACAAATTTTTGTCATTGTCTTGTTCTTTTGTTAGGCTGAAATTAGCCAGTTTGAATTTGTATCAGGTCTCATTTGCTCTGACACAAATAATCCCTCTGTGGGTAATGCAAACAATTTAATGGTGTGATCTGAAGGAGAAAACGATATTACTCAAGCTATTAACACCAGGGGACATCTTGCTGACCTCTCGCAATGACCTGCAAACTGTGGCTTCCGATATTATCGCACTCTTGAGGAAATGTGGGTTGAAATCTTGCCCAAAAATATTTTAGAGAATGCTTCATGTGGAAAAGTCATTAAAAAAAAGGCAGAGAAATATAAGTAGCTATAAATGAGAGAGGAGAAGGGACTTCTAAAATGAACCTGCTGACAGGGTTTACTAGTTTCGAGCAGTATGTCTTCAACACCAGTGTGTATGAACTGGGCACAGGAGCCTGTTGCTGTAGCATCTTGAAAATAAAAATGGCAGGAGGTTCTGCAATACTGTGTTTTGAGATTCTCTACTAGGACTGCAGCTATCAAAGAAGTGCAAATTTGGCATAGGGTTCCTAACTTTCATTCTCTGTGTTAGGTGAACCTCTTTGAGGTAGGGACTGATGCATCTCATGCGTCTATATATTGCACATTGTGTTGTACATATAGGGCTCAAGAAATGTTTGTTCAATTATCTAAGCAAAGAAATCTTTAAGTAAAGACAGTCTTTTATTGCTGTGAAACATCTCTGGATGATGCTCCCAAGGAAGAGAGAATAATAATTATTATTTAAAAAGTAACATCTAGAGGCTGTGTAATTGGTAGTTGTCTACTGTTTCAGTTTCATAGCTGAAACATATTTAAAATGCCTTTTTTAATATTTAGGAAAGTTTATCTAGGAAGTCTTTGTGACAGTCTTTTATGATCAATAAATTTACTGCCTTGAATTTGTTTGCTTTCTTACTAGATCCTTGCTAGTGTTGGGAAATTGCTAGAACTTTGTAATATTGGACTAAAATTTGTTGGCTCGAAGCTGAAGGAATTGGAGTCCCCCACCCCCCTTTTAGAAATGAGCCCTCTTCTCTGAAACCTTGGCGAGAGTAATACCTTTTAGCATTACGGCTGCATGGAACTGGTCAAACATGTCCTCCCCGCTTGTTTGTACACTTTGTTTGTGTATAACGGTAGCATTGCCATAACAAGCAAACCTTTAGAGTATCCCTTTCCACAGTTCTGTGGAATCACTGCCCCTGCTTTTTTCTAAAAGTCTCATTTTTCCTCCAAGTAAAGACATGTCTTTTGTTTTGTTTTGTTTTTACCAAAATCTACATTTTCTCTTCCTCTTTTAAATCTTGAATACTTATTCTGAAGAGGTTTTCCTGAACTGTTCTTGTTCGGGGTGCATAGAATCGTCTATTTGAGCATAATTAAAAGGATTAATTGGCCTTGATGATGATGGAGCAACACACTTTGCAGGATAAGAAACATACGGTTTTTTCACTGTAGTTTTGTTTTATTTTGTAGTTCCAAGGGTGCTGAGTACTACTCCTGACTCTACCCCTTCTCTTTCATCTTGGAGGGCTCCGAGTTTACAGAGCCTTCTCACCTGCCTTCTCTCTGGGTAATGCATGGGATGGAATGAGGGTTTAAAGTCACAGTATTTGATTCTAGTTCTGCTTTCCAAGGAAAAAGTTTAATTTCTCTCCGCCCGAGTTTCCTCACCTGTAGAAGTCCTGACACGGATCCCTCCTCAAGTGTATTCTTAGGAGTAAATGAAATATAATGCTAATAAGAAGCTTAAACAATATACATAATGGCTTCTTGCAATTTGCTTAGTAACTTTTAAATGTCTTTAAAATTCATCCCATGAATTTGATTTAGCCCCCCAATAAGCCCAAGCAGTAGACAGGACAAGAATTCCTAACCTCGTTTTATGCATCAGGAATAAATAAAACGTAGAGAGGTGACAGAACTTGTTACTCTGAACTTGGAGACTAGAGCTCAGAATGTAAATAGTTTTATAAATATGAAAGTGTTTTGGCTCCAGAATTTAAATGATGTTTAAAAACCTTTATTATTTTTGTTATTATGAGTGTAATACTTGCTTGTTGCTAAAATTGGTGCGTTACAGAAATGTATGATTTAGAAAGTGGAAGTCCCCCTCAGCCCTCTCTCTAGAGAGATCAGAACCACTGTTAAAAGTTTGATGTGTCGTCTTGTAGACACTGTCCCTGCAGTTGCTAAGACTGTGTGTGTTCTGCTCACACGCACAGAGTAATGATTTTTGTGTGGAAATGTGTTCTTAATATTCATAATGTTCTCCAGCTTCTTTCACTTGACAATATATCTTGAATTTTTTTTCATGTCCTTACCAACATATCTGTCTAATTCTCTTCAGTGACTGTGTGAGATTACCTTGTATTCCGCATGAAATGTTGGTATTTTATGGGCTGCTTCTAGGTTTTCACCCTTGGAAATAATGCTGCAATAAGCATCCTTGTATCTGCACCTCTGAGCACTTGTGGCACTATTTTTATGGACTATATTACAGGAGAATTAGTAGGTCAAGAAAATCTCTATTTGAAATTTTGTTGGGTATTTCTAAGTTGTCCTCCAGTAGATTGTGCCAGTCTTCACTCAGTGCTCTTTCTCCTTATGCTTTCCATCAACACTAGGTTCTTATAATTCACATACCTTTAAATGAAGCATTTCTGCTTTAGCACAAGACGTTTGAAAGGGTGAGCGCTCTCCGTCTATCACCCCTGCCAGAAAACCAAGGGCAGAAAGCATAGAGGAGTGAATTAAAGCTGACAAGGAGGTGAGCGTACGTTAAGCTGGAAGTTGAGCTATTTGGCTTCTATTCCTTTTCATTCATTTAAATAGCGTTTACTGAGGGCCGTTATGGGCCAGACTCTACTTAGGCCCTGGGAATAGAATGAGAAACAAGATAAATTCCCTGCCTTTATGGGCTCACAATTCTAGTGCGGGTGAACCATAAACAAATAAATTAGAATGTAATGTCAAGGAGTGTTAAGATCTGTGATGAAGAATAAAGTAGGGGAAGGGATGATGAGGGACAGGGCAGAGCTGGGGGAAGCGGAAGCTACTTTAGATTGGGTGGTCCTGGAAGTTTCCCTGCTGATGTGACATCTGAATAGAGCCCAGGTGCCATGAGGCCTGAGCCCAGTGACAGTGGGGTGAAGTTCCATTAGGCGGAGCTAACAATAGCAAGAGCAAAGCCCTGAGAAAGGAGTCAATTTGGCAGTTTCCAGCAATAGCCCCAAAGCTTCCCTGACTTTTAATCTGCCAGAAAAGGGGAATTGGGCTACTTTCTTTCTTTGTGGAAGGCCATGTTCAGGTGAATGAACTTGTGAAATGCTAATAACGTCTCTTAGAAGAGCAATGCTATTAGTGTAGACTAGAACTTTAACCACAAAAATCCACCAGCAAGTCTCTGCCAGTGTCCAGCAGAGGTGGAGTTTCACACAGCCTCTCTCCCTAGCGTATACTGAAATTTATAAAAGTATAAAACAGACCTTCTGCGCCTCCAGCGTGGAGGAGTTTAGACCAACACACTCTGATGATTGCTGGGTCCTTCTTCCCACTTCTTTGCTTTGTAAGAACCCAGTTCACTATTAAATGTGTTTTAACACAACCGGAGAGAAGAAATCACAATTAAAAATGAAGTTTGTTGGAAGGTGATCACAGAGAGAAGCTTCCACTCACCAGGCCTGAGTAGTTACTCCTCTGTCTGAGGATGGATCACCACTTAACTTCTCCACCACCCCAACTCAGACTCCAGCACAGGCTGCGAGCAGCAGCCATACTGAGGGGTAACTGTGTGGAGTGGAAAAGAGGACACGGTGAAAGAAAAAAGGCAGTTATAAACATGAGGAGGCAGATGGGAGTTAGAATGTCCTGCAGGCCGCAGCCTCCACAGGCACTGGACTTTTGGCTCAGCTCTGTGACCCACCTAGGCTTGACTTACTTTTAGCGATGTGAAGTCCAATACAGGGGTTTACTTTCTCTTTAGTCCTTGATCCCCTCCTTTTAGACCTCACCTTTTAAGGCAAGGATGACATTGTCTTGATATAAAGCTCATTGAGGCTGAAGCATTGCATTTGGGTGTCTTATGTTTCCTGCGCACCAATCTCTCCGTGTCCTAACATGTAGTCTATTTTTTCTTTGCTCTCCTCCAAGAGTCTTATGCAAGAGGGCTCAAACAAGAAAAACCTCCTTGTGAACAAAACAGCACCCCTGGAAGACTTTGAAATTCATGCCAAGTGTGATATTGAACTTGAAATTCAAACACAGAACTGTTGTTATTATCTCCTGCTTCTAAAAGGAACTCCCAAGTCTAGCCTCATTTACCTACATAAAAAATGTGCTTACTCATAAGCACTTTAACAGATAATTTTTTTAAATGACAATTTTTTAAGTGTTATAGATAAACAGACTGATGAAGTTTATAATCTGCATGAATACTTTTCATTTTATCAAAATGAAAACTAATCTACTTAAGTGCATTTCTTTAAAACTCTAACTTATGAAGCTAAAGGGAACGTAAGGAAAAGGATTTCTGCTAGTTCATGTACATCATTAAAATCACTTGTATGGCTGTATATTATGGGTGGCTGGTTTTTTTCCAGCTCTCTGGGAACTTTTTGGCTTTTGACCAGTGACTTAACTTCTTTTGTCTGAGACTCTAAAATTACACCAAATGATTGATCTGATAGTGATGGCTATGACATTTGGGGAAGAAACTATGTATTTCAGTTTTTGGCCCTATACTTAGAGTCCCATTCATGTGTTAACTATACTTTTGATTGCAAAAACAGGAACCAACTCATGTTGCTTAAGTGAAAAAGGAGACAAACAGGAGTATGGTAGAACCCAGGTGTGTGTTATCACCATGCCTAAGGAAGAGCCTGGAACCGGGAGCTGGAAAGCCCCGTGTTATCCAGGAAATTCTGTTAACTGTCCACCTGAGTTTTTCCCATGTGCTTATTTTATCATCTCCCTCTGCAGTGTGGCAGCCAGTAGCTCCTAAGTGGGTATAACAAGATCTCTCTCTTTTTCCCATTTACAAATTCTCTGGGAAGGGACTCAACTGGCCCAGCCTGGAATCAGATGCCAGCCCTTAGGCCATTCAAGTCTGTCCAGAGCTGGGGTCTAGGGAGGGGATTTTGATTCGCCTGTTCTGGGTCAGGTGCTTTAAAGGAACCAATTTTGGTCAGGAGTGGACTCAGGTGTGCCAGGAGCCTTGCCTCTGTAACCATGTGACTGGAGGGGGGTGTATGTGTGTGACAGAGAGACAGAGACAGACAAAGAGAAACAGACAGAGACAAAGGATGCAATACTTAATTACTCCAAATCTGAGACACAGATTAATTGAGAGGAGTGTGCAGAAAAGCAGTCACCAGAGAAGAGGGAATCTGACTTGTAGGTGTCCATTTTAATCTCAAGACATGAATGACCTGAAAGTGTAGAGGTGGAAGCCTGGAGAATGGCAGAGGAGCCATTGAGAATTTTCTAGAATCTCATGGGGGCTTCATCCATTTTTCTTTTCCACGAAGGGACAAACTCCACTTCAGTGAAATCCAAGGATTCTCCAGATTTTTAGTTATAATGTGACTTTATTGTTTCAAATTTTTTAAATTAAATTAGTGAGTAAAACAAACATTATTCTTCATAAGGCACCATTGGTTGTCCTTGCAAACCTCTCAGGAAAATAAGGATTTTCATGATTATGGTATATTTTAAGTAGGATTTAATCTCTATCACAAAAATGGGAACTGGAATTTCAGGCATTCATTGCTGACCTGTGATCTAGAAAGAAAAGATATGAACCTCAGTGAATATATTTTCATTGCCAAGCATTGCCAAAGGATGGATTACTGCTGAGGACTGAGGGATAGCATTTATAGTGTAATTGTGCTTGCTGTTTCTTCACAAGGAAATTCCAGTGAGCACTTAAATGGGTCACAGATGTGAGGACCAGGGCCTTAGATTGCTGAGCAGAGGATAAACTCTGAATAAAACTTTTCCACATTTCTGTGTCTCCTTTGGTGAAAAGCAGCCACTGTTTTCAGCAAATGGGGTCTCCATTCCAAGAACCGCTGAGCAAAGACAGTGTTCCTAACAAGGGGTGCGATACTTAATTACCCCCAAAATCCTGGCACAGTTGTATCTTTTGGTTATATCTTTTCTTGAACAAAATTCTTGTTTTAACAAGACATCTACTTTGTTTTTAAGAGCACACAACTAAATTCCCTGTCAAGGTCTGAGGATGCAAATATTTTTCACTGTCTATGAGTAAATTATTGAGGAAATTTTCCCCATGAAATGAAACTTTTTGGCCCCAATCCTTCTCACAAATCTGGGATTGTCCTATTAGTCTTAGGAAACATTTCCTTGTAACTTTCTTATAAATTTAGTCTTCTTGTGTAGAAGTTTATCTTTTCTGTAAGTCAGTGGTGTGCTGTGAAACTTCTGCATCATTTCCTCTTTGGAGGATGTTAGAGCCTACTCATTTATCTGTTTTTTTCCTGTTGCTTTTTTTAAAAGTCTACTGATAAGATATTTTGTAAGGAATCCTTAAACTATTTCTTTGATGCTATGTGACGATCTTTGGGTGATGATATTTAGTTCTAGGACCAGCGTATATTGTAGGATTGTTATTTTATCTTAGTTAGTTCCTCCCGCCTGTAAAATTGAGCTAATGATGTTCATTCCATTTTACAAGGGCTTTTAGTTTCTTCTTTAGCACTAATGCTAATAATAGCAAACATTTATATGGTCCTTATTTGTGCCAGGAACACATCTAAGCCCTCTGCGATATTAACTTATCTAACACTTATATGAAGTTTATATTATCATTATCCCCATTCTAGGCAGGGAAGTTAAATAACTTGCTCAAGGTCACACAGTTAGTAATTGAAGAGCTGAGATTTAAATGCAGATTGGTTCTAGATGTACCTCTAACCCTTACACCACCATATTGCCAAGCATTGTCATCCATTATTGATTCAGCAAGCGTTTATTGAGCTTCATCTAGGACACCACCAAAAACCAGACATGTCTTTTCCTTTCAGGACCTATGGTCTGTGTTGGAGACAATTGGGAAAGTAGATAATTGTAAGTTTTATGATAAACACAGGGCGCTCTGGGAGCACTTAGAAGAGGCACGTAACCCAGCTTTGAGAGATCATGCAAGCTCATCTGTAAAAGGGGACTCTGATCATACCTACCTCAAAGGGTTGACGTGAGGATTCAATGACTGAATACGTGAAAATACTCTGAACAGAACCCCTCACATTAAGTGTAAGCTGCTATTTTTATTAAACTGAGCACTGGACGCTGGCGAGTTTGTGAGGAACTGGGTTGTGGATCTGTAAAGCATGTTGAAGGCAGAGGGAGCTGCAGGGACAAAGACCCAGAAATGAAATACGCCATGGCGGTTCAGAGCACTGAGGATAACCCAGATTACGGGAAGAAGGGGTCAGGGGAGCAAGGAGGCTGGCGGGTCAGTCGGGGGCAGGTCATGAAGGACCTGCCTGCCAGGCTGTGGACTCTGGCCTTGTCCTGAAGACTTTTAAACAGGGAGGTAGCTTCGTCAGACTTGCCATATAGAGAGATGGCCAATCACACTTTGGAGAATGAATTAGATTGGGTAAGACTGGAGGCAGGAAGGCTATTAAATTAATCCAGGCTAGAGATGATGGTGATCTGATCTAAGGAGAGGTTAGGATGGTTGGAAAGCAATGAATGGATTGCAGAGATATTTAGGAGGTAGAATCAACAGTACTTGCTAATTGTTCCCATGTGAGGGTGGGAGAAGAAGAAGTCAACAATGACACCCTAATATCTGTCCTGAACAACTGAGTGGACGGTGATCTTGTTCCCTGTAACTCAGGGCATGTAACCCATAAGTGAGAGTACAGGTTCTGGAATCATTGAGAAAGGGCCCATGAGAGATGGTGGAGTATACAGTGAGAGGGTGACCTGTGAAGGAATCCACCATGGACCTGGCATGAATACGGGGTGGCAGAGATTTCTTATCATTCATGCAGAGAGGCTAGTAACCAAACTCTTGGCACAGGGCTGTCGGCAACAGTGATCCTCATCCTCAGATACCTTTTGCTCCACGGATCCCTGGCTTGTGCCCCAGCCTCCAGGGCCTGCCCTGGTGGGAGATGAGTACAACTTGTTTCTCTGGGATTTGGCTTGATGCTCTTCATGCCCCAAAACATGCTAGACCTATGTTTACATAGCTCTGGTGTTCTAGAGTGACTTTTAAAAATCACATCCTATTATACCAGGAGGGACCTTAGAGGCTGCATATTTCAGTTATCCCCGGAGCATATTTCACAAGTAGACGCGGTAGTGCTGAATTACGCATATTGTAAGCATACCATTCCCGAATCACATAGTTTTCCCTCCGGCTCCACATAATATTCTTTTCGCCCTAGTTTTTGAGCAAATAAGCACATAAGTTTCTGCCTAGAGGTGAAAACCATATCCCCTTTAATTTTGTTGTAGTCTAGAAAAGAAGTGGTGTATAAAGGAAAGAGAAGTTTGATTACAGTCTGCACAAATTCCCCAGCCTCACTACCCTCCCCTTTCTGGATCTCATTACCACCATTAGCATTTCGGCCCTGCTTTTCAGTGGCAACAACTTGATAGGAATATTATTTGTGTGTATGTGTGTGTAATATAGAGATAGCACAGACGGTGCTAACAGTCCATATTTCCCTGTTTTATGATGAGAAAGTCCTGCCTAAGTTTGGCATTTGATACACCCTCTGTTGACTTCATCAGAGTTGATTTCATCTTGGTTTTTTCCTAGAATGGGAAAGGATCCTAAATTCTTTTTTTCTGGCCCCAAAGTGGCTCAGAACCTGCAGGACTGAATCTGCTGACTGTGGAATCAGCCTAGGGGAAGTCTTTCTTTAAATAATTTAAGTGCTCTGTGCATATAAAGTGAGTTTTTAAAAAATTAATAAGTGATAAAGTAAGTGTTTTTCTTTCAGTGATAGAATTATTTTTTTCTTAAGAGTATAGTGCTTTTAATTTGCAGGATAGATCAGCCATAATTGTATTATTTGCTAGTAAGATTTATTTAACTCCTCTGTGCCTCGGTTTCCTCATCTATAAGTTGAGGCAATTAGAAAGCACAGAATGGCTGTTAATTTTGAGATGTATGGTTTTCAGATTTTGTTCTAATTTTCTATGTTAAGTCCCTAATGAGCTATTATGATTGAAAATGAAATGTTATTATTCTTCCTCAGGACACAATGTGTATTTTTGGTTTTTTTTGAGGAAGATTAGCCCTGAGCTAATATCTGCTGCCAATCCTCCTCTTTTTGCTGAGGAAGACTGGCCCTGGGCTGACATCTCTGCCCATCTTCCTCTACTTTATATGTGGGATGCCTGCCACAGCATGGCTTGACAAGTGATGGATAGGTCCGCACCCAGGATCCAAACTGGTGAACCCCAGGCTGCTGAAGCAGAACGTATGAACTTAACTGCTCCACCACCAGGCTGGCCTCACAAAGTTTATGTTTTTAAAAAAGGAATACAACAGTTTTGAACTTTAGAACTTTAAATTTCATTTTCTGACCACCATTAGAAGATTTTTGAATATTTTGTAAATATGAGCAGTTTGGTATGAAGTCAGAAAATGTCATGAATTTATATTGTTTAACTATTTTAATGTTTGTTGAAGAATCTTATATACTCAGCAAATTGTATAATGGATTTTAAGTGAAAAAATAAGAAATGGGAGCCAGCCCTCGTGGCCTAGTGGTTAAAGTTCAGCGCTGTCCCTGCTTCAGTGGCCCAGGTTTGCTTCTGGGTCGCAGAACCACACCACTCGTCTGTCACTAGCCATGCTGTGGTGGTGGCTCACATAGAAGAACTAGAAGGACTTATAACTATGATATACAACCATAACTATGATATACAACCATGCACTGGGGCTTCAGGGAGAAAAAGAAAAAAATCACTGGGTCAAAAGACACCACATAAATTAAACAACAAATTAACTCAATTTACATTTTGTGATAAGGTTGCTAGGCAAGTAATAGACACTATATCTGTGGATGTCAAGAGGGCCTTTGATAATTGGAGAGAATATTCTGGTGATAAGAGGAGCCATGGACAGGTTGATGGAACAGTCAGGAGATTCACCAATCACTGAACAATTACACCTGAAGGCTGGTGATTAGGGACAGGATTGATGTCAACCTAGCAAGAGTCCTAAGGACTTCCAGAGAACTCTGCATTTGGTCTGTATTTCCCAGCGAAATTGCGATGACTTATAGAGAAGATGTAAAAAACATTGCTTGTAGGTGGCAAAAAGAGGGAAGAATAGCTAATGTGTTAGGTAGGAGGTTCCAGACTCAAACAGCTGCCAACAGACTAGAACGGCATGCAAAAGCCAGCAAGAAGAGCATTTTATGAGAATAGCTATGGTCATTACAATTATACAACCGCAAAGATAAGGAAGACCTTAAAAATAGTGCATGTTTGGAGGGAAAAAAGACCTAATGGTTTTTCCTGACCAGAAGTGCTGTAGTATAGAGGACATCTGGCTGTGTGGTTGTCCAAAAGGGCAACGTGATCAGAGGCATATTAATGGAACAAGAAGAATCTAGAGTCAGAGAAGAAATTGTCCTGCTTCCTCTGGACACAAGTAAGTACATGGTGTCACTGTAAGGCCAGTTGTGGACATCACATTTTAAGAGGAATGTTGTCAGTGTAGTCACCACCTGCAGGAGGTGACTGGGATTTTGAAGGCTCTAGAACAGATGACGGAAATTTGGGAAGAGAAGAAATGGGGATATAACTATTATCTTAAAACATTTTAAGAATTGTTACCTGGAAAAGGAATTATATTTCAGAAGTTTGAAAGTTGTAACTAGGATCAAGGGGTAGAAATTACAGGAAAGATATTTTAACTCATTATCAGAAGAATTTTCAAAAAATTAGAGCTATTCTCCAGTGGAGCTGGCTGCTTAGTGACATGGGTGAGCTCCCCCTTCTTGGAGGTGTTTGGTAGATGGTAGACGACCCTCACGTATAGTGCTACTTAGGAATTCTTTCACAGCGTGAGAAGATGGGTAGACTGTAAGGATTCTTGCAAGTCTTAGAGTCTGTGGCTCTACAAAAAATGTTTCATTAGATTTATCAATAACGTTTTTTTTATAAGCATGGGAAGATGACCTGATCCCATTTGAACTGGGCACAAGCATTAAATACTTTAATTGCATGGGTGTACATCATCTTCAAAAAGCAAAACAATCTTGCCAAAGGCCCCGTGCAAGACATTACCTCTAACTGGGCTAATTAGAAATTGCCAAGCAAACAAGATGATTCATAATAACACCTCCATACCGTAAAAACTAGGAACCGTGAAATTGAGGTTCCAGGTTCCAGGAACGTCCCTCCTGTTAATCGATCTCCTCGTTTGCTATTGGCTCCTCCCTGATGACTCAAGAGTCAGATTCTTCTCTGATAGTATTAAAAGGTCTTCTTGCACTGGGGCAAATATCTACATGTATCCTTAGACCATTCTTTTATTCACTTATTTGATCATTCACTCATTAATAAATATTGATTTAGTGCCTGCTTCATGTCAGATGCTACGATAAGAACTGGGAATGCAAAAAGTAAACCAGCTATATAAGGTCCTCATCCTTGAGGCACATATGGTGTAGTAGAGAAAATGGGCATGGAAATAAAGAATATTTGCAGCATTGCTAGTGCTGTAATAGAGATGTGCTGAATGGCCAGGGCTCACCTGCTACTTCTGCCATCCAGGGCTTTTTCACTTAGTTCCTTCTGTACAGCTATGTTCTCAAAGGCTAGATTTATTTTGAAAAATACTATCCCTCTGGGATTACTTAGAAAAAAACAGCTAGTTTCTGCATCTCAAGTAACTCTGGTTTCTTAGTATTTTTTGAATCCTTCCCAGTCTCTCGAGTTTGATTCCAACTGTCTTTAAACCTGGAGAGCAGGTTAAGCAGCTAACCCTGAATGGCAAACACATCAGGGCTTCCGCTGTGCCATGCACTGATCCAGACACATTATGTATGATCTGCCATTTAGCCCTTATGGCAACCCCAGGAGGTGGGTATTCTTATTATCTCCATGTTACAGACAAGGTAACTGAAACACAGTGGGGTTAAATAGGTTAAATGAAAATTGCCCAAAGGTACCCCAAAGCAGGTGGTTGATCTGGGATTTGAACCTAGCAGTCTGGCTCCAGAGGCCAAACTGTGAAAACACTATGCATATTGCCCCTCTAACCAAGGCTGTTGTAGGTTTTCCAAATATCCCTTTCCTGGAATAATTATAAGAGATCATGATCATGCCGATGATCGTCATGATGACAGCCTTGTGCTAAGCACTGCACCAAAGGGCCCTGTATCTGTCCTCTCCCTCGGCCTTACCAACCCCATGAGTGGGATTTTATTGACTGTTTTACAGATGAGGAAACAAGACTTCAAGTAACTTACCCAAGTTTACCTAACTAGTAAATCCTTCAGTGTGTGTATATCATTTGGTAAAAATACCAAGTTAGTCATTGTGCACAATGATAAACACATTTGCTTCAGGAGAATAAAAAGGTATACAGTGTGTTGAAAGAGGAAGGGTTTAATGTTTTTCCTCCGGGGCTTGGGGCTAGGGAATAAGTAGAGGAGTTTTTTGTCATCTGAGTATCATGATGTCTTTAGTTCACAGTTGAAAGGAGACAGTAGCCTAGACTCTTTGCCCTTTATTGAACTTAGGGAGTTTGTCCCACATCCTGGACCATAAACAGACTGTCTCTGATTCAAAGACAGACTCCTTTAGACTCTGAACAGTCTTCATCAGCATCTATATTTATGTGGTGTAGATGTTTCTTTTTCACTGATTAACAATTTACAAATTATTTATTGTTGTTTACACATTTCGACTTACTAATCTCATTTGATTACTGGGATAGTAAAAGTAACTTTTAAACAGAGGATTCCTTCAAGCTATGATGTAATGTGGTTTAAATGTGTTTGATTAACCCAGATGTGGGAACACATTGCCTGTAAGAAGAAGTTCAGACTCTTCTGTTCTAGATTATAATAAACCATCCCAAATCAGAGGAGGAGCCCCTGGCTTCCCAGGTACCTGTGAGAACATGGTTGACAGTTCCTCTGGGTGGGAAGTGCGCTGGGAGTCGTCTCAGCTCCCTGCTATTACAGCACCAAGGTATGGTGCCGGATCTCAAAGTGTTTGGTTTATTTTTACGTTACGCATCTGGCCAGCAGATAGAGAGACAAATTGAGAGCATTCTTCCTTCCTAATAATTCAGTTCCTGCATTTCCTTCATGACCCCCCTCAAATTCTTTCTTCTCCATCAGATATTCTTCAATCACTCCAACTTGTGGAGATTTCTTCTCTAAGTTCTTGTAGTAATCACCCATTCCATTCATTTGATACATCGTTTACTGCCTTATGATAGTTATTTTTATGTGTGTGTTCTTTTTGCCCTACTAGAGGTCAAACGCTTTGAGAGCAGGAATTATCTCTTGAACCATCTTGTTTTCCAAACACTTATTATAGAGATTAATAAATGTGTTGATGATTATGGGAAGAAACAAGAAAAAAATTAGCATTTTGTATCGGTGTTCTAAGATGAGGAGGGGGCATATTTATGGTTGGCAACACAGATTGGAACCATGATAATCCTTGCCCATGGGAGAAGGTGATGACTGCCACACTGATAGCACAGGCAGTCTTTATATTTCAATTTACTGCTTGCTTTCCGGGATAAAGTGATGGAAACTAAGTTCAATCTAATTTTCAGTAGAAACAATGTCTTAAAAAGGAACAGGGAGGGGGCTGGCCTGGTAGTGCAGCTGTTAAGTTCACACATTCCGCTTCGGCGGCCCGGGGTTTGCCAGTTTGGATCCCGGGTACGGACATGGCACCGCTTGGCATGCCATGCTGTGGTGGGCATCCCACATATAAAATAGAGGAAGATGGGCATGAATGTTAGCTCAGGGCCAGTCTTCCTCAGCAAAAAGAGGAGGATTGGTAGCAGATGTTAGCTCAGGGCTAATACTCCTCAAAAATAAAAAAAAAAGGAACTGGGTTCCCACCCAAGGGCCTGGAATGTTCAGTCTTTCTCTAAAGGAAATTTCTACCAATACTCTATTTCATCAACTCTGAATTAAATATTTGTATATAACGTAAAGCAACTGTGTGTATTAATGTGTGCATGTATTGTGTGCGTATATATATTATATAGGGTAAATAGAGTGAGCAATTGTGTGTTTTAAGGTTTAATTTAGTTTATTTTCAAATACAGAGGTGTAAGAGGTGTATGAAATTCTGGGAAAGGACTGAGGGGGTCTTGAAGAAATAACCAGAAGAAGCAGAGATGCACCTCTGACGCCCTTTGCAGGCACTGGCAGGCCTTAGGTGAGGTGAGGCTCACGGTCTGGGAGGAGACTGTTGGAAGTTATTTCAATTATTAGCAAGGGTAAGTTATTAACCAGGTTGTGCTTTACTAATAATTTTCTTTTTCCTGAATATGAGCCTGACTGATAATGGTTTCTCATAAGGTCCTTTAGGCCTATGCCATTCATTATTACCAAATCGCACTTCACATGTGTCTACAGAGTATATTGGAGTTGATGACTTTTTCTTTCCAGCAGAAGGATCCCCAAGAAACCATCCTCTCAGGGTCTCAGGGGATTGGAATAAGATATGGTCATTAAACTTTTGGATTGGCAGATGAGAGTTAAGACCTGGGTTTTTGTAAAATCCAGCCCTGAGCATGAGAATCCCTTAGGGCATTTATTAAACATTCAGATTCTTGGGCTCCTCTCCAGATTCCTGCAATCAGAAGCACCAGGAGAGGACTAGAAAGTATTGTATACCTGGAAGGTGTCTGTAGGTGAATTGAATGGGCCAAGACTCCACTTTCATGTTTACTTTCCAGTTGGGGTGATGGGCAATTAGTAAATCAATCAATAAGTCAATCAATAAACAAGATAAGTGCAGAGAGTGATACAAGGAAATCAAGCAGAATAATATTTTAGGGAGTGACCAGGCTGGGTGCTAATTTACGTGGCACAAAGAAAGACCTCTCCGATTGCACACTTGGAGTTGAGACCTAAACTACGAGAAGGAGCTGGTGAAGTCAGGTACTGGGAAAGCACTCATGTCTCTCTTGTTTACCTCTGTGTCCTGGGTAATTAGCACTATTGTTGGCTCCTCGTGGGGCTCAATAAATTTGTGTTGGATGATGCGTGAAGTCCTGGGTTAGCAGTGTTCGTACCCGGGATCTGAACAATGGAATCAAATGAGTACTGTTTAAGTTAACGGGGGTCGCTAAGTTAGGTGGGGTTATTATCACAAATAGAGTACAAGCAGAATTCCTAAAGAAAAAGAGAAAATGAAGAAAAGTGGATAAAGGAGAGCCTGTGAGATGAGTGGGACATGGGCAGGGGGAGAGTGGCAGCAGGGCACTAAGGAGTTGAGGCAGAGAGAGGGTAAGAAAACAAGTCCATGTGTGCACCTCCAGCATTACTATGCTGCTAGTTAAAAGGTTAATCAGTAATTGTTGCCATATTCTTCGGATCTGAGCAGTGTGCTCTACTAGCATTGCTTTGTATATTACAAAGGAAATTTTTAAAAAGTCTGTAGAAAACAAAGATGGTTTTCCTTTCCATTCCTTTCCATGACATTCCTTTAAAGCAAATTATGATAATGTTAATTCCAACTCGCTTAGGGGAAAGTTAGGTATGATCAGAAGTAATAAGTGGAAGATATTTCAACAGAATTTGAATGGTGCTCTGATTCATGCTGCTGCCAAGTTAAAACTATACATTTCTCACTTGGATTCTGTTTTCCTCCCTTTTGGTAGCAGAAAGCATAAAAAATGGAAAAGGAGTTATTGGGGAAGCTGCTTATGTAAGAATTATCAGGGTGTTTTGACCACAGATGATCTCCATATCTGCGTGTATATGTCCAATGCTGGCTTATCCTGCTTTCACTGTGAGCCCTTGAAATGGGGCAAAAGAGGTGAATCCGTGTTCCTGTGTCTTGGTACCAGTTTCCAGATCTCAGATGAAACTTTGAGCACTAAACTACCTGCTTAATAACCATTTTTGTTTGCGTGGTTGGTTTTGCTTTTTTTGTTTTTGTTGAGGAAGATTCACCCTGAACTAACATCCATGCCAATCTTCCTTTATTTTATATATGGGTCACTGCCACAGCACGGCCACTGACGAGTGGTGTGGGTCTACGCCTGCAAACCAAACCCAGGCCACCAAAGTGGAGCACACTGAACTTAACCACTAGGCCATGGGCGGGCCCCTGTAGCTGTTTTTTTTCTAAATATGATGGTGAGTTAGTTTTCATGTTTCATGAGAGAGAGTAAATTCTTTTTTTTTTTTAATTGAGTTATTGATAGGTTACAATCTTGTGAAATTTCAGTTGTACATTAATGTTTGTCAGTCATGTTGTAGGTGCACCACTTCACCCTTTGTGCCCACCCCCCACTCCACCTTTCCCCTGGTATCCACTAAACTGTTCTTAGTCCATAATTTTAAATTCCTCATATGAGTGGAGTCATACACAGATTATCCTTCTCTCGCTGGCTTATTTCACTTAACATAATTCTCTCAAGGTCCATCCATGTTATTGCAAATGGAATGATTTTGTTCTGTTTTGCAGCTGAGTAGTATTCCATTGTATATATGTACCACATCTTCTTTATCCATTCGTCTGTTGCTGGACACTTAGGTTGCTTCCACGTCTTGGCTATTGTAAACAGTGCTGCAATAAACATTGGGGTGCATAGGACTTTTGGGATTGCTGACTTCAAGCTCTTTGGATAAATACCCAGTAGTGGGATGGCTGGATCGTATGGTAGTTCTATTTTTAATTTTTTGAGGAATCTCCATACTGTTTTCCATAGTGGCTGCACCAGTTTGCATTCCCACCAGCAGTGTATGAGGGTTCCTTTTTCTCCGCAACCTCTCCAACATTTGATGCTATTAGTTTTAGATATTTTTGTCATTCTAACGGGTGTAAGGTGATATCTTATGTAGTTTTGATTTGCATTTCCCTGATGATCAGCGATGATGAGCATCTTTTCATGTGCCTATTGGCCATCAGTATATCTTCTTTGGAGAAATGTCTGTTCATGGAGAGAGAGTAAATTCTTAAAATTAGCCCATATAGGTAAGAATTGTGTTTTCTTGGTGTCCTTCAATTTATTTAATGTATGAAACAATCTTCTGACACCTACACCCATAGTAGAAAATGTCCTCTGAGCACGAATAGTTGTCTCAAAGCTTTTCAATGCCGCTTCTTCCTGATGTCATTCTTCAGGGCACTGTTGACTTTATTCAGCTGAAGTTCTTACGCAGCGTGGTTATTTGCTTTCCAAGCCCAGAGTACATTAGAAGCAGCGAAGTGAAGGGCAGAAAGGTTTGTCAGAGGCACAGAGACTGCTGGCTGTAGATACCTGATGGCCTCCATCATGAGGCGACAAGGGAAGGGCGGCTGTCGAGTGCTGTCACCCATTCTGGGGGTGACACAGTTATCAGGAAAAGGCAGAGGTGTGGTCAGAAGGCTCTGCTTCATGAGGAAGGGAGGATAGGTCTGTTTAAAAGGTTTTGAAGCTTCAGTTATCTGGAAGATGAACTATGTGGACCCTCATTCTCCGGTAATAGATAAATGAGGGAAGCCAGCAAGCCCCGACGCCTAACATGTAATCTGTGGTGGCCTCCAGCTCCCCTAGCCTCTGTTTTCAAGTGGGGACCAGCCATAGCTCTGCTCCTGGGGGGAGGGGGAAGTGATCATTTGGGTCCTTTTGGCTCAGTGTATGGTACAGTATGTCTCCCTTTCTTTACTTTTCGTGACTAATGTAAAACTAATGGAAAATGTTTTTTTAATCAATACTGCAATAACAAACCTCACATTTCACACAATTGATTTTTATTGGTTCCACTTCAAGGGTTATGGCATGGTTTTATCATTTAATGACTTGCTCATACTCCTGCTTTGCATTTTCCTATTTAGTAAACTACCTGTCGGTGAAATGGAGTGAAACTCTCGTTAAGAGATTTGTTGGGAGAGGCGGCATTGACCTTCTCGTTTCTCAGCTACATAGGATCAATCTTATGGCATTTCTTGCAGTGAACATCAAGTACATGCAAATATATTTGTTTGCAAAATGGAAACAGAAATAGCTTTTGTGAGAGCTTATTATTCAAAAACAAAGAAGACATGCTCATGGCAAAAAATTAAGACAACAGTGAAAGAGGTAAAGAAGAAGGTAAAAATTACTTGGATCATGCTGCCTAGAGATTTTATCTGCTAGGGTATTTGGATATATATTTTGTGATCTTTTCTAGGTGCACACATGTTCACACACAAATGCATGCTTAATTTATTCCTTTTAATCAGAATGGAATCATACTATTCATAATGTTTTATAACCTGTTTTTTGTAAATTCAACAATGTATTATGAACATCTTCTATATCAATATTATTCTTTACAATAATCAATATTATTATTGTTTTCAATACTATTATTTTACATCAATATTATTGCTTAGAATTGTTTCAGTATTATTTTGTGTTATTGTTTTTAATATTTCAAAAATATTGTTTATATTGAAAAGAGTGTAATAATAGCTACACTACTTTAGGTATTCTTAATATGTCTACCCCTTTAAAAACTCAATCCAGGGTGACCCTGAAGAGGACAGTAATTCCAACTCTCATGGAGACCATTAGGCAGTGTGCTCTTACAGTGTCTTGGGTACACCCTGCATGGTGATCATTTCCTCCTTTGTCACCTTGGTCTTGCTATTCCCAGTGATTAGCACAATGTCTGACACTTAGATGCTCACTGTGTATTATTGAATAAATAGTGACTATCAGAGCATTCTGGTTGCCCATTCAGACACCAGTTTCTGCTGGAATCATGTGATGTGCATCTTAAATTTACCACAGAATCCTCTCTCACACTTGGTACCATCCGGAGCATCCATTTTTGCCTTTCTCTTCAGTTATTTGGACTATACGTTGGCCATGAAGGAAGCTATGAGTGAAACCCAGACTCATCAAATGTGAGAGCAGAAGGAAGCTTACAGGTCATTCCAGTCCAACCCCATTAATATACCGATGAAGAATCTGGGAACAGAGAAATAGAATGGCCTTTTAAAAAGCATACTCTAGTCCAGGGTCTGGATTTGAATCAAGATCCCTTACTCCTTCATTCGCCAAACTTTTATGAAGTACCTACTGTGTGTATGGTGCTTGGCTGAGCACTGGGTATTCAAGTTCAATAAGATAAAAAAGGAATCTCCCTTGAGGATGCCAGTCTAGCAAGGCAGCCAAATGCATACAGAAATAGGACAGAGTGTAATAAACTGTGTCTGTGTGTGAGTGCATGTTCGTGTGGGCGCACGACAACAACCAAAGCACTCTACCAGATGTGTTTATAAATTGCGTAAGGAAGCGCAGCAGGGGAAGTAACCAACACTTTCTGGGCAGTTAGAAGGAACATTCTCTGAGTATTTTCTGTGTTGGGCACTCTCCACACATTATCTCATTAAATTCTCACAGAAGCCCTGTCAGATCAGTATCATTGTGCTGATTCCATAGCTGAGAAAATAGAGGAAGGCCCAGGAGGGTGAACTGATTTGCCTATGGTCATACACCGAGATTTCAACCCAGGGCCTGCTTGATCTCAAGCGTGTGCTCTTTTTACTATAATAGGAATGGTAAGCTGGTTTCATCTGAAGGGCAAATTCCAACTGATTTCTAGAGGCTGCTTGGGCCACTGTGCTGTGAAGGATTCTAGGCCATATCTAGGCTCAGAAGTACGTAATGTGGTGGATTGATGATGGTGGCCTGGGCGTAGGATGGAAAGTGGTATCCCTCATATGAGGACTTTGTAGTTTCTGAGCTACACCATGCTGTCACTCTTCCAGGCCCAACTCTCTCTAAGTCAAGTCCCCCAGCTCCTACTACTTCCTGTTCCCTTCTTCTGAGCTCAGAATGGTGTTTTGTGCCTCTAGGCATCCAGAATCTTGTCTCCTATTCAGATCAACTTCCCTGTGCCGTGTCTCATGCTGCAACCCTTTTCAAATTTTTCAACCCTATCAAAGATATCTTTTACATTGCCCCAGGAGCCTGCTCTGTCCTAATGGCTGTTTATGTGATAAAATATTACATGCCTACAGCTTCATATGTTTACATTTCTAGGTAAGGTACAAACAAAGGCGCTCCTAATTCAAAGGAGTAACTCTGGCAGGAGGAATTTCAGATCCTTGGGCAGGCTAGTTTGGATCTGTCAGTCTTTAAGATTATACCAGGCAAATAGCTTCTACTCTGCCAATACCCGCAGCTGACCTCGCACCTTTTCTTAGTTGCTGGAAAGCCCTTGATGTAATAGTTAGTGAGGCACTGAGGTACAGTTGGTCCATGCGTACAATGCTTAAAGAGGAATCTGGAGGTGGAGATGGTGTTTTCTTGCTGGTGCAGTTTATGATTTCCAGCTGTTGCCCAGAGTTAAACACTAGAATTAGGTCTAGGCTGTGGTTCTAGCTGGTCTACTGCTTTAAATTTTATCTCATAACCCCTTGGCACCAAGATTTTCAATTTTCCAAAGCTGGCCACAAATATGAAACAAGTATCTAAAACCAGTTGTTAGAGTCAAAAGATTCAACACTAGTAACAGCAGTGTTAAATGAATCATTTGTGGAATGCTTAACTGCTCATCATCTATTTGAAGTGTCTTAGTGTTTTCTTGTTTTCTGCAGTAAAAATAAATCAGGTTTACTAAAGGTATATATTTTCATTCCTTTCACATATGTGACAGTCTGTTTTTTGGATTATTGGACTCCTAAAACACTGGTGGTAAGTGTGTATGAATTTGAATGCACACCACATCTGGAGGCGTTCTATTTAAATTATTGAACAAATTCTTTATCATAAGAGCATTTTCACTGAAATAGTCTACGAATGTGTAACTTACACATTATAATGCTTCTAACCAATAGCTATTTACTTCAAAATTTTACTTTTAAAAATTTCTTTTCAAATGAGAAGAGAGCTTCCCCAGGATGAGGTTCACAACCTGATTTTTATGTAGAGTTGTAATTTTCTATTTTAGTAATCAGACAGCCCTGTGGCTTACTAGGTTAGCATTATTGCTTGCACCCTGCTGCTTCTCCCTGGACTAAAAACAAAGAATAACAGAGTGAACATATTTAAAATACATCGTCCTGTTTGATGAAATGAGTAGTCCATGTGCCAAAGTAAGACGATTCTGTGTGAGGGATTGCTTTTATTGTTAGGGATGTTTTATTTACGTGCCACTCGCATGTCAAGCTTTTTTTAAATTGTGAATTTTTTTAAATGTGTGAATTTTTAAACAGATGAAAATATGGCTACAAGTCTAACTAGATGGAATAGAAAAGTTTAAGTCCCGAAGAACAGATTTCATGGAACATGAAGTCTCGATCTTCTACATATCCTGTCTGTTACCCAAACTCCAAGAATGCTAAGCTATCTTAAATACATTCCAGTGAGGGGCCCTTCTCCCAGATGGCCTGCTGTTCTTCTTTCTTACTTCCTGTAACATGGAGACGAGGTATTAACCAGAGCACTGTTTGAGATATTTTGAAAACTTCTAAATAAAGGAGGAAGGCTGTTATAAATTATCTAAACGTATTATTAACTAGGGACTTTCAAAAAGATCTTTTATTTCACTTGTCACAAATATTTTCATTTGTAATTGTGTCTTCCAAAGTGTTAGATATTCCTTAATTTGATGTTTCTGATTACCTTAAATTGCAGTCATTAAATATCATTTCAGTACTGTAATTGAATATTCTAGTTATGATTCACTATACTTTAAAAATTAGCACCGAACTCCTGATAGTGGTTTTTGAGTATAGTGCCGAAGCTAGTTTATTTAATCACTAGAGGAAAGCTCATTTATAGACTAATTGGACTATTAGTGAGTCTTTTAAACAGGTAGTGAAAGAACATAGAACATCATTAAAATAAAAAATAATTGCTTCTTACCAATATAACTGACCTGTCACTTGGTAATCGAAGGAAGTTAGAATTGTTATCCAAATACAATCATCATGAAGACTTCCCTCTCAGTAGCTGGCACATGGTGGGTGATTGCTTAGTAAATATTTATTAATGGAAAGACATATGGCTTCACTTAATGCTGGTCACTCCCAAGTCAGTATATCAGTTTGGAGCTCTCAGAGTGCCGACCCCCGTTTCTGACTACCGTCTACACATCTCTGTCTGGAGGAGCAACAGATACTCCAAGTACATGACACCTAAAAGGGAACCACTGTCCCCTCCTCATAACCCTGCCCCTTCTGTCTCCCCCACTTGGTGATCAGAACCATATGCTACCCATTACCCTGGATTCTTCCCTCTCCCTCACTTCTTAGATCCAATTCTTCATCAAGTCTTGCAGTTTTTCCTCCTTCCTGCCTCTCTAAACCATCTATTTCTCTCCATCTCATGACCACTGCTTTTCCAAATCCTTATCATTTCCACTTGAACTTTAGCCAGACTTCAGATGAGTCTCCCTGCCTAGGCCAGAGCTTCTCACTCTTCACTATACTAAAGCATTCCCCAGGAAGCTGGTTAAACCTGGAGATGCCAGATCATATCTTCGTCAGTTTCTCATTTGGTAGATCTGGGTGGGGCCCAGAAACCTGAATTTTAAGTAGGCAGTGCAGGTGATTCTTCTGTAGGTGAGAGCCAACTTTGAGCTTCACAAACCTCCTGTCCATCCTGAGCACTCAAAGCTTCGCTCTAAAGTATGAGACTTATCCATGCCCCTGATTAAAAATCTTCAAAGAACTACCATTCTGTAGCAGTAGTTTTCAAAGCATGGTCAGTGGGGTTCCCAAGGATTCTTTAGTGTGTGTATGTGTATGGAGTGGGGGGGTTGTAGTGTGAAGACAAGAGTGAAAAGAGTGAATTCTGCTTTAACGGGCTCCCCCACTCCATCTCTTTCTTTAGTCAGAGCAGCTCTGATTGTGAAGTTTAACAAGAGATTTCCTTTGGGAAGGCTTCCTCTACTTTTTTAAAAAAGTGATTTAAAAAACCACTGATCTATAGAAGTGGATTTTAAACTTTTTTTTAAATTGAGACCCACTGTAAGAAATAGTGTACCTTCTATATCACGGCCCGTACACATACGTATTTTTGTGTGTAACTGAAACAAGTCTCGTGAAACATACCCTTACTATACTTGATACTGTCTGATGTTTTCTGTTCTGTTCTATTTCATTCTTTAGAAAATTGCTGGTTGTAACTGCTAAACTGATTTTGCAACCTACTAATTAGGTGCAACAGAATCTGAAAAATCTCTGATCTAGGCTTTCTCGGTGGTATTCCTTTATGAACTATGGAACACAGAAGTATGTTCTTAATCTGCCCAAAGATGGTATATGATTCATACCATCCTAGATGCTTGAGAGAGAGGTTAATTCATTACATACAACGGATGCCTGAGGGCATTCTGGCTTAATTCTCCTGATAAACTTCTGGTTGACAAAGACTTACAGGGTCTGATCTACAAAATAAACCCAAACTCCTGAGTATTGCCCACAGAACTCTTCCAGGTCTGACCCATGTTCATCTCTCAGATTTCATCTTCCTCAGTCCCCTACCTGGGTTAAACCATCCTGAACTATTTGAAATTCCCCAAATGCAGTGTGCTGTTCCTCACCTCTGCATAGTCATTCTTGACTGTCAACACTGAGCTTGACTGAGTGTCATTTCACCTGAGACCTTCTTTGACAGGAGTTAGAATCATCACATCTGGATTCCTTGCCTGTCGGAGCCTGAAGGGCAGGACTGTACACGTTCCCATCAGCAGGTGCCACAGCTCGTGCGGTACCTTGCCATATGTGGGCTGTTAATAAACTTCAGTTACATACAGCTGACTCATCTCCTCTGCTGCTGAGCGTGGAGTTCTATCCTTAGTTGTAAGGATACAGGCAGGTATGAGGCACTGCCTGCATGCTTAGGGAGTTTATAAACAGGCCTAAGAGACAGGACGCATGTATTGAACACTCCCTCTAGTATAGCACAATGCTTAAGAGGTTGCATGGGGGAGTCAGGCCTGGGTTCAAATTATGACTCTTCCGTTTTTTGGCCTCTAGACCTAGGACAAATTCTTGAGCCACTCTAAATTTCAAATTCACTGTATGTAAGACTGGGATAATAACAAGAGTAGCAACCTCATAGGCATGTGAATTTTAAATGACAGTATGTGTAAAGGCCTGAGCACACTGCCTGGCCCAGAGCTCTCGGGAAATGTTAAGTGGAATCAAGCAGGTAATATGCCCAGTGCCACGTGGCTGTTGTAGGTGGAAAGTGCCATAGGAGGTGAAAGGAGGGAATGGTCACTGTGGGCTGGACAGATGGGAGAGGTCCAGTGGAGGAGGCGGCATAGGAGCTAAGCTTAGAAAGAAAAGTAGACCTTAGATTAGGAGGTGGGAAAGCATTCCTGGCAGAGCGAACCAGAGGGCCAGCAAAGGCCCAAGGAGGGCTGTGTGTGCCTTGCCTGTAGACTAGTTTCACTGCTTGTGTTTGTATATTTATTTATGCTTATAATGTGCACAAACATTTTTCCAAATGGAAGCTGAAGTTATTGATCTCTAGAGATGCTTGTTTTCTTACTTTAAAGAATTCTGCTTTCTCTCTCTTTTCCATGACTTTTCAATAAATCTATTCAGAGTCTACAGTTTTGCTGACAGGGTCAGTTTGATTAAACCATTTCAGGTCAATATAGAGAAATGGTTTACAAGACTGGCTGTGCACCGTAATCACCAAGAGAACTTTAATCAATTAATTAATTAATTTTTGGTGAGGAAGATTAGCCCCGAGCTAACATATGTGCCAGTCTTCCTCTATTTTGTATGTGGGTCACTGCCATGGCGCAGACACCAATGAGTGGTGTAGGTCTGTGCCCGGGAACTGAACCGGGGCTGCCGAACCAGAGCATGTTGAACTTAACTACTAGGCCATGGCCTGGCCCCCAGAGAATGTTTTAGTCCTACAGATTTCCAAGTCCCACGCCAGAGGTTCTGACTCTTGAGTCTGATGTGGGACCAGGGAATCTACATTATTAAAAACCTCCCCTGGTAATTTGCATGGCCAGCCAAGTTTGGGAACTGCTAGCTCAGAGAATTCGTTTTAATCAGGTTGTAGCCATACTGTCTTATAGTCGTGTCTGGGAAACAAACGAGTCAAATTTGTTTGAAATTTATGGGGAGTTGAAACTCCTAGTCTTGTCGAATTTAGAAATTTTCTACTTGGAAAAGAGTTTCTACTTAACCCTATTTCTCACTTAGGAAAAATCCCTTTCCTTTGTGCATCTCAGGATGATCCAAGCAAAGGAAATACTCTGGCCAGGGGAGGCTCTCTGCCTGCTGAACAACCAATTCCTCTCTAAATAGCTTCAGTTAGTTAAAAAGAACTCTTACAGCCAAATTCTACCACTTAGATCTTTCCATTTGTTTCAGGGTGACCTTCTGGAATGGCCCAGGATAAGTCTGTGCTGCTTTTTTTTTTGAGGAAGATTAGCCCTGAGCTAACTACTGCCAATCCTCCTCTTTTTGCTGAGGAAGACTGGCCCTGAGCTAACATCCATGCCCATCTTCCTCTACTTTATATGTGGGATGCCTACCACAGCATGGCGTGCCAAGCAGTGCCATGTCTGCACCTGGGATCCGAACCGGCAAACCCCGGGCTGCCGAAGCGGAACGTGCGCACTTAACCGTTGCACCACTGGCCGGCCCCAGTGCTGCTTCTTTCTATGTGGTGGCCCTTCAGGTTTTTGGAGACAGTTAACAGCACATTGTGTCTTTCCTTTGCCTTTTCTTCTCCAAGAGAAACATACCTGATTTCTTCCACTGGTTCCCAGATAGACACCTTGGATCCACTCCTATTTGTTGATGCTGGCTTTTTTTTTTTAAGCGATTCAGGCTTGGCATGACCTCTCTTTGAAAACTCTGCTTGTTCCCAGCCGTGATGGTCTGAGCATTGAGTCAACATACTCCAAAAAGCATTCGTATTAGTTTTTTCCAAAATTTATTGGAAATTGATAGGGAACTGGCTGATATATATTTCCTATATTTCCCAGGATCCATTATCTGCCCCTCTTTTAGGAAATAGGCCAGTTCCCCAAATGTATGTCTCTGACATCTCCCACATTCTCCAAGAATTCTCCAAGTTTACAGATTCCCAAGCCAAAAACCATTCCTGACATGTCCTTCTCCTTTTACATTTTTTGGGGGCCTTATCTCTAGCTGCTGACATACAGTACAAACCCCCAAAGAATGACCTGTTAGATAAACCATGCGTCTCCTCTGCAGTCTGTTGGAGGGGGAGCTTGGCAGCCAGGTGGAGGAGTTGTGGAGCAGCGTGTCCCAGAGTTCCTGCCCCGAGTGTAATCCCCACCTCAGACAACACCGCTGAACACTCCTTCCCTGGTTGAGCAGCGTGGTTTGTCTGGGCTGTGCTGTCAAAGATGACTTGCCTTTTGTTGTGCTTGGAAAGGATATAAAGAAAAGGTCAGCAGATTTTTGTTTCTCTTCTCACTCCCACAGCCAGCCTGTATTTTTGTTGGAATTCTTTCTCCCTTCTTTCCTCCTCTTCCCTTTCCTTCTTTCTTTCCTTCCTTCCTTCCTAGGTCAGAAAATCTTTCTAGTAGCAAACCAAAAAATGACTTGATTGTGATATGTGCAGCTTCACAGTCAGATATGACAGTCTATGAACAGAACTTTAAAGGCCAGAAGTACCCTCCCCACACCCCCATATCACTCACTTTAGTAGTAAGATCCTTTGTGACACACTGCTGAACAGCCTAGCTTGTGGACAGGAGCCCAGGCTCTGGCGCCAGGCTGCCTGCATTCAAATCCTGGCTCTTCCACTTATCAGCTGTGTGACTTTGAGCATATTACCTGACTTCTCTGTGCTTCGGTTTCCTCAGTTTAAAATTGGGGTAGTATTAGTACCTATTTTCCAAGGGTTGCCATGCAGATTAAATGGTTAATTCACATTAAATGCTTAGAACAGTGCCTGGCATATAATCATGGCTCAATGAAAAGTTTGCCAAGTGTTGGTTGAATGAATTATTTTATGTAATTCAATACCAAGGGAACATGTATATGAGTTACCACCTTATAAGAAACAGGACTTATTTATTTATTGGAGAGTTATTTAGAGTGTTTAGGTCCCCTGACTAATCCAAACCAGAGTTTCATGCTGGGGAAAAAAGCTTTCGTGATTTAAAAAACAATCTCATTTTAAAAACAACTTTTAGGAAAACATACTGACTGTTTACTTTTATCCTTTTTTTGTTGTATGTGTGTGTATTTGAAATATATCATTCAAACAAAACTATGTAAGATATATGGACAACTTAAAGAATATCACTTAAAAGAATAAAAAAAAATTTCAAATACTTGTTTACTTGGCCACCCAATTTAATAGAACATTTCCAGTATCTCTGGAACCTCCTGTGAGCCCTACCACGGGACCCTCTCTCTCCTGCAGAAATAACCATGTCGTAAATTTCAGGTTAATCATCTTGCTTTTCCTCATGGTTTTACTACATGTGGATGCAATGTTAGACATCAGATTGTTTAGCTTCACCTGTTCTTTTCTAAACTATACCACTATTACCATTGAGTTTGATTATTGGAATGGTTGGTTTCGTTTCCGGGATCTTATTTTGTTCTGTTTACCCACTTTTCTATGTTTCACTTTCCCCCTCCTTTCTTGTTTTGAAGGCTTTTTTTCTTCCCTTTAGTTCCATTCTTTCCCTTCCATTGGTTTGGAAGTTATGTACTCTATTAAATTTTGACATGAGTATTTAACAAAGAATAAAATTAATATTTTTCCCTCCTTCCATTAACATGAGGACCTTGGAAGGCTCCACTGGGATCTCTTTGGAATTATGTAGTTTCCCAAGAAGGGACCCCTCACATCAAAGGTGGTGGCTACAGCTTTTGCTGTCTGGTTTGTTTGGTTCTTCCCTCTTGACAACAGAGTAACCCTCTCTTGGGAATAGCAGAGAGAACAAAAGTGTTGCTGCTATGGGAAGTACAGACCATCGGAGCTGGATGGGGCCTTAAAGATTATCTACATTAGTGTTTTCCAAATTTTTTTACTAAACCCAACAGTAAGAAATAATATTTTACTTCATAACCAATACATACATAAATATAGTCTGTAAAACTGGAACAGTTTCATGAAACAATACTTCCTTAGTCCGTGTAATATCCCCTGAGCTATTCTATTCCATTCTTTCCTTAAAGACGAAATAAAACAAAAACTTGTCCAAACCTATTAAACTGATCGCTTACCCACTAAGGGGTCCTGGCCCACAGTTTGAAAAACTCAGAACTTGCCTAAAGTCCTCGATTTATAACTTAGGAAGCCAAATCTCTGACTGATGACATGGGTCACCCAGAGGTGTACAGTAAGTGAAGAGTTAGGACCCAAATCTCTGATCTCTTATCTCCAATTCCAGTTCTTTATTCCTATACGTCAGTCAGACCATAAGTAATACAGGGTGAAATAAAAAGGGAGCCACTGGTGAGCTGTAATAATGAAATGGGGAATTAAACCCTCCTGTTATCTCCTAGACATCTAATTTTGGCAGATGTCTTTGATAAAGCATCTCATGATAAACTCTGCTTAGCGAATCCAACTTAGTGTTGTGTACCACTTTCCATTACCTCTGACCCTCACGACGACCCCGCACAGTTGGGGTTATTATCCCTATTTTATAAATGAGGGAGTGAAGGCTCAGAGCAGTGATTTGCCTCATTCATGTAGCTCATAAGGTGAGCAGCTGGGCGTACCTGTCTGATCCCAAGCTCATGGCATTTCCCGGCCTCACATTGCCTCTTTATAATTCTTGACTTGCTTATTATATCTCTCAGTAAGAAGATAAAGCAACAAGGGAAACACTGTCCAGGACTAATTCTAACCAGCAAGAGTAACTAGTTGGTGATGTGGTTTACAGATTGCTTGTTTATTCTGTCTCCCCTGTAAGCACTTTAGCTCCCGGTGTGCGCAGTCCTTGCCTCATTCACTGTCTAGTACAGCTCCCGGCACATTGTAAGATCGCAATGAATATTTGCTGAAGGGATGCACAAGGACATTTAGAAATGAGAAGGACTGTGGAGAAAGAAACCACTTCACAGTATGGAGACAGGTCACATAGTGGCCAAGAGCACAGCCTGTGGAGAAGGACTGCCTAGGTTCAAAATGAGATGTCCTTACAAGCTATTTGATTGTGAGCAAGTTCCTTCTCTTGTGCCTCAGTTTCCTGGAATGATAATGATGTGTACCTCATAGTGTGGTTCTATGAGTTAATAAAGGAAAGTGTTTATACCAGCACCTGGCTCACCATATAAATGTTACCTGTCACAGTTATCTGACGTTGTGACGACTAAGGAGAATACTGAAGCTATGCTGCATATTTTAGGAAAAACATGTCAGAAAGTTTGGAGGTAAGCTAAGTATGATCAGATGGCTAGAGACTCAGAAGAGACTACCCTTCATGTGTAATTGGTGCTAAAATTGTGCTAAATAAATGTGCTAAAAAGCACATCTCTATCTCATTATGAAAGACAAAGATTTATTTCAGACAAAAAATGTTCGATCTAGAGCAGATTATTAAGCAGATGGCCTATGAATATGTCAAAAATAATATCGTGCTTATTAAGCATCAACATGGATTTATACAGAATAAAATTTTTGAGCAGTTGTCTTAGTTAAAACACTAGGAGAATGTCATAGATGCAATGTGTCTTATTTTCAGGAAAGCATTTAGAAAACCAGATTTAGAGAACAGCAGAGTGTAGGGGTAAGTGTGTGGGGCCTCCCCATATACAATCGGGCCTCGGCTTTCTCATCTGCAAAATGTGGATAATGACTACAGCCAACTGCTGTTGTAGATCAGAGAACTAACATAGGTAAGGTCTATGTAGTGCTTAGTAAGCAGGAGGTAAATGTAAGCCCCTAATTACAGACGTGTGCAAACAGATAAGAAGGTGGCTATTAGTCAAGGAGGTTCTCAGCTGTTTGCCTCTAACAAGCCCAGGTCTCCAATGCTCAGAGGAAGGGTGGAAGCTTGCTTTGCAGTTGTCAAAACCAATCCTTAAGGTCCCTTGATGCCGCTGACTGAAGGCTGGGCGAGAAGAAACGTCTGTAAGCAGCCTGAGGTCTGAGCGCCTGTTGCTTCCTTCTCTCCCCCTCCAGGGGCCTTTGTCGTGTGCTGGACGCCGGGCCTGGTGGTTCTGCTGCTCGACGGCCTGAACTGCAGGCAGTGCGGCGTGCAGCACGTGAAGCAGTGGTTCCTGCTGCTGGCGCTGCTCAACTCCGTCATGAACCCCATCATCTACTCCTACAAGGATGAGGACATGTACAGCACCATGAAGAAGATGACCTGCTGCTTCTCTCAGGAGAAGAACCCGGAGAGGCGCCCCTCCTGCATCCCCTCCACGGTGCTCAGCAGGAGCGACACGGGCAGCCAGTACATGGAAGACAGTATCAGCCAGGGCACGGTCTGCAAGAGCGGCTCCTAGGATGCGGACCGCCTCCCGCCGCCCACCCGGCCCCTCTGGGGGCAGAGCTGTTGAGAATGGTTACCTGTCTCTAATGAAGCCCACGTACAGTGTTATTTGAGGTCTGAATGAATCATTGGACAATTTAAAAAAATTGTGTTACATAGTTTAAAAGGATGGGCAGTAAAGAGAGGATACAAGGCATTTAGAGAAAATTCACAGAAAAGAGGGCAGACAGCACAGTGGGTTCCTGGTGGATGTCCCGTGTACTGCTGGGAGCACCCGGCCAGGTGGCCCGCTGGGCTCCGCATCATCTTGTAGCCATTCTCCTTGTGTTTTAAAATGATGTTGTCAAAGGGCTCAGGCCAAGATAAATAATAACATTATTACTTGAGCCATTTTATGTAGCTGCTTAGAAAGCCTATGTAGTTCTTTCTGCGTGCATTTAAAATTTTTAAAAATGCTTCAGCAATACTGTTTTCCTCAAAGAAACCACGGCGAGTAGCTAGGTGTTCAATAGGAATCTCAGAATAACAAATCAGTAAGGGCTCCAGATAAAATTTGATTTTTAACTGAAAGAACATTCTGAGGAAAAAGATTTAAAGTGTAATAACAAAAAAAGGTAAAGGTTAAAAACTTCTCTTGAAGCCCAAAAGGAAAAGAAGGCCTTGATGTGGTCCTCCAAGCATGCACGCATGTGTATACGCACCTTTATATTTATGCATTTTCAATTACTGTTTCAAGACGTCAAGGACAGTGATGGTGAAATAAGTTTCACTGGCCACTGAGACTTTCGAGGCTAGGACTATAGGCGTAGAAATGACCTGTTTTGCTCCAAAATAAAAGAGAAAGAGGTGATGCATTTGAAAACAGACGTACAGCAGAGTAAAAGGTATATTGACAAGTGGGCTGAATTCCTTCCATATAGGATCAAATATGCGCTTGACTTGAGTCCTTATTTTCAGTTACCTCCATATCACTGGTGGCTTGCCAGAGTTAGTGTGTGGAATAATTTTTACGTCTCATATTTTGCCCATAGTTATCGACATGCTGTGGTACTTGTCTGGCTTGTGGACTGAATTTTGATCTGGGTTCTATTTTAAATTCTCCTCCTTCCAAGACCTAAGTAGGCAACATGAAAGGCAAGTCAGTAAGAAAAAAAAAAAAAATATGTTTCATACACATAGGCTACTGACCAAAGTTTTCTGTGTAAAGCATTTTAGAGTATATTCTGATTTTAAAATAAGAAGAACTTTAAGGCAGGTATTATAGTATTTATGTAGTTTGCAAAAGAAGTTTACATATTTTTTTTGCTATTATGGTGTATCATTTATGTGCAAGAACTACTTGTAATAAAAGGATTTGAGAAGTCATGCTTTTAGATGTAATAGCCTAAAATAGAGAGTATTATGATTTGAAGGTGTAAATTTACAAACTCTGTGTAGTAAATGGGTTTACCTGAAGCTTATATCAAAGCTACCTATAAAATAAAATAAAAAAAGAATCTGTTCTCTCTTGTTGAAGTGCATTATTTCTTTGTGTATTGTCTAAGTAAAAATATAGTTTGTGGTAACTATAACACACATTTCTGTTGCAGAAGAAAAATCAGATTTGCCATGAAGTACATTCTCTCAATATTTTATGTAAGCATTTCGAATCTACAGCTGGCCAAAGGGTGGAGAATTGAAATTGAATTCCAGTCCCCGAATAGCCACTAAGGGATCTTTAAAGGTTTTATTTTGAGGAAAGCACCGTTTTTAGTGCCCTTCAGCAGAGTGTCATATTCAGAATGGTTTCTGAAGGGGATCCAAGTGTGGAAACTCGAGGTGGAAATATATAGCTTTTGTTTTTATGCACACACATATCTCAGCGATGGTGCGAGAGTAGAGAAGTCATGTATCTTTGGAAATGACAAGTGCCAGCGGTCACAGGCCTCACCAAGAACGTGGAAAACCCATCTTAGTTGGGAAAAGAAATGAAGGAAGAATGTTTCTCCTCAAATTCTAGGACCCCAAGTTTATCTGCAAGTCATTGAGATGCTGGTTCTAAAAATTTGACTGGACCTTTTCGGAACAGCCCTTGCCTGAGAGCATGGGCTACTCCCTAGCCGAGTAAGTTTTAATTTTCATAGATTTGTAGCACCCTCCAAAGGGATCTGATAAATCTGTATTCCTGGGAGAATTTAGTCTCCCATGAAAATTACCTGCTTGGAAAGAAAGAATTTTTTAGAAATAAATTGTTGAAATTTCTTGATGAAATTTTTTTATAAAGTAGGTTGTAGACTTGGGGTCATAATGTGACCTATAGAAGCCCTAAGCCCTAGAATGATTATGACACCATCCTGCCCCCGTTTGTGTAATTCCAAATAAGAACAATACTGAACAACAGAGTAAATGTAAGCCTCCCACAGAGCTCTTGTTTTCCTCATAATCTGCACTTTGATGCTTTTTATAGATACTAAAAAATTTAGAAATTTCAACGCCCCTGCTTCACCAGCACCCTGAGCTTGTGCGTAGCCCGCAGTTGGATGGCCCAGGACCAAGGACTCATGGTGTCAGCAGCAGCAGCATCAGGCGGTGGGGGGCTGGGTACCTCAGGGTTCAGCTCCGCTCATCTGCGGATGTGGCTCCTCATAGACTACAAGGCGTGCCATGGCCTGTGTTTGTAGACTAATTTCCCCACGAGGTTGAAAGTGTTTTGTGCTTTCAAGCTCATTAATCCTGTAATCATTCAGGGAAGGAGAGCAACAAGGACGCTTGGCCCTCTTTTTTAATTGATTGAACAGGCATAATGAAGGTAAGCCCTGTGAAGACACCCATGAAGGTGACTTAGTGACAAACTCAAGCCATGTTGGAACTGGAGTAAAAATAGCCAAAGCGTTATTCTACACTATGATGCATCTGGGTACCAAAAAGAATTAAAAACACGCAAAAACAGGTCTGACTTCTAGGATGCTTACAAGAGAATTATATGCCCTTGGTGGATCACTAAATGTGATATTAAATTGGAAATCCCTAGGGCCCCTTCCAGTTTTCCACATTGTCTTTCAGGCACTAGAATCACTTACAGACATGAAAATATTTTAAAGTAAGGGAAGCTGCATTTTGTGTGAGGAATGCTCTCCTGAACACATCATGTAATTTAAAATATTCATAATTTAAGACTAGTTTTCACAGAGGAATACTGTGAAGATGGGAGATGCTGTTGCTGTGGTGTTGGGGTTTTTTGGGGGTGGGGGCTAATGCTGTATTTTATTTTTACAGCATCCTCTCCAGTGCTTTTTAGAGTGTGCTGTCTCCTAAATTAACAGATGGCAAACTATTAATGGCAGTGGTTAGAGGTTCAGAGTGTTTTATCATATGTAACTTCGGAGCTAAAGGTTTATAGTGCAAACAATAGCATAATGCTCACTAGAATTACATATGGAGGCTCTGGTGCTGGTCAACATGAGTGTGGGTCACATGATACTGTAGAGTGCAGCATTTCTGCACGCCAGTCCGTAAACACAGTTTGCAATTCACTGGGTCAGCCAGTTTTAGAATTGGGAATTCTTGCAGCTCTTTAGAGAGTTGCAATTTGATGCAGCAAAACTTTATAAAATTTTTGTATATCAAGCAACTTCAAGTTTGCGTAATTCAAATTTCTGTAAACTGCATCTGTATTGTATTTGCTACTGAGATTAGAGTCTGCACATTCTATGTTAGTCATAAGGTTATATTGAAGAAAAGGTGGGGGGGGCTGCCTATCACAAGCCTGTGTTACATCTTTGTGCGTATTAGAAAATGGTATCCCCTCCTCAAGGCACTTTACTTGCATTTTTTGGAAAATCATCTAATACACTAATATTTACAGTCATAAAACTACTAATCCATATGCATGTTCACAGTATGCCTGGCACATGTAGAGTTGCTCAGTTCACCACTCACACAAATGTCCATGACAACCATCTTAAAGACAGCACTAGATGGAAATTCGGACTACCTGGGTTCTGATTTCTGTTGTGCCTTAAAGTGTCTATGCAGCTCTAAATACAATTGCTGATTTCCTAAATCAGGGGCTTAAATGATCTCTAAGGACCTTTTCTGCTCCAGGATTCTGTGATTCTATACATCACCTCCCAGGTGTGAATTGTGGAAGGAGCTCTAAGTCTTTGGGTTCTTTGGATTTCACTCCTTGGGTGGAGATTTTAAAGAAAAGGAGCTCTGTTTTCATTTATTGCAGGGGTTCTCAAGTGTGGGTGAGAATCAGGGAAGCCATCTAAAATCTATGAGATTAGGGCAGATGTGACGTGTAATGGTAAATCCATCATCGATATAGGGAGAAAGGATTTCTGGCATAGAATGGAACTGTTAATCAACATGGAGAAGCTAAGAGACGATTATCTGCTTATGGAGGCTCAAATGAGCTTCAATTCGAAATGTGTGAGCTGCTCCTTACTCCACCAAGGCAAATAGAAACCCACACATTGATTTCTACATTTTACCGACATGTTTGAACATTTCCTAGTCCGTGCCCTTAAGAGAATTAACAACATTGTAAGTCAAGCATATATACAAGTAATCCGCAGGAAATAAAGTGAAAGGGAGCTGAAAATACTAAGGATGGACGTGTGTGGATGCAGCCGTCCTCGAAGTATCACCTCTGAACATTGGTGATAGCGGTGGTGTATTTTTTAGATCTGGCCTCTGTAGTATAATTCTTTGGGTTTTTTTGTTTTTTCCCAAGTGAAAAGGGGTTTTATCAAAAGAGTTAATGGAATTTGATGGGATCAAAGTTCAGGAAGTGCAGCTGGATTTCACGGGAACTGTCCCCATCTTTTTCTCTGCTACTCCCCTCTGTCCTCTCTGAGCATCTGCACATTGTTCCTGCTCCCCCGTAACTTCTGCTCCGGGTGACTCTGGCTTTCCTGGGAATCAGCTGACTCAGGCCTTGACTCCTCAAGACTGTAAAGTCCAGCGCTTTCTCACTGACTGCCCAAGATGGCGAGTCTCCTCAGTTACGTTATTGGGAGCGACCCTGACTGACCGGATCACTTGAGTTGGATCCCACGTCCCATCTGGGTGGCCTCCCAGGGAGTTGGGGGGTGGAGGGTATGGGAGGAAAGGCCCTTTGAGCTGTCCTTGGGAGGGGCATGTTCTTTTTTTTAATTGAAATATTATTGACATACAACATTATGTGGGTTTCAGGGTACAGCATAGTGATTCGATATTTATAAACATTACTAAATGATCATCATATAAACATTATTAAATGATCCTCACAATAAGTCTACTTAACCATCTGTCCCACTATAAAGTTGTCACAATATTATTGACTATATTCTCTATGCTCTATATTCCCCATGGCTTATTTGTTTCATGACTGGAAGTTTATACCTCTTAATCCCCTCCACCTATTTCACCCAACTCCGCATCCCCCCCCCCCGTCTGGCAACCACAAGTTTGTTCTCTGTGTCTATGAGTGTGTTTCTATTTTTTTTTCTTAAATTTCTTTTATTGAGAATAAATTCAGATAACATAAAATTCATCATTTGAACCAGGTTGAAGAGTACAATCCAGTGGTTTTTAATATATTTACAATGTTGTGCAACCATCACCACTATCTAATTCCAAAAGATTTCTATCACTCCAAAGAGAAACCCATACCCCTCAGTTCTTCCCTCATCCATCCAAATAGAATTCTACTTTCTGTCTGTACAGATTTGCCTCTCCCGGACATTTCGTATAAATGGAAGTGTCCAGCTTCTTTTCTTAGCATAATGGTTTCAAAGTTCATCCATGTTGTACCATCTGTCCATACTTCATTCCCTATTATGGTGGAGTAACATTCCATTGTATGGATATACATATCCATTCATCAGTTGATGGACATTTGGGTTGTTTCTACTTTTTGGCTATTATGAGTAATACCACTATGAGCATTTGTGTCCAAGTTTTTATGTTTTCAGTTCTGTTGGGTATATACTCAGGAGTGGAAATGCTGAGTCATATGGTAACTCTATGTTTAACTTTTGAGGAACTACCAAACTGTTTTTCACAGTGGCCACACCATTTTACATTCCTACCGGCAATATATGAGGGTTCTGATTTCTCCACATTCTTGCCAATACTTCTTATTTTTCAATTTTTTTACATTATAGCCATTCTAGTGTGTGTGAAGTAGTATGTCACTGTGGTTTTGATTTACATTTTCCTTATGACTAATGATGTTAAGAATCTTTTCATGTGTTTATTGGCCATTTGTACATCTTCTTTGGAGAAACGTCTATTTAAGTCCTTTACCCATTTTTAGATTGTTTTTCTTTTATTGTTCAATTATAAATGTTCTTTATATATTCCAGATACTAGACACTTATCAGATATATCTTCTGCAAATATTTTCTCCCTTTCTGTGGATTGTCATTTCATTCTTTTGGTAGTGTCTTGACATACAAAAGTTTTTAAGTTGATCAAGTCCAATTTATACATTTATTTTTGTTGCTTATGCTCTTGGTGTCTTTTTTTTTTTTTTAAAGATTGGCACCTGGGCTAACAAGTGTTGCCAATCTTTTTTTTTTTTTTTCTGCTTTATCTCCCCAAACCCCCCCTGTACATAGTTGTATATCTTAGTTGCAGGTCCTTCTAGTTGTGGGACATGGGACACCACCTCAACGTGGCCTGACGAGCGGTGCCATGTCTGTGCCCAGGATCCGAACCCTGGGCAACGGAGCACGCGAACTTAACCACTCGGCCACAGAGCCGGCCCCTCATTTTTTTTTTATTAAGATTATGATAGTTTACAAGCTTGTGAGATTTCAGTTGTACATCATTGTTAGTCATGTTGTGGGTACACCACTTCACCCTTTGTGCCGTCCCCTAACCCCCACCCCCTTTCCCCTGGTAACCAGCGATCAGTTCTCCTTGTCTATATGTTAACTTCCACCTATGAGTGGAGTCACATAGAGTTCGTCTTTCTCTGTCTGGCTTATTTCACTTAACATAATACCCTCAAGGTCCATCCATGTTGATGCGAATGGGACAATTTTGTCCTTTTTTATGCTGAGTAGTATTCCATTGTATATATATATACCATATCTTCTTTATCCAATCATCAGTTGCTGGGCACTTAGGTTGGTTCCACATCTTGGCTATTGTAAATAATGCTGCGATGAACATAGGGGTGCGTGGGACTCTTGGGATTGCTGATTTCAGGTTCTTAGGATAGAGACCCAGTAGTTGGATGGCTGGGTCATAAGGTATTTCTATTTTTAACTTTTTGAGAAATCTCCATACTGTTTTCCATAGTGGCTGCACCACTTTGCATTCCCACCCACAGTGTATGAGGGTTCCTTTTTCTCCACAACCTCTCCAACATTTGTCACTCTTGGTTTTGGATATTTTTGCCAATCTAACGGGTGTAAGGTGATATCTTAGTGTAGTTTTGATTTGCATTTCTGTGATGATTAGTGACGATGAGCATCTTTTCATGTGTCTATTGGCCATCCTTATATCTTCTTTGGAGAAATGTCTGTTTATGTCCTCTGCCCATTTTTTGATCAGGTTGTTTGATTTTTTGTTGTTGAGCTGTGTGAGTTATTTATATATTATGGAGATTAACCCTTTGTCGGATAAGTAGCTTGTAAATATTTTTTCCCAATTAGTGGGCTGTTTTTTTGTTTCAATCCTGTTTTCCCTTGCCTTGAAGAAGTTCTTTAGTCTGATGAAGTCCCATTTGTTTATTCTTTCTATTGTTTCCCTCATCTGAGGAGTTATGGTGTCCGAAAAGATTCTTTTGAAACTGATGTCAAAGAGTGTACTGCCTATATTCTCTTCTAGAAGACTTATTGTTTCAGGCCTAATCTCTAGGTCTTTGATCCATTTTGAGTTTATTTTAGTAAATGGTGAAAAAGAATGGTCGATTTTCAATCTTTTACATGTGGCTGTCCAGTTTTTCCAGCACCGTTAGTTAAAAAGACTTTCTTTTCTCCATTGTAGGCCCTCAGCTCCTTTGTCGAAGATTAGCTGTCCATAGATGTGTGGTTTTATTTCTGGGCTTTCAATTCTGTTCCATTGATCTGTGGACCTGTTTTTGTACCAGTACCATGCTGTTTTGATTACTGTAGCTTTGTAGTATGTTTTGAAATCAGGGATTGTGATGCCTCCGGCTTTGTTTTACTTACTCAGGATTGCTTTAGCAATTCTGGGTCTTTTGTTGCCCCACATGAATTTTAGGATTCTTTGTTCAATTTCTGTAAAGAATGTCATTGGGATTCTGATTGGGATAGTGTTGAATCTGTAGATTGCTTCAGGTAGTATGGACATTTTAACTATGTTTATTCTTCCAATCCACGTGCATGGAATGTCTTTCTATCTCTTTATGTCATCATCAATTTCTTTCAAGAAAGTCTTGTAGTTTTCATTGTATAAATCTTTCACTTCCTTGGTTAAACTTATCCCAAGGTATTTTACTCTTTTCGTTGCGATTGTGAATGGGATTGAGTTCTTGAGTTCTTTTTCTGTTAGTTTATTGTTAGTGTATAGAAATGCTACTGATTTATGTATGTTGATTTTATACCCTGCAACTTTGCTGTAGCTGTTGATTGTTTCTAATAGTTTTTCTATGGACTCCTTGGGGTTTTCTATATATAAGATCATGTCGTCTGCAAACAGTGAGAGTTTTACTTCTTCATTGCCTATTTGGATTCCTTTTATTTCTTTTTCCTGCTGAATTGCTCTGGCCAACACCTCCAGTACTATGTTGAATAGGAGAGGTGAAAGTGGGCACACTTGTCTTGTTCCTGTTCTCAGAGGGATGGGTTTCAGTTTTTGTCCGTTGAGTATGATGTTGGCTGTGGGTTTGTCATATATGGCCTTTATTATGTTGAGATACTTTCCTTCTATACCCATTTTATTGAGGGTTTTTATCATAAATGGATGTCGGATCTTGTCGAATGCTTTCTCTGCATCTATTGAGATGATCATGTGGTTTTTGTTTCTCATTTTGTTAATGTAGTGTATCACGTTGATTGACTTGTGGATGTTGAACCATCCCTGTGTCCCTGGTATAAATCCCACTTGATCACGGTGTATAATCTTTTTGATGTATTGCTGTATTCAGTTTGCCAGAATTTTCTTGAGGATTTTTGCATCTATGCTCATCAGTGATATTGGCCTGTAGTTTTCCTTCTTTGTGTTGTCCTTGTCAGGTTTGGGGATCAGAGTGATGTTGGCTTCATAGAATGTGTTAGAGAGTGCTCCATCTTCCTCAATTTTCTGGAAAATTTTGAGAAGGATAAGTATTAAATCTTCTTTGAATGTTTGGTAGAATTCTCCAGAGAAGCCGTCTGGTCCTGGACTCTTATTTTTGGGGAGGTTTTTGATTACTGTTTCTATTTCTTTACTTGTGATTGGTCTATTCAGATTCTCTATTTCTTCGTGATTCCGTTTGGGGAGGTTGTAAGAGTCTAGGAATTTGTCCATTTCTTCTAGGTTGTTCACTTTGTTGGCATATAGTTTTTCATAGTATTCTCTTATGACCCCTTGTATTTCTTTGGTATCCGTTGTGATTTCTCCTCTCTCATTCCTAATTTTATTTATTTGAGATTTCTCTCTTCTTTTCTTAGTGAGTCTGGCTAAGGGTTTGTCGATTTTGTTAATTTTTTCGAAGAACCAACTCTTTGTTTTATTGATCCTTTCTGCTGTCTTTTTTGTTTCAATATCATTTATTTCTGCTCTAATTTTTATTATTTCCCTCCTTCTACTGACTTTGGGCTTTGTTTGTTCTTCTTTTTCTAATTCTGTTAGGTGCCGTTTGAGGTTGCTTATGTGAGATTTTTCTTGTTTAGTGAGGTGAGCCTGTATTGCAATGAATTTCCCTCTTAGGACTGCTTTTGCTGCGTCCCAAATGAGTTGGTATGGCGTGTTTTCATTTTCATTTGTCTCCAGATAATATTTGATTTCTCCTTTAATTTCTTCAATAATCCATTGTTTGTTCAGTAGCATGTTGTTTAGTCTCCACATTTTTGCACCTTTCCCTGCTTTATTCTTGTAGTTGATTTCTAGTTTCATAGCATTATGATCAGAAAAGATGCTTGATATTATTTCAACTCTCTTGTATTTATTGATGCTTGCTTTGTTTCCCAAGATATGGTCTATCCTTGAGAATGTTCCATGGGCACTTGAGAAGAATGTGTAACCTGCTGTTTTTGGATGAAGTGTTCTATATACATCTATTAAGTCCATCTGGTCTAATTTTTCATTTAATTCTATAATTTCCTTGTTGATTTTCTGTCTGGATGATCTATCCATTTGTGTTAATGGTGTGTTGATGTCCCCTACTATTATTGTATTGTTGTTGATGTCTCCTTTTAGTTCTGTTAAGAGTTGCTTTACAAATTTTGGTGCTCCTGTGTTGGGTGCGTATATATTTATAAGTGTTATGTCATCTTGGTGGAGTGTCCCTTTTATCATTATATACTGTCCCTCTTTGTCTTTCTTTATCTGTTTTGCTTTGAAGTCTACTTTGTCTGATACTAGTATAGCAATGCCTGCTTTCTTTTGTTCATTATTAGCTTGGAGTATTATCTTCCATCCCTTCACTCTGAGTCTGTGTTTGTCTTTGGGGCTGAGGTGTGTTTCCTGGAGGCAGCATATTGTTGGGTCTTGTTCTGTGATCCATCCTGCCACTCTGTGTCTTTTGATTGGAGAGTTCAATCCATTTACATTTAGAGTGATTATTGAAATGTGGGGGCCTACCACTGCCATTTTATCTCTTGTTTTCCGATTCTCTTGCATTTCCTTTGTTTCTCGTCCCATGATTTTTGGATTACTAATTCAGATATGTAAATTTCTGTATTGGGTGTCTTCTTATTTGTAATTTGTGTCTTTATTCTTGTTATTTGTTTGGTGGTTACCAGATGGTTAGTATAAAACATCTCATAGATGAGATAGTCCATTTTCTGATAGCCTCTTATTTCCTTAAATTAAAACCTTCTATCCCCTTTCTCTTCCCCTTCTAGGTTGTTATTGTCAGATTTTTTTTTTCCCCTTCTTTCTTGTGTTGTGAGTTTGTGGTTAAAATGACAGGGTTATATTTATTCTTGGTGTTTCCCTTCCTTTTATCTTTAATGTTTTATTTAACTTTTGCTAACCTGTTCTGATGGAGAGCTGCTGCTTTCAGTTATTGTCCTTCTACTTATCTCCTTTGCTCTTGGTTTTGTAGCCCCTTTCCTTTTTTTGATTTTTCAGGTATGAGGGTTTTCCTGAGCATTTCTTGAAGAGGTGGTTTTGTGGCAATGAACTCCCTTAATTTTTGTTTATCTGGGAAAGTTTTTATTTCTCCATCGTATTTGTAGGATATTTTCGCTGGGTAAAGTATTCTTGGCTGCAGGTTTTTGTCCTTTAGAGTTTTGAATATATCATTCCACTCTCTTCTAGCCTGTAAAGTTTCTGCTGAGAAATCTGCTGATAGCCTTATGGGAGTTCCTTTGTAGGTTATTTTCTTCTGCCTGGCTGCCCTTAGTATTTTCTCCTTGTTGTTGACTTTTGCTAGCTTCACTACTATATGCCTTTGGGTTGGTCTTCTTGCATTGATAAAGTTTGGAGCTCTATTGGCTTCTGTCACATGAAGTTCCATCTCTCTCCCCAGGTTTGGGAAGTTCTCAGCCATTATTTCTTTGAACAGGCTTTCTGCCCCCTTCTCCTTCTCTTTTCCCTCTGGTATACCTATAATCCTTATGTTGCATCTCCTAATTGAGTCAGATAATTCTCGGAGAGTTTCTTCATTTCTTTTTAGTCTTAGTTCTCTCTCCTCCTCTGCCTGCAGCATTTCTATATTCCTATCTTCCAAACTGCTAATTCTATCCTCCATATTATCAGCCCTATTGTTCAGTGCATCCAGATTTTTCTTAATCTCCTCTATTGTGTTCTTCATTTCCAGTATTTCTGTTTGGTTCTTCTTTATAGTATCAAACTCTTTTGTGACATGGCTCCTGAACTCATTGAGTTGTCTATCTGAATTCTCTTTTAACTCATTGAGTTTTTTAATGATGGCTGTTTTGAAGTCATCGTCATTTAGGTTATGTATTTCATTGTCTTTGGGATTGTTTTCTGGGTATTTGTCATTTTCCTTCTGTTCTGGAGATTTAATATATTTTTTCATATTGCTTGATGGTATAGATTTGTGCCTCTGCATAGAGATAGAGTTTAGTTACTGCTTCCACTTGTTTCTACTGGTGTGGTGGGGGAACAGCTGTTTATACTGCACCAACCAGGAACCCTATCAGCTGTTGCTAACTGGGCCTGGGCCCCTCCTCTTAGTCACAGTGGTCCTGTGGGGTCCCTCTTCAGCTGTGGGGGCAGTCACAAGGGGGCTTCAGGCTGCTGGTGCCTACTGTTGCAGACCACCTAGACGTGCTCCCTCCTTAGGGTCTGCAGTGGTGTTATGGGCTTTCCCAGTGGCCAGGGGCAGGATCACCTATATTTGCAGCTCTGTCACTGTTGGAGCCCACAAAATCTCACTTGTCCACTATAGGTCACAGCAGAGCTATGGGCATCTTCTGCAGTCTGTGGTTAGCTCACCTAGCTATGCTACTTTTGTCCCAGGGTCTTCCAGCCTTGTGGTTGCCAGACGGGGCCTCTCTACTAGTGCTGTGCAGAAGCTTTCACTGAGGCTGCTGTGAGACTGTAGAGTTTCCCCCTGGGCCACAGAACTGGGCTGCTGGAACTCCACCCAGCCCCAGTCCTCTCCCCCAGGATCTCGGGGAGCCCCTTGCCCTGTCTGGGGGACAGCCAGAGACCGTGAGTTCAGTGGCGGCTGATGGGCTGCTGCCCTGCCTGGGATTCTCCTCTTCGGGACCCTCCCGGTATTCTGAATGGTGGGCGGAGCCTCTCCATTAATGGTGAGTAGAGACTTTCCCTGCTGCCAGAACGGGACCCCTGAGTTTCCTCCTGGGCCGTGGAGCTGGCCGCTGGAACTCCACCCAGCCCCAGTCCTCTTCTAGGAGCTCTCTGGTAGCCCCGTGTTCCGACTAGGGGACAGCTACAGTCTGTGAGATCAGCGGCGGCAGCTGGTGGGCTGCTGCCCCATTCGGGATTCTCTTCAGGAGCCTCCCAGCGTTCTGGATGCTGGGAAGGGCCTCTCCGCTAATGGCAAGTAAAGGCTTTGTCTGCTGCCAGAATGGGACCCTGGAGTTTCCCCCTGGGCCGCAGAGCTGGCCGCTGGAACTCCACCCAGCCCCAGTCCTCTCCCAGGAGATCTCCAGTAGCCCCGTGCCCTGTCCTGGTGACAGCTGCAGTCTGTTAGACCGGTGGCGGCAGCTGGCGGGCTGCTACCCCATTCAGGATTCTCTTCAGGAGGCTCCCAGCGTTGTGGATGCTGGGCAGGGCCTCTCCGCTAATGGCGAGTAGAGGCTTTCCTTGCCGCCTCTGGTGTGGGACTCTGGAGTTTCCCCCTGGGCTTAGGTGTAATCACGGGGGGCTAAGGTAGGGCTGTAGTCACCTGTTTCCACCGTCACTCCTCTGGTGTGCGCACCCTCCTGCCCTTGGTGTGTGGCAATGTTCTGGGGGCATCCACTGGAAGAAAGCCGCTTGCAGGTACTAGGCTGTTCGGGGGTCGGGGTCGGAGAGTTTTCACCTGTCTCCACCTCCTCCTGGGGGGAAGTCTGTCCGCCTTCCAGTGTATAGCAGCATGGGTCTCTCAAGCGTCCTGAGATGCTATATAGATATCCTTTGTTAAGCGATGAATGTCCAATTAGTTGTAGATTCAAAGGGGGAGAGACAAAGAAGACTACTCAGGCCACCATCTTGGTCCCACCGTCTTCAGTCTGTTTCTATTTTATTTGTTTGTTTGTTTGGTTTGTTAGATTCCACATATAAGTGAAATCATATAGTATTTGTCTTTGTCTGACTTATTTTACTTAGCATTATATCCTCTAGGTCATCCATGTTGTAGAAAATGACATGACTTCATTCTTCTTTATGGCTGAGTAATATTCCAGTGTGTGTGTGTGTGTGTGTGTGTGTGTGTGTGTGTATCACATCTTCTTCATCTATTCATCTATTGATAGACACTTTGGTTGCTTCCATATCTTAGCTATTGTAAATAATGCTGAACTGAACATAAGGGTGCATATCTTTTCAAATTAGTGTTTTTGTTTCCTTTGGGTAAATATCCAGAAATGGCATTGCTGGATCATATAGTAGTTCTATTTTTAATTTTTTGAGGAACCTCTATATTGTTTTCCATAGTGGCTGCACCAACTTACATTCCCACCAACAGTGTGTGAGAGTTTCCTTTTCCCTCCTTCCTCACCAACACGTTATGTTTTGTCTTTTTGATAATAGCCATTCTGACAGGTGTGAGATATGAGGTCTCATTGTGGTTTTAATTTGCATTTCCTTAATGATTAGTGATGTTGAGTATCTTTGCATGTGCCTGTTGGCCGTCTATGTCTTCTCTGGAAAAATGTCTCTTGAGGTCCTCTTCCCATTTTTAATCAAATTGTTTGTTTTTTTTTTAATGTTAAGTTGTATGAGTTCTTTATGTATTTTGGATATTAACCCCTTATCAGATATATGATTTGCAAATATCTTCTCCCATTCAGTAGGTTACCTTTTCATTTTGTCGATGGTTTCCTTCACCATGCAAAAGCTTTTTGGTTTGATGTAGTCCCACTTGTTTATTTTTCTTTTGTTGCCCTTGCCTGAGGAGACATTTCTGAAAAAATATTGCCAAGACCGAAGAGCTATCTTTGATTGTCAAAGAGCTGACTGCCTATGTTTTCTTTCAGGTCTTACTTTCAAGTCTTTAATCCATTTTGATATAGAATTCTCCAAGACCTTGCAAAAGAAAAGGAAATCTCACACAGGGGATACTTTTTGGGTTAAAATCAGTTTATAATTTATGAGTTGGAGATCTGGTTCTGATAATCTAAACTAGATTTGTGTTTTTCTTAGTTGGGTGAGTGCCCAACCACTGGTTTATATAAATTAGGAGATGGGACATATCAGTCAGTCTTCAGTTAGAAAGACAGAAATCATTCTGGGTACTTGAAGCAGGAAGTGATATAAAATAGGCAATTAGGTGCTTATAAAGCAGTTGGAAAGGCTGGAGGAGCAAAGAGAAGAGAAGCCCATAGTTAGCGCTCAGATTTGCAGCTAACTTTTTGGGAATTGTTGCCACACCAGTCAGGAGCTTCTGGAAACTGCCTCCTGAGGCAGGTGCTTTGTGGAGGGACACCCAGAGGCCGCTGCAAAATCTCACATCTGCTGCTAAGGGAAGGATATGGCTTCTGCTTACCCTCTGCCTTCCTCATCTCTCATAATTGGCACTGGCAGAGTCTAAACTGGGATATTTCTGGCTTTCTATTCTGGGAAATGTAGTTCCCAGGCTTCCAACCTTGCAGATTCAGGGGAGACCATAGAAAGGATCAGCAATGCAGCTGACTGCCAACAGATAGTCCAGCACATAGAGAAATAAAAAAGGAAGGGGAGGGGTCTTTTTGGCTTCTGAGATTGTCCCCTTTCTGAGATAAGGGTCCTTTAGTTTTTCTTGATGGAGAGTAGAAGATAATATAACCAGTTCTAGAGTAAGGGGTGAGAATTCTCTAAAAAATAAAGTGTTGGTACATGTAATTTACAGCTTCCACATCATGGTATGTGGGTCTTCTGAAGGATAAATGGGAATAAGACAATAAAGGACCTAAGAGCACAGTTCACTTATTATTGGCTATTTACTATCTAAACCTGTGATATCAAAGTTAAGATTAGAGCATGAGAAATAAAATATTTGTGGTCACAGCTGATATACAACCAAGGCAAATAGAGCTGTACTTAATCTTTCCTTTAGGTTTCCAGATGGTGAGTGGAAGAGGGTCTGTAAGCAATCAGGAGTGAGCCAAGGGAGGTGTAAAATGCAGATGTGCAAAATCACTTAAAAGTCAGAGCTGAGTGTTCCGTGATCCTAAAAGACGCTGGATCAACCCCTTTGTAGAGTGGAACGGTCATAGATCTAAGTTTCAGAGTTGGAGGTTTGTTTGGGGGAAAGTAACACTACAGTTTCCTCTTGCTAGAAGGCCTCCAGAGAAACAAAGGCCTCGTCCTTGTGAGGAAGTTGTAATATAGGGATTATGTTGATTTTACAAATGGGGAAACTGAAACCTTGGGATTGAATGAGTATTTAAGTGACTAAATCAGGATCGAACTTCGCCATCTAAGTTCTTCTTTACAGCTTCTCCTCTATTCAGAAAAAGTTTCCTAATAACTGTATAGAACTTCAGATTTCAAAGGGCCAGAATTTACTACTAATAGTTTAGCCATTGTAGGGATTAGGAATGTTTGTGCTCTCTGAGCAATTCAACCTCTGAGAATGCATGCTAAAGAAACGATTCTAAATTAAGAAAGGCTTTGTACACAAAGGCAGTCAAAACAGCATGATTTGTAACACTGGAAACTTCTAAACAATGTCAATATTGAAGCACGTGATAAACGTAAAGCACTGTAGTCAAGCACATGGACTCTGGAAGCAAACTGCCTAGATTTATGTCCCAGCTTTTTTAGCCGTGTGACTTCGGGCAAGTTTCTCTGTGCCTTAGTTTTTCACCTTTAAAATGGGGATCGTAGTTCTGCCCATCTCATAGGGTGGTTGTTGAGAGTATACATGTTCTATGTCAAGCAGTTTGATGGAATGCTATTTGGCAATTTTAAATTATGGGTATGGATAACCTAATAATATTGAAAAACTTGTAAGATGTAGGATTTACTGATGGATTGGATGTGGTAGCAAGAGAGACGTCTTAAGGCAACTTCAAGGGTTTTGGTTCAAATTACTACATAAGCAGGATTTATTTTTACTGAGATAGAGAAGCAGCGGATTTGGGGGTAGGGGTGGGAATCAAGAATTCAACTTTAGCGTGACATTGGATGTTGCAGAGACGCAGCCCAGTGGAGATGTTGAGAAGGCAGCTGAAAAAACAAGTCTGTGGCTCAGGGGAGAGGTCTGGCCTGGAGATGTGAATCTTGGAGTTACCAGGACATGATGGTATTTAAAGCCATGGGGCTAGACTAAATCACATGGACAGTGAGTGTGGATAGAGTTAATAACAGGTCCAAGAACTGACCCCTGGGGATTTGCAATGGTTGAGGTTAGAGAAAAGGGAGTCAGTTGAGGAGACGGAGAAGGAGAAGCCAGTGGTGTTGGGAGAGCACCAAGAGTGGGTGGAGCCTCAGGGGTGATCAGCTGTGTCAAATGCTGCAACTTGAGGCTTGAGAATTGACTGTTGATTTGGCCTTGGTTTTTGGTGACCTTGACAAAGCTGTGTCAGTGCAGTGGTGGGGAGGAAAGCCTGATTAGAGGGGGTTCAAAGGACATTGGAAGGAGAGGATTGGAGACAAGTGAGGACTAGCTTTTTTTTTTTTTGGTGAGGAAGATTCACACTGAGCTAACCTCTGCTGGCAATCCTTCTCTCTTTTTTTTTTGCTTGAAGAAGATTAGCCATGAGCCAACATCTGTGCCAATCTTTCTCTATTTTTTTGTACGTGGGACACCTCCACAGCATGGTTGGTGAGTGGAGTAGGTCTGCACCTGGGATCCAAACCCACAAACCAGCACGGCCAAAGCAGAGCCCACGGAACTTTAACCACTCAGCCACAAGGCCAGCCCCTAGCTATTTTCAAATGATTGTTTTTTCTTTTCCTAAAAAAGGACCATAGAAATGAGGCAGTAGCTGGAAGGGCATGTGAGGTCAAGGGGGGGATTTATTTTAAGATGGGGATTATGATAGCATATTTGTTGCTGATGTGAATGATCCAGTAAAGGGGGAATAAGTGATGCTTCAGGACAGTCAGGGTGATAATTGCTGGAAGGAGTGGGTTCCAGGCTATAAGTGGAGGACCTAGTCTTTGACAGCAAGAGGGGGAGGAGGGAAGGCAGGGGATGCACGCAGGGAGCTGGAAGGTGTACCACAGGGATGCGTTCACTCTTCCCTCCTGTGTCGTCAGCCAGTGAGTGCTCCAGATCCTTAGTGGAGAGTAGCAATATGGCAAGAGGAGTTGGAGGTTTGAGCAGAGAGGAGGAGGGGAGAAATCACTGTCCAGGGGACAGTGAGCAGATGAGGGGCTTAGAAGGACTGCCAGACCTAGGCAATGCAGTGAGGCTGGTGGGCACAGATTTAAGACCATTGAATAAATTTGTCTGTTTCCCTCCAGCCCATCCAGTTGCCTGGCTGCAGCTGTGGTGTAGACAGACAATTGAATTGTTTTCTCAAGCAATGTCTGGGCTCTATTCCAACTAATTAAATCAGAATCTCCAGGGCTTGGGCGCAGCCATGGGTATATCCGAAGTGACTGCCATGTGCAGCCAGGGTTCAGAACCACAGATCAAAGCGTGAAGATAAAGGAAAGGTTCACAGAAGAGCCTGAGACCCAGGACATCCTGCTGTGAAAAATTCAGCATCTATTGAATTACCCAAGTGTCGGCTGTGACTTTAACAGAGAAAAGGATCCAGAGAGAGGAAACTAACATTGATTGAGTGCCTGCTGTGGGTTAGGAATCATGCTCTGCGCTTGATATGCTTAGCCCCGAACAAGAGAAATATTAGATAAGAATTTGGAGATAAGAATTTTAATCCCTACTAGTAAATAAGTGGACTCAGACAGGTGATGTCAGTTGCCCTCAGCTCCATCACTAATAAGCAGCAAAGCCAAGATTTAGATCCAGAGCCAATTTACTCTAAAGTTTTTGCTTAAGGTTTTGTGGAGGATGTGAGACTTGGCCTGTGCTTTAAAGGTGAGCAGGGTTTTGATTTTGGAGACACGAGAAAGATTCCCAGTTGGAAGGATACTCTGGGAAAAAAGGCAGGGATGCAAGGAAGACCACGATGAATACAAGGAACGTTCAGGGAGAAGGGCACCTCTTGTGGCCAGGTGGATTGAAGCAAAAGAAGGAACAAATGATTCAACCAACCAGCCAACACATAAATAATCGAGGGAGTGTCTGTCCTCGTGGCCACACAGCTGGGCAGCCTGCCAATGTACTCGGGCCCGAGGAAGCTGCATTGCAGAACTGTAGGCAAATGTTCCCTGCGGTGTTTGTACAATTCATTATTTTTAAAAAATGATACCTGTTGGGCTCTACTGAGATAAAAGATGGCCTCTGAGTATAATCTCATTATCATCCGTCACCTTGGCTGGGGAGCTTTATGTGTCTGCGGAATCTTAGAACCTATATTTCTCTAGCTTTAATCTCAGGGTCGATATCCCAACACAGCACTGCTCCTAATAAATAGCTAATAATAAATGATAAAGTAGGCTACTGTGTTTTATTTTATTTGGCTTTTAAGCCTATCAATTTTGTAGCTGTCTGTTTGAGTGCTGGAAAAAAATCCTGGAGACAGCAAAGAATCATATGAAAAACTGGAACATGCTGACAAAATGAATCTTTATGTCCCTCGCTTCTCCCACGGAAAAAGGCCCTAGGTAGACTTGATTATGCCTCTAATAAGGCAGCTGCTCATGGAAATGGTCCTTCTGATTGGTTTGCAGAGTAACTCTATCTTATGCCCCTTTGGCCAGTGATAGAGCTTCTCATATGCACCTGTGTGGGGTACTCAGCGATGACATTGCTTGGTTGACTTCTCACAGAGATTTTTTTTTAACGTCGAGGGTATCAAAAAATAATTCCAGTGGCCTAGTGGCTAAGTTCGGTGTACTCCACTTTGTGGCCCGGGTTTGGTTCCTGGGTGCAGACCTACACCACTCTGTTAGCGACCACACTGTGCTGGCAACCTACATACTAAAAAATAGAGGAAGACTGGTATGGATGTTAGCTCACTGTGAATCTTCCTCAGCAAAAAAAAAAAAAAAAAAAAAAAAAAATCATAATTCCTAAAATGGTGGCAAAAGAAAGAGACGTGAAAAATAAAATAGCATCTGTCCTCAACAGTAGTGCTAATTAGAAAGCTAAATCTCCCTTCCCTCTATCTAGTTATTACTTTTGGAAATACATGTGGTTCAAAGAAGCTGGAAAGATCTTACCTGTCTTGGGGTGGAAAGCCTACTCTTTTGAGTTTTTATGCTATAGAATAAAAAGTATAAATGATCCAATCAAAAAGTATGCAATAAATTCAATATAAAAGGCAACTTCTTTTTTTTTTTGGTGAGGAAGATTGGAAGATTGGCCCTGAGTTAAGATCTGTTGCCAATCTTCCCCCTTTTTGCTTGAGGAAGATTGTCCCTGAGCTAACATCTGTGCCAGTCTTCCTCTATTTTGTATGTGGGACACTTCCACAAGCATGGCTTGTTGAGTGGTGTGTAGGTCTGCTTCTGGGATCTGAATCCATGAACCCTGGGCTGGTGAAGTGGAGCACGGGAACTTAACCACTCTGCCACTGGATGGCCCAAGGCAACTTCTCAGTATAATTGTTATGCTTGTCTGCATTTCAGTTCTTAACCAGAAAGGCTTTTTAGTTCAAGTCATTCATTAATGCAGCATACAGTATTCATTCATTCATTCAACTGAGCAAACTTTTATAGAATATATATCATGGGTCAGACAGTGTGCTGGGCACTGAGAAAGATACCAAGGGAAGTAAAATGGACCCTGAGCTCAGAAAGAGCTTACACTAGTGACTAAGGCTCTTCCAGAAGATACTCATGGGGCAAGAAAGGGGCTAATCATCAGTGGTTACCCACACTGTCCAAAATGCCTGATCACATTTATGACTACCACAAAGTGCCATTTGGATTGCCTTTGCACAACTTGCAGGGTATGGTATAAAATTCACTATTGTTATGGGGCCAACTGGAATTTTCCTAAGAACCAGTGATTGCAAGGGCATTTGCAAGCGATGTGCACATTTTGTGTAGATTATGTGAATTAGTTACAGCTATACTTTTAAAAAATTATTGTTACTATCCTGCAGTATAGTTCTTGATTTTTATTCCCTTTATTACTTTTTAATTATTAAAATCCATTTGATTCCCCTACAGAAGTCTATGTAGAAAGGCAGAAGATGTTCAGCTAGAGAGAAAGAGCTAGGGGAAGCTGGAGGGCTTCAACACGGGTAACCTGGTCTGCCAAGGGGCTCCCTGTCATCACGTGGAGAACATTCTCAATTTAAGCGCAGACCCCAGCACCATACAGGATACAGTTCCTTGGCTTCCAGGAGGCCACATTCCCTTGGTTGCCTCTTCTCAGTCTCTCTTGCCGGTCTTGCTCTTCTCCCTGTCTTCTGAGTGCTGGAGGGCTTTGCCACTGGTGCAGTCCTCTTTTCTATCTGTCTTCATTCTCTTGGTCATCTCATCAAGTCCCATGGCTCTAAATACCATCCACATACTGACAACTCCCAAATTAATATCTATTGTCGAGACCTCTCTCTCTCAAACTCTACTCATATTATTAAAAAGATAAGAAAGAACAAGTGTTGGAGAGGATGTGGAGAAAATGGAACCCTCATACACTCCTGGTGAGAATGTAAATTGGTGAAGCTGCTATGTAAAACAGTGTGGAGATTTCTCAAAAAATTAAAAATAGGGGCCAGCCCGGTAGCATAGTGGTTGGGTTCATGCGCTCTGCTTTGGCCACCCAGGGTTCACAGTTTCGGATCCCAGGCACGGACCTACCACCACTCATCAGGCCATGCTGTGGTGGCATCACACATAAAATAGAGGAAGACTAGCACAGATGTTAGCTCAGGGCCAATCTTCCTCACACATACACACAAAAAATTAAAAATAGAACTACCAGGTGATCCAGCTATACCGCTTCTGGGTATTTATCCAAAGAACATGAAAACACTAATCTGAAAAGATCTGTGCACCCCTATGTTCACTGCAGCATTATTCATAATAGCCAAGACTTGGAAGCAACCTAGGTGCTCATCAATGAATGAAGGGATTAGGAAGATGTGGTAGATAGATAGATAGATAGATAGATAGATAGATAGATAGATATAATGGAATACTACTCAGCCATAAAAAAGATGAAATCTTGCCATTTGCAACAACAGAGATGGACCTTGAGGGCATTATACTAAGTGAAATAAGTCAGACGGAGAAAGCCAAATACCATATGATTCAGTCACATGTGGCAGATATAACAAACAAACACATAGACACTGAAAATAGATTGGTGGTTACCAGAGGGGAAGGGGAGGGCAAAAGGGGTAGAAGGGCACATGTGTATGGTGATGGTTGGCAATTAGACTTTGGATGGTGAACACAATGTAGTCTTCACAGAAATTGAAATATAATGATGGACACCTGAAATTGATACAATGTTAAAAACCAATGTTACCTCAATAAAAAAAATAAATACAAGTAACAAAATAAAATTCAGTAAAATAGGATGTGAACTCAGGGCCACCAACTATGAGACAACCACATCTGAAGGGCATTGATAGCAATACTATAAATAGAACTAGTATGTTCCAGCAGTGTTGCCGCCAGAAAAGCACCCGGCTGCCACCTCTGGCTGTTACCGTGATTCACTGGAATGACAGCTCCTTTGCAGGTGTAGTGGGTTTAATGGTGGCCCCTAAAATGATATGTCCATGTCCACGTCCCTAGAACCTGCACATCTTACCTTACTTGGTAAAAGGATTTTTCTGGAAGTAACAAAATTAAGAATCTTGAAATAAGATCATCCTGACTGGATTACCCAAGTGGGCCCTAAATCCAATGACAAGTGTCCTTAGAGACAGAAGAGGAGACACACAGAGAAGGTGACAGGAAGATGGAGGCAGAGATTAGAGTGATGTGGCCACAAGCCAAGGAATCCAAGGAATGCCGACAGCCGCCAGAGCTGGAGAGCAGGGCCCTGCTGACACCTTCATCTCAGACTTCCAGCCCCCAGAACCGTGAGAGAATAAATTCCTGCCGTTTGAAGCCACCAGTTTGTGGTAATTTGTTCCGGCAGCCCTAAGAAACGAAAACAGAGTGTAAGCATCCTTCAATCCCTAGGCTGGTTTAGATTTAACTACGCATGTGTTTAAGGAAATCAACCTGTCGTGTATTAATATTTTGTGTGAGGGAGAAGCATATACTTGGTATTTCATATGCCTGTAACGTCTAAGACAATTTTGACTAATATTAAAATGAACAGATTTTAAACTCCAATTTATAATGTGTGAATAACTGCTTTAGATTTTTAAGTTATAATTTTACTAAGTTTATATACAGTATTGAAATATTTAAAAGAAGTTAAGGTTAACCCCATTTATAAGGTTGATTTATTAGTGTTCTGTGTCGTTTGAGTACTCAGGAAAGTTGTTAGTTCAATCAAAACATTGAAGTAATAGAAAAAAAGAAATAGAACACATTGATTTTATAAATGCAGTTTGAAATGCTTGAAGGTGTTAACTTAGCTAAGCTTAAAAGTAGGATCACATCTTATTCAAAGGCCTTTAATATAGTTTAAAAAAACATCACAGGCTATATATAACATACAAAGAACAATAAGATTTGATGCAGAACTTAAAAGCTGCAGGAAAAATTCGTTTCTTAGATCTGTAACTTTAATAAATTGACTATTAATATTTAAAAGCAACGTTAACCTCTGAATAGTTTTTACTGCCTCAAAACCACTCGAGGGCACCAAAAAGCTCCCATTTCATAGAAGCCACATAAAAGAAACTTTCTAGCTATGCCATCCTTCAGGAACAGCGCCAGGGGAAGCGGGCAGCAGAAGCAACTCAGCGTCCAGACGGTGTGAAGGTGACCTGTGCTGTGGGGGAACAGCAGAGGCCATGAACTTCGCTGGTCGGCACCTTTGTTCTGAGTCAAAGTGTTCCTTGGCACACAGAGGAACATCAGGTCCAAAGGCCTCTCGTGACTGCACAGATAACATGAGTTCCATCAAAGCTTGACTCCGCTCCTCCCTGCCTCTCCTCCCCAAGACAGGGTGGTGAGTGGCCTTCAGGCAAGCGTTTGAGTTTTTGTTTCTTTATTAGTTTAATTTGAGGAACCAACTCTGTCCCCACAGAGAAAACCACAGAATGGTCATTTTGAAGTGGTAACCGTTTCTGGTCTTAGTACTTTAATTCCTTTCACTGCTGCATGGATCATTGGTTTCCTTATGTGGCTGCTGCTCCTAAAATTTCCCGTTGCTTCCAAGTTGGCCATTGGTCAGGTCCAAGTGACAGAGGCCTGGGTGTATGCAGTTGTGACCTGGGAGACACAGTGTCAGTCTTAACATTACCATTATCAGTCCTCAGCAGAATCACAGCAGATGACATAAGGCCTATGACATGGAAACCATAAAGAAACAGAAATCATTTTATATGAAGAAAAACCTGAAAGGAGACTTGATAATGACCTTACAATATATAACCAGTTTTAAGACTGTCCTTAGTTCTGCCTGCTTCCATCACATTCACTTCAGAGCTCTCGGGGGCTCCAGGGGCTTGCATTGGGGCAGTGGGAGAAGTGAGGTGGCAAGGAGGAGCATGTGGCTGGCACTGCCCAGATGGCATCGCTCAGCAAGCCCTGCAGGGAGGTGCGCCCCAGAGCTGGGTGTCGTCCAGACTTGGACCGCAGGCAGCCTAGTGCTCTTTCTCTATTCTGGGCTCTACTTTCCAGTTCCAGAAAAATAGGCAACATCCCACTTGCTACCTTCCACTACCAAATAAAGAGAACAAGGACACTGGTTTTTGCTGGGTTGAATCAACAGGGTGTTTTTGTTTTTATCTTCATGGAGATTACATAATAGGAAACCAAAGCACAATAAACCAAGACTTTTATTATGTCTCCTTGGAAATTGTTCCTGAAGTGTCTTTAGGGAAGTTCAGGGTCCAGCTGTAGCTGAGTGACAAGGAAGAGCAGACCTGTGTCTTCTCTGTGAAGTCTTCCCCACGCCTCCTCCCGACAACCCCAAGTGAGGTAGATGTACTACCTTCTTTCTTCCATTTATTTGACACTTGCCATACTGAGGATATAAAAATAAAAGTTCCAGTCTCTGACTTCGAGGAGCTTTCAGTGAAGTGAAGAGAGAGAAAAGTAAACAGATAATCACAGTGCAGTGTTATAAACACTATGATGGAGGTGGCAGGGCTGCTGTGTATGGCTATGCAGGTTGTGTAGGGCGCAACCCTAGGTGGGGGTGGGAGTCTTTCATGTTGCAGTCAAGTGAATGCATAGCCGCATGTGGCAGCCTTGGTGGCTCTGGAGGCTGATTGGAGAGGCAGCTAATCTGGGCAGATGAAGAAGAGCAAAGGGTGGTGGCGGGCAGACTCTAATGTGGTTGCTGTTCTTCCCGTCTCCTGATTCACACCCTTCTGTAAGCCCTCCCCCCTGGAGTGTGGCCAGACCTGTGACTTCACTTTACTAATATAATAGGGAAAAGGTGATAGGATGGCCCTTCTAGATTGTGTTACATAAGACTGTAGTGCTCCTCTCGCTAGGAGTCCCTCTCTTTTGCTGGCTTTGAGGAAGCAGGCTGCCATGTTGTGAGCTTCCTTATGGAGGGGGCAACATGGCAAGGAGTTGAGGGCAGCCAACAGCTGACAGCCAGCAAGAAACCGAGGCTTCAGTCTCACAGCCCCCAAGGAACTGGATGCTGTCAACAACTACAGGAGCTTGGAAGTGTGTCCTTCTACAGTCAAGCCTTCAGATGAGAACTCAGCCCTGGCTGATACCTTGATTGCAGCCTCGTGAGAGACCTTGAAGCAGAGGACCCAGCTAAACCATACCTGGACTCCTGACTCCACAGATGCTGTGAGAAAATAAATGTGTGTTGTTTTAAGCTGCTAATTGGGTGGTAATATTGTTATACAGCAATAGATAATAATACAGGTGGTTAGGGACGACAGCATCTCAGGTCACATATACACTATGTTCCTATGGTATTCTGGGAAATCCTCACAACAGTGTATTGCAAATGTCTCTTTCCCTTCTTGAAGCCATTGACCATGTCTTATTCATCTCTGAGCTTCCTCATCTGTAAAATAGGATAATAATAGTACCTATTGTGTGGGGCCGCAAATTAGATAATTTGAGCAATGGCTAACCACTGTGCCTGACTTGGTAAGTGCTCTTAAATCCTACCTCTAAGTCTTCAGGGCTTAGCACAGTACCTGGCACATGCTTTAGAAATGTTTACTGAATGAATGATTAAATGCAAGAATTGATGGAGAAGGCCAGTGTATCAGTACCTTATGTCAAAAGGAAAAGTGTCAGAAGTTTGGCCATCATCCCTTGAGGTCTTCCAGAAGGAACCAGAGATGTATAGAGCGCTGGTGCCAGGTGACTAAGCAAAGCCAGGCCGAAGCAGGCCTGGTTAGGTTGGTGTCTGTTAGGAACACCGTTGGGACCGTCTGTTAGGAATAGCTGCTGCTTTGGTTCTGTCCACTCTGGATACCAGGTTCTCGACCCGAATAGATTTGTGAGTTTCATCCAGGGGTTCTTTGAATGCAAGCTTTATGAACCCACACTTTGTAATCAGAACAATAAACAGTTTACATACCTGTATCCAGTGAAATACAGAAGAGAATCAGCAGATTCTGATGTGACTTTGAAGGCCTCCTTTCTAAGGATGTGATGACAACCTTTAATACTCCCTTTGCTACTTCTTTCATTCATTACGCATTCATACATTCCGCCCACGAACATTTATGGAGGACAACTCTCTGCCAGTCACTGGATTAAGCACTGGGAGTACAACATGAGCAGGACAGAGCTGCTCACTGTCCTGGGGCTCTTTCAGGGCACATCTGGTTGGAATCTCTTCTGTGTGGCCTGACCAGCCCCCACACCGTACCCCCATGCTGTTTGTGCGATGCTGGAATGTCTGACTTGTTTTGGGGTCCTTAGTATTCTTTGCAAAGTCTTTACCCTTTGCTTATGCACTTGCTTCAAGAAAAGTCTTTAGATGTTGAGTCTTCATCAATTAAACTTTATGGAAGCCTTTTCTTCCTCTGGTAAGCTCCTTCCCATGGGACTAGGCAAGTGATTTTTGCAACAAACAGCCTCTTTAATCTGGTTGTTCTTTGTGATCTCTTTTCTGATGTTTTAGCTGAGGAGATAGGAAGGCTCTTTGATGGCTAAAAAATCTCTCATGGCTTAGAACATGAGCTTAAAGTGGATCCTACATTGCATAGCACCCCATTTTTCCAGAGGCTGTGAAAGGAAGATGATGGGATAGTCTACTTAACCGATTCCAACAGCTGCTTTTTAGTCGTGGGGCAGGGTGTAGTCACCAACAGAAGCACAGAGACAGCAATAAGGAGAACGCCCAGCCACAAGCAATCTGATGTGTCCCCAGGTAGGTGGCCAGGGATGACCAGCACCTGACAACCCAGCCCAGCCTATAACTACTGCTGATTTTTTAGCAAAACCTTTGGACCCACCAAGTAAAATTACAAACAGTCACAGACTTGCTTTTAAAAAAGAGACCATAAATTGAGCAGCCATGAGCCTACCACCCAACTTAAGAAAAAGAACTTTATAAGTATCTTTGAAGCTTCCTGTGAATAGGGTTGCCAGATTTAGTAAAAAACAAACAGCAACAATGATAAAGGATGCCCAGTTAACTTTAAATTTCAGATAAACAATAAATAATTTTTAGTATAAGTATGTCCCACGCAATATCTGGGACATACTTATACTAAAAAAGTTATTTATTGCTTAAATTCAAAGTTGTCTGAGCCCCTGTATTTTATGTGGCAGTACCATCTGCGAGATGCTCACCAGTCACAGCCTGTGGCCCCTCCCTAACAGATAACCATGGCCTTCAAATACAGCTATATCATCCTTTTGCTGCTGTTTATTGTTTACCACACACACACACACATATATATATATATATCGCTAAACAAAATATTGCTTGCTTTGCTTGTTTTCCAAGCTTATTAAAATATCATATTTCATGTATTCTTTTCCTCTCAACATTCTGTTTCTGAAATTCAGTCATCTAGTTGATTCATTTTCACTGTTACAGCCATTTTATGAATATACCACAATTCTCCTGTTGGTGAACATTTGAGTAGTGTTCAATTTTTTGTTAATACGAACAATGCCGCCTAAACATATCAGGTGGTGCTCACGTGCAAGAGTTTTTCTAAGGCATATTCCTAGAAGTCAGGAGATGTGCCGTCTCACCTGTACTAGATGATGTCAAATTATTCTCCAAAGTGATTGTATCACCCATGGCTACTGTTTAGAAGACTCCATTGTACTGTAGCCTTGCCAACACTTAAAATTGTCAGACTTTAAATACGTACCAACCTGGCGGGTGTGAAAATATCTCTCATTGTGATTTCGTTTTGCTTTTCCTTGAAATTAAGCTACATTTTATATATTGCCTGGCTATTCATGCTTCCTCTTCTGGGAAAAGCCTTTGCATTCCTGTTGCTCATCTTCTGTTGGGTTGTTTGTATTTTTCTTACTGATTTTTAGGAGTTCTTCATGGATTCTGAATATTGATCTTTTGTTAATTATATGCATGGCAAATATGCCCTCTCAATATTTGGCATGTCTTTTCACTCTCTTTATGGTGTTTTTTGATAAAAGTAAATTCATAATTTGAACTTCTCTGATTTATTAATCTTTTCCTTTATGGTTTGTATCTTCAGGGTCTTTTTTAGAAAATGCTTCCTTACCCAAGTCAAAAATATTCTTCTAAATTGACATATAAAATTTTTAAGATTTTTTCCTTTCACACTTAAGTCTTTATTTCACCTGGACTTTATATATCGTGTGAGGGACGAATCCAATATCATTTTTCCCAATATACATAAACTCTTGTTCCCACACTATTTGCGGCACAATTTATTCCCTGCCATCCTGTCTGCCCCCAACTGCTCTACAGTGCCAGTGGGTGTCTTCATATATTTAGGGATCCATTTCTGGACTCACTGTTCCCTCTTTTGGTCTATTGTCTATCCCTGTTCCAATACCACATTGTCTTTACATCAATTTATCAGTCTTGCTATTTGTCAGAGCAAGCCCCACCTCAACCCCATCACACACACGCACCTTATTCTTATTCCTTAAAAGTATCTTGACTATTCGTGGACCTTTGCCCTTCCACATACATTTTGGAACCAGATTGATAAGGTCTATGATAAACTATTAAGATATGGGTTGGAATTGCACTGAGTTTGGGGAGAGTTAACATATTTATAACATTGAATCTCTTTACCTATGAACATGGTATATCTCTCTGTTAGTTTAGATCTTCTTTAACGTTTTTCTTCATAAAGGTCTTGCCCTTACTTTATTATAGTTTTGTTTCTGTTGTAATAGTATCTTTTAAAAACATCTTACTATAACTTTTATGGCTGTTGTATGGAAATGCAATTGGTTTTTTGTATCCTGAGCCACTTTGCTAAATTCTCTTCTTAATTCTAATAATTTGACTATAGATTCTTTTGGATATTCTCTATAGGCAATCTTATCATCTGCTAATTATGATTATTTTATTCCTTTTTTCTGATCTGTATACCTTTTATTTATTTTCATTTTTAAATTTTAAATTTTACTCATGAGAATGACTAGAATAATGTCAAATAGAGTGATGATATTGGGCATCTCATTTTGTTCCTGATTTTAAAGGGAATACTTGTAAGTTTTACTGTTAAGAATGATGTCTGCCATAAGTTTTTGTTTTTGGTTTTTATTCTGTTTGAGAATTTACCTTCTTAATTATAAGTTTCAGATTTTTATCACAAATTAGTTTGCTTTTTCTCAAATGCTTCCTCTGGATCTTTGAGATGATCAAAGGGTTTCTTCTCTAATCTATTAATGTAATGAATTACATTGATTATTTTTATAATGTGAACCCAACTTTGCATTCCTGGGATAAACCCAACTTAGCATGATGAATTATCTTTTTCATACTCTGCTGGATTTGACTGCTAAGACTTTGTTTAGAATAGTTTCTTTTTGCAACTTTGGTTATGAATAAGATTGACCTATAATTTTCCTTTCTACTCTTCTTTTGTTTGATTTTAGGATCAATGTTATACTAATCTCATAGGACAAATTGGAAGAATTTAAGATTAGTGCAAGAGGATGTTAAATTGTTTCAATTGAAGCACCAAGATTCAAAAGGCATAAACTTCCGAAGCGTGATGATAGGCCAAGATAGCCTTTTCAAAGGAGAGATCCAGGAATCAGTTTCTTGACATTATCAATTCCTCATCCTCTCAAGCATGTAAAAGCCTTGAGAGAGTGGAGATGGAGATTTTTCAAGATTTCTTTGGAAAGTGTTACTGGTATGAATTGAGCCAATTGAGAAGGCATTCAACAGTTCCCTTTGGAGAACTCCATATGTGTCCTCTGCAGTTAGGCAGTTCCAATGGACTTGGGTCTGGCTCCCCTCTGAATACAAAAGGTAAGAATGGGCCTGGCTAGCTGCTTTGGTGATGGAGCAAAAGAAAGGTGCTGTTGGGCTTGAATCTGCTTGCATTCCCAAAATTTGCCTGGGCAAAGAATGCGTGAACGTTTCCTTGGCTCATATACAGCAAGGTATGCACAAAAGAGCTGGCATGAGGTCATCTTAGACTGTCTCAAATAGAGTCAGGTCATTGGAGAGGTGAATAGGTTTCATTACACGGGAAGCTGGACGTGGATGCAGCTTTTTCTGGCATTAATTGGGAGTTAATAAGCAACTTCCAGAATACAATGCATTCATTCAGATCAAAGGAAATCAGCAGTGATGGGGTAACAAAATAGGTTCTCCAAAGTTCACATGAAAGCACACCCTGAGAGAAAGAATCAGCTTCAAATTCCCAGCAGGTCCAGAAAGAGCAAAGCACTCTGATAACAGTACCAGTCAAGTGAAGACTTTCTGCTCCCTTCCTTCCCTGTCTCCCAAACCTGGAGACGATGAGGAGCAGCAGTGAGTGAAGGGGGTGTGTCAGTTATTAAGTTGGCATCTTTCAGCATCAAGCCCCCGTCCTTTTATTCTCTGTTCTGTGATGCTAGGGCCACAACTCTGCAAACCACATGTCTGCTTTGCCAGCTATCATTCCCTGTTGGGCTCTGCCAAATGGGGTACTAGAGAGAGACTGGAAGACTGAAGGAGCAGAAGAGATATGCCCCTCCCTGCTTTGCTCCTGTGAACTTCCAGTCTGCTCACGGTCCCTGTGACTGTCACTCCTGCACCACCACTTCACCCCATCAGTGGCAGTTCCTTCCATAGCAGCAGCTGATTCAATCCACAGTTTCAACAAAACAGGCAAAACCGGACTCATTGCATCCACCGCTCGTCCCGAGACATGCCTACACGCTGGCCAGCACCTCCTCTTCAGAGTCTGGTCCTGGCCTCACAGGCTCTTTCTTCTGAGCTCGGAGACACCAGCACCGGTTAAGCAGCACTTCCTCCTCAGGAGCCCAAGTTTCAGCTCTGCGAGACTCCTTGTCTGTGCTTTGAAGTTTTAAGAATTTTAAGCTCTTCCTTTTATTCACTCAGCCCTGGGCGTGGTAGCTGCTTCTCGGAATTGCTACATTTATGATACCTTAGAATTGTTTTCTTGTTTCTTCAGTTACCCGGTTAGCAACCTTACATTTCGTTAATAATTCTTTATATTAAATTCTTCCTCAGATAACTGGTCTCTTTTCTGTCTCCTGATTGGACCCTGACTGATAGAGGGGAGAGGCTGATTGAGAAGGTGAGAGAGAGAAAGAGAAGACACTGATTCTGTTTCCTTTCCCCAAAACAAGTGGTGAGCCCGTCACAGCCCCTGGTTGGGGGAAGAGACGGTGGAGTGGAGAGAATCTGAACTTTTAAATTGAAAGCCTAGTTTATTATATTATACTGGACATTTTAAGTTATTAATGTGATTCTGAGTTTATGTCTAAAAGTAAATATAGGCGTTTCTATTACTCAGTAATAACCGTAAAAGTCAAGGGGCTCCCCTGAGTTTTCATCCAGTGGCAGAGGATTACCTTCACTGAGAAGATTTAAAGGGACAGCGGGAGAAAACAGCATAATAAGTTTCTTGATTACATCCCTTGAATCCTGCTTATTTAACATACTGGTTATAATCTGAGGCTATAATTGAAATGTCTTGTAGAACTCACAAAGAAAACTCTCAAAGCCTAAGATTTCTTTTGTGGGAAAATTTTTACTGCTGATTGTGCTTTCTTCTTTCGTCAACTTTAGTAAGTTATATTTTTTCAGGAATTTTTCTGAATTAAAATGCACATTTTCCAACTTACTGGCATAAGGTTTTCCATCTTATATTTCTAGTATCTTTTTGACCTTTGTGTATTTTCCTTTTTTATTCCTAATATTATTTATGCCTTCTCTCTCTCTCTATGTATAATCTCTTGTTTCCTTATTCAATTTTTCCAGGGGTTGGTCTCTTCAAAGAGTCCATTTTTGGCTTTGTCGATTGTCTTTATTGTATCTGTTATCTGTTTCTTTAACTTAAGGAGGTTATTTCCTTCTTTTTACTTCCTTTGGGAATATTCTGTTGTTTTGTCCCTCCCTTCTTTCGTTTGATGCTTAGCTTATTAATTTTAAGCCTTTCTCTCTTTTGGGGCGGGTGGAGGGTTGGTGAGAAAGATTGGCCCTGAGCTAACATCTGTGTCAATCATCCTCTGTTTGGTGTGTAGGTCCACACTGGGGATCTGAACCTGCGAACCCTAGGCGACCAAAGCAGAGCACACGAACTTAACCACTACACCCCTGGCCAGCCCCAACCTTTCTAGTTTTTCCAAAGAAACACTTAAAGCTATAAATTTTCTTTCATGGGTGCTCTGGAGGACTCATGTCATCTTCCATCACACTGATTTACCTCCATCTGAATGAATTCACTATATACCATGAATTTTGAGTGTAGTATCATTCAGTTCTTGTTTCTTCTACTTTATAAAAAGTACTACTATCTGATTTCTTTTTAACCTAGGAGTTATTAAGTAATGTGATTTTTAAACTCTTTATTGAAGAAGGATAATATAGAAAATATAAACACATACATATGACACAGAAAAGTGTACATGGAATTAAGTGTATAGCTTGAAAAAGTTTCACAAACTGTGCACACCCACGTATCCCCAAGTTAGGATTTAAACACACAGAGATATGAGCACTTTTTTTATTGAGGTGAAATTCACATAACACAAAGTTAACCACATGGAAGTGCACAATTCAGCAGCATTTAGGACATTCACAGGGTTATGCAACCACCATCTCTATCTGGTTCCAACACAGTTTCATTACCCCAAAAGAAAACCCCAGCCCGCTGAGCAGTCACTCCACATTCCTCTCTCCTCCCAGCCTCTGGCAATCATGATCGGCTTTCTGGCTCTGGATTTTTAAAAAGTGTGCTTTTAAATGTATGGAGGTTTTAAGCTATAATTTTTACTATTTTCTAACTTAATTGTGATGCAGTCTTCTGAGACTGATTCCTTGACATTTGTCGAGATTTTAAATTTGCTTTATGCCCTAATTCATCATCAGTTTTCATAAATGTAATCTGTGACTTTGGAAAGAATGTGTATTTCCCAGTGGCTCAGTACAGCGCTCTCTAAAAGTCCTTTACGTCAAACTTGTTAGTCATGTTGTGCAAAATCTTTATAACTTTACTGACTATTTTTGGCTGTTTGATCTCTCAATTACTGAGAAAAGTATGTTAAATCTCCCACTCTGATCACGGATTTGGCAATTACTCCTTGAAGCGCTGTCAGTTTTTGCTTAGTGATAGACTTTTCAGATAACACAGAGAGGCACTAATGAAAGCAGAAACTTCAAATGTGCTACATGTGCAAAAAAGACTATCGGCTGCCTATCTTTTCTGCTGTATTAGCCTAGTTTGGTCAAAGTCTTCCCAGAACAAGGTGGCCTTTGCTCTCGCTCCATCTCCCACTCCCTCTCTTTCCCTTCCTCCCGGTCCAGAAATGCATATATTTAACATCAAAAGAATGGTCTAAGATGATGTTGAGTGAAAATAGTTTAGATCCTTGGGATTTCCTTATTTCGTTTCAGCAATGGAGCTGAAAATATCTTACATTATTGTTTCACTAATTACCATACAACCTTGTTGTGTCCCATTTCCTACAAGGGTCCCCATGCACCAAGGGCAGTATTGGACCGAGGGTAGACCAAGCACTGTTGGCATCTCATGCCTGTGTAGTCTCCGGGGCTGTGCAGCCTCTTCATCAGGCAGTGAATGATGAATTATGACTCAGTCCATCTGAGGGGAAAGCCCCTGTCATCGCACAGCTGAATTCACTCTGCATTTATTTGCTCGCTCAACTAGAACAGGAAAGAGAAACATACGGAGGGAGTCATTGGGCTGGGTCTAGCATCTTTATTCCTCATTATCTTTTACATCGAATACAATTGCTAATTGAAATAATTATTGTCTTTACCTGGTAGCAAAATCCTAGTTCACGTATAAGACAGGCTGATGGATGTGCTTTGAAAAAGCAGCCCAACGGTCTTTCGCTGAGCTTGGATTCATTTCCCGGAGCAGATGATTTCAGGCACTTCTCATCATTTTTCATCTGGCAAGTCAAGGGAAGCCAAGTTTTGAGAGAAATAAAGCTTGTTCCTTGGAGTGGAACGGCGCCACGGAAGGTGGAACAACTTCATTTTCCGTGCAGACATGTGTGCCTTGCTAGTTTCTACAGGGAGAGGTGCCTGGATTTGCTCAAATCAGCTTGTGGGACTCATACTAATTGGTTGTTTGCAATGGGCTGCCCAGCTGGCAGCTGTTTGGGCTGCTGGAATGGCCCTGGGGTTGCTGATTCATTTCTCTCCCCAAGACTGAATGGCCTATTATTTTAAAGGGAGGATGGCGCCAACTCAGTTGCCCCAACTTGCTGCGGCTGACCTAGGAAAGCGGCTGCCTCTTCAGCACTTCTCCTGCCTTCTTTTTTTTTTTAAAGATTGGCACCTGAGCTAACAACTGTTGCCAATCTTTTTCTTTTCTTTTTCTGCTTTATCTCCCCAATCCCCCCCGTACATAGTTGTATATCTTAGTTGCAGGTCCCTCTAGTTGTGGCATGTGGGACATGGCCTGACGAGCAGTGCCATCTCCGTGCCCAGGATCTGAACTGATGAAACCCTGGGCCACAACAGCGGAGCACGCGAACTTAACCACTTGGCCACAGGGCCGGCCCCCAGCGCTTCTCCTGAATGTGGAAGTCATTTGCTCCTTAGCACCATAAACAGCCTGGGGAACTGGTGCTGCACATGGTTCCCTTGAGCCTGGGGGTCAGAGAAGGTCACAAGTTCTGCTGGGCCAGTGCAAAGTGTGAAGAAGAGTGACTTACTGATACGCTGGGGTGTGGGGACCGGTCAGCTGGCATAGTTTACAGTCTTTTGGGTTGGTTACCCACCCCAGGACCTGCATCCTGATCATTTTCTTGAGGCAAGGACTAGCGGCAAAGAAAAGGACTGTGGAGCGGATGATAATCAGTCCCCAAGTGTTGTGGTGATTAACACTTTAATAGTCACCTATAGAACTCTGTGTGCATCTAGTCAATCTAGACATATTTATTGAGTGTCTATTACACACAAGAAAGGGTGCTAAGCACTGTGAGGAATATAAAGATAGAAATCTAACAAGATCACTGTCCTCAGAGTCCTTATAGTCTAATTAGGGGGACAAGACATAAACACAAATGTTAAAGAACAATACGAGTTAAATGAAGCCAAAATAATCAACATTTTTTTAAAAAGCCCAACTCATTTCTCACAGAAGGTAAATTTCTGTCTACGCCCAGGGGTGTCAGTGACTTAACTCTTCAGCAGAGCAATGCTTGTTAATAACGAGCACAGACAACATCATCAAGGGCTTACTAGAGGAAGAGCATTTGTAAGCACTTTCCCCATTATTCTATTAATCTTCAGAAAAATCATTGAAGCGTAGCAAAAATCTTAAGGAGTGAGGTATGATTCAGGTTTAAAACTCGGTATTGCAATAAACACCACTCCTTAGAATTTCAGTGTTGGCCCAGCCTGTGCCAAAGCCTGGAAGTGAGATTCTTCCGTACGCTGTGACATGGAGCATATCGTCTCTGAGAAGCTGATCCAGGCCCAGGCTGGCATATTGTGATACAGACCCATAAGTGTGCAAATTGCACTGTGTACTCTGATGTGCAGGGCTGTGTTCCAGTCGTGACACTGCATCCTAAGGGGTTAAGGGCAGGATGCAGGAACAAACTCTTGCTAACAGGAAAGCTTCATAGAGGAGAAAGCATTTCAACAGAAGTCAAAAGCTCTGTCTACAGATTAGGAACTAAGGTAGAAGTTGAAAATTTCACCCTATGAATTTTTGACCAAGTATGTCAAGATTAAATATCCAGTTATCAAATTTGTTTAACAAAGGAGCAGCTTGGTTCTAAGATGGCTGAGGAACAGCTCCTTGGAATACCAGAGTCTAAAACTGCGACCTTCACAGCTCAACTCTGCAGCGTTCTCCAGAGGCTTCCTCTGGGTCATGGAATAATCAGCAAATAAGATACAAAATGGACACCTTGTCAGCCTTTTGCCTCAAACTCCTGTAGCATAAGGTCTTAGGGGATAATGGCCTGGCACTCGAGGCGCACCAGCTTCCAGCCTCAGCCCCTGCTGGGTGCTGTCTCCCAGCATAGCCCGAATCCATGGGCCAGCTCAGTGAGCAGGTGCCACACACTGTGCTTTCCTTGAAGGCAGATGTCACGATGTCCCATGCCAGTGTCTGGAATGCCCACCCATTCCCCAGGACCTGGGGACCTGTGTCCTTAAAGACCAAGCTCAGCTCCCATTTCCTCCAGGAAGCCTAGGTTGGGTGACGTGCCCTCCTCTGTGCTCCCCTTTATTGGAATTGTGTTTCTGGGTGTGACAATCTCTAGACTGTGCTGCCTAAGAGGAGAGACACGTCTTATTCATTTTGTATTCCTGGCACTTGGCATTGAGCTTGGGACATGGTAGGTGCTCAGCAGATGTTTGTTGAACTGAACTTAAGAGGAAAGGTTGCCTGTGGTCATATAGGAGGGTCTCCTATTTAAGGTCCCCTGGGAGAGATGAGGGTAGGGTCAAATGGGGCAGTTCCTGCGTTAAGTGGCTGAAATGTTTGTTTTCCCCGCGGAGGAGGAGTGTGTCACAGATTCCTGTCAAGTCCGAAAGGAGCTCTGCCTTCTGTGGGCTAATCTCCATCCCCACTGGAGCCATGTCCTACTCTGGAGGTGGGGTGTAAACTGAGGCCCAGCCCTTCCCCCCCCCCCACATTGGGGGAGGGTAAAAATGAGAGTAGGTGTTAACTGACCCAAGTGGATCAAAGATGAGGATGGACAAATAGGAGGAGGGAGGTTTGAGTCACAAATCAAGATGCTATGACTGCTTGTGCGATGACTTGTACAGTAATAATTGTCAGTGTGGAAAACCGGAGGGACAGAAGCCCCAAATCGTGGGCCGCTGTCTGCCAGTGTTAACCATCAGCACTCACAGAGGGCTCACCGCGAGCGAGCGAGGTACTGTTCCAAGCACTTTATACCTTCGTTGAATAGAAACAGCCAGGCAGAAAAGGTCTGGGCCTGCGAAAGGGATCCTCTGAAACGTGCCGACTTCACAGGGAAGAGGGAATGGGCGCGGTTTCAAGCACCTCCTCACGGGAGGTGAAGATGAGAGCGAAGGAGAGCGCGTGTAACCCTGAGGTTGACCTTGAAGAACTAGAGAAGCCACCGGCCCCTGCCCCGAGCCTGGCCGGGCAGCCAAGCCTCCAGAAGGGGGGACTTCGGGAGCCTCACTTCCTCTCCGCGGCCTTTCCTGCCGCACATCCCCAGGACCTCGGGGCGGCCCCTGGGGAAGGGCCCCGAGCCTGCCTTCAGGATTACGCTCCCTGCTGGGCCGAATACCAATACGGATGGAGCACGGCATCTTTCAACGTTGTACTAGAGCAGAGGGACAACCGGGTTCACATGACAATATTTTGCAAAGCCGCAGGGAGCCTCTGCTGCTGTTGAGTTAGAATCGCTCCTCTTTCATGTGATTAAAGAAGCCCTTGTGGGTTTTTTCTCTTCCTTAGGGACAGTCTGGTTTCTCCCCTCCTACTGCCGCGCGGAAGGATTTTTAAGGCTTCTGAGTGCGGCCGCATTCCCGTGTACAGCTCGCTCTCCAGATGACAGGCAGGTTGAACCACGTTAACGAGTCCCCCGATTACTGCAGCCCCGGAGAAATTAATTATCGGCGAGGCAGTGCACGCCCAACGTTCCTCGTCCTCTGCGACTGGAGGGGCGGGAGCTGCACTATAATCCGCACCAACCAAGAGCCGCCGCGTGTCTTCAGCAGAGGAGCTGCTGTTCCTGGGCTCATCTTGGACTGCTTGTCCCAGACCATGCCATTCCCTGCATAATTGATAGCACCTTTGCCATGGCTTGGATTTTTTTTTTTTTTTTTTTTTTTTTTTTTGCCCCTAAACCAGGTGGTTTTAGCTGGAAGATCCTTAAGTTTGTCTTTTCTTTCTTTCTCGAAACCAGTATCAAGCACAAGCACTTACCTAGTCCTTTCCTTATAATAACAGCCAACACGTAAATGTTGCTTAATTTGTCAGGGACTCTGTGTGCGTGTGTTTTTGTGTGTGTCTACACATTTACTTATTAAATCTCACAATAACTCTGGGGTAGGTGTTATTATTATCCCTATTTTATTTTCCAAAGAGTGAAATAAAGGTCCAGAGATGTCAATTAAGTTACTTAAGGTCACACAGCTAGTAAGTGGCACAGCCACAATCTGAACTCAAAGGGATTGGCTCAGAAGCTATACTTAACCACTCATCACATTTACAGCCACCCATTTGTACATTTGAATTTTGGGTCGTTTTTTCAAATCCAAAATATTTTTATGGAGATAGTTTCCCACTCGTCTCGATTCAGGGTGCTTTCCATGCTGCTTCTGCCTTCTGGGACATCCTTAGGTGACCTTGCTTTGCCTCTTGAAGCCAGCAGAAGAGCCAACAAACAAAACTGTTTTCGCGTGGATAGCTACCAGGGCGATTTTATAGCATCCGGGCATTTCACATGGAGGAGGCAGGAACCGGCTCCGCCCCAGGCATTTAGTCTTTGTTTCCTCTTCTCGTGAAGGAGGTTCTTCACGAGAAGCATCTTTTCGTGGGGATGTTGTCACTGTTGAAAACAGTGGAAAGAAGTTGGCATGCTTATTCCCATTTTTTAGATGAGGACCCTGAGGTTCAAAGAGGACTCCTGATTAATCCGCTCAAAATAATGCAGATTGTTGTGGTTTGGATTTTTTTTTTTTGTCTGACGCTGCAAAACTGCAAACGGACTGATTCCAAATTGCTGTTCTTTCTACTCTACCACACTGCGTCCACGTGCTTCCAATGGATGAAGCATTCACCAAGATGGCTACACTTTGATACTCGTTTCTGACCTCAGGGCTAACATAAGAATGAAGCAACCTTACAAACGTGAGTCCCAGATGCCGGATTCTTGAAAGAGCTGTGTAACTTTTGGTAGCCCCGGGAAGCCCCGAAATAAAGCTGTGGACCAGGGCGGCATTCATGGGCAGCCTGGTAGCAACCACATTTACCTCGTAAAACAGTGAAGCAGCAAAGACTCAGGAAGCCGCCCTGAGAAGCAGCTTTGGTTGGACAATGTTTCCAAGTAAGAGAGAAAACAGTCACAAAAGAAAGCAGTTTACGAGATGAGCAAAGCATCTTCCAGGCGCACGCAGCCTCAGAAGAATTCCGTCCTGCCTATAAAGCCCCGTGGGCCTGGGGTGCGCGCCGCCCCGGCAGCACCGAGCTCTAGGTCTTGGAGGTTAGGAAGCTGGGGGTTCGGACTCAGACTGGACGCAGGCTCAAGCCTCAGCGCTACCGTTTCCTGACTCTGTGATCTGAGGCTATCTAGGTCATCCTTCAGCCTCCGTTCATCATATGTAAGATGGGAGAATAATTGTACCTGTGTCCTCAGACTGTTATGTCCATGAAATGAGACGATGTACGTAAGGAACACATAAGGTATGCAAGGTGCCTAATACATACACAGTAAGCACTTAATAATGGCTGTTTTTAGCCTCCATAGTGCTCTCTGCCAGATTCTTCCTTCTACTGAGCATCGGCTGTTCCCTCTGATGGGCTCTGCCCCAAACAGCCCCGTGGCTCACCCCACCTCCATTCAGGACTCTGCTCAAAGGGTGGCTCCTCATTAGACCCTCCTTGACCGCGCCCCCAGAGCTGCTCATATCCCCCCACCCTACTTTATGCTTTTCGTGGTGTGAATCACCACCAGATATGATATAATGTGTCAGTGTGTTCATCTATTGTCTGTCTCGTTCTACAAGAACATTAACTCCATGATGACAGCAACTTTGTGGGTTTCCCGACTGGACTCTTGGTACCTAGAGCAGGGTCTGCCATATGGGGGTACCAAGTAAATACGTATGGAACGCACATGAGTACGAGGCAACTCTTCTGAATAGATTGATTCTATACAATGACACCGCCTGAAACTGAGCATTGGGCACAGGAGCTATGGGATATCTGGCACAAGCCTTGGGTGTCAGAGCCGCCAGCAGAGTGCCGGAGAAGGCCTGGCCGCTGAGGCTGAGCTGTGCTCCAGTGAGCCCTTCTGCCCTGAAGCACAGAGCAGTCACTGTGCTGGGCTGGAGGGGATCCGAAAGGCTGGCTCACCATTCTCTTTGCTTGGAAAGTTGTAGCCTGAAGTGACGGCCGTGGGAGCTCCCCTCCCGGTGTGCTTCCATCCTTTTCCCTCCCACTCTCCCTCCAGGATTCATTACTGGCCAATACGACATCCTCAAGGACAAAAAGCATCTCTTAAAAGTAACCCGTGGCAATGGACAGTTAAGTGCTTTTAAACTCAGGAATTATTTCTTAATGGCATCGCATAGCTCGGATCGTGCTTTTCCATAAGTAGAAGCAGAAGTGAGTTTGCTCCTGGCTCTACATGGCTGCCACTGAGGTGCAGCAACCTCATGTCATGGCCCGTGGATGGCGCCTGGCGGGTAGAGGCGCGGGAGCCACATGGGCAAAGAGCTGCCTCCTTTCTGCTGCTGCCTGGGGAGGGCCGGAGGAAGCCAGGGTTGGGGAGCGGGACACAGCCTGGCCCCGCCTCGGCCAGGCTCCTGGTTTCACACACCCCATTAAGATCCAGGTAGTGGGCGAATTGGACACAGTAATGCACCTCAGAGCCCTCAGTGGAGATTGGTTTCGAGGCGCCTCCAAAGGTCATGGAGTGCAAGGCTTATAAATTCTAAGCGCTTCCAGAGGTTGTGATAAGCAGATGTGTGGTCTCCCAAAGCCTGCCTAGAGCAGAGAAATCGAGCAAGAGGAAAAAGTCAATTAAATAAAATCAATAGCAAAAAAGGGGAGCATGCTCTGAGAACTCTAGCATGACCTAGCGATTCTGATAATTCCTGTTAGAATTTAGTTTCTCTGCATCCAAGCTGAGCAGTGAGCTTGGCGAGGTAGGGAAGAAGTTGCCTTTGGTCCTTAGCTGTGAATTATTGTCTATGATGGAGACAGTATTTCCATATTAATGTACATGCCATATAATGGAACTATGACAGTAACTCTGCTGGATAGGGAGCATGAATGGAGGCAATCCTTAAGAGCTATAATACCCCTGAATCATAGATTTGGGTGCAGGGAAAACCCAAACTGTCATCACGATGTGGAGGGGTAGGCCCCGAAGCCTGCAGTAGAAGTGTTTTTCCTTAACCATTCTATGTAAACTCACGTCTGTGGCTCACGGGACAAACCTAGCTGGATTTCCTGGGCAATGTCCAGCCCTCTGGCTATGGGTGGGCTGTTTCTTTTATTTATTTATTTTCTCCCCAACGTGGAGTGTTTCTTAGATAAGCATAGCTCTTATTGAAGAAAACATCTATTTGGGATTTCCTGGGCAAGATTGTGCCAGAGAAGGAGTGGCCTCTCTCCAGGCAGCTATACCCTCTCACGGGCAAATATGGCCCCCACGGTGGAAAATAAGGATACTGACAATCTGTTGTCCTAGCCATCTCCTGGGAGCTTGGAGAACTCGATCCAGGCCCCAGATGCTGGTCCCCACCAGGATGGGCAGGCAGACAGCCTGTGACCACCAGGACCGAAGCCTGTCAAGTGGATCTAAGAGCAGAGGAAATAGCTCCACATTGTAGCTTTCATTTCCAAAACAACTCCAGGTGGTGCGTGGCTCTCCCACCCTCTCCCCTCCAGCTCCTTCCCCACAGAGGAAATAACATCTCCTCCTTGGTGCTCCCACTGGACCCAACCCTTCATTCTAACATGGCACCTGTAACATTTTGTACTGATTTTTTTTTTCATATCTGAAAGCCCCTTGAGGATCATGGGGGCCCCTGAGCCTGGTACAGTGCCTGGAACATAGTGGATAATAAAGGCTTATTCACCTGTTTGTCTGAGGACCCATCCTGTTGAGGGGGGCGGGGATTTATTTGTGCAGAGGAACAGCATCTACCTTACAATAAAATGCAGAGAAATTCATGATAGGTCTAAACATGAAATGGAGCCAGTGTGTAAAGAAACCCAACAAGATAGCTTGGATCAGGAAGGCTTACAAAAATTTCCTGGTCCCATCCCAAGGGCAAGGATGGCTCGAGTAACTGGGATTCAGCTTAGCCCGAACACTGAAGTGCTCCCTCCTCTGCAGGGTCCTCCATGGAATCATTGAAGACAGGAACTTAGTCCCAGGTCTCAGCTGATTGATAACAAGTTCACTTTTGAGGGTGATTTAAGGTCCCTCAGGACCCAAATCATGTTGGGTTTCTAACCCTGTGGCCATAATTGTGGTATGGAAATAATTGCACCCCTGTGTTGCAGACTTGTGGCCTCTTGGGGTTTCCTTGCTTGAGGAATGTGTGCTGATGGTAGCAAAGAAAGGAATAGCCTCGCCGAAGAAAGACAAGGTGGCTTGGAGCATGAGTAGCAACTGGGTTTCTTTTATTATTGGACTTCTTGGTGGGCCAGCGTCAGGGCCTGTAAAGGCTGTTATTTTGTCAGATCAGAGTCCTGGGAGCTGGTGGGCCTGCGAGTGAATGAAGGAGGAGCGTACGGAGAGGAGAAGGTGGAAAGGCCTTGCCCTGAGGTGCAGGTGGAAGGCATACTGCTCCAGAAAAGACAGGCTTTCCCACCCTACGGCGGGATCCAGAACCCCTTCTCTGGCAGCTCTGAGACGTGGGTTTGGTTATTCCTCGCTCCAGAATTGCCTGCCTGAGAAGGGAGGCCATCCCATGGATTGGGGGAATCCCACGGACACTCAGAGCCAGGCCCAGGCCTTCCCTGGAGAGGGCTCATGGCCCACAGAGCTTGAGGAATTCCTCCAGCATGTCGGCTGCACCCTGTCTACCTGGGATTTTGGCAACGTGGATGCTTTTTAAAATGGGGATTTATTTCATTGCAAACAAAAGGGCATTCAGGCTCCAGGGCCCTGGTTGTGCCCCCGAGTCTCCCATGCCCTGAGCCCAGGCTGCCTTCCGCACCCAGGCAGCATCCTCTCTCCCACCTGCTGAGAGGCTGCCTGCACATGCTAAGGGTGGCCGTGCAGCCTCCAAATGAAGGAGAGAGACGGATGGACTGCCGCAGGCAAGCCTCTTCTGTGGGAACAAAGCCCAGGCATCTGCTCGGGGCAGAAGCTCCGGGTGCCCTGTGAGAAAGCCGTCAGGGCCGTCGGTGTGCAGTCAGGGAAAGCTGATGGGCCAGGCGCTTGCTGCCAGGCAGGGAACACAGAATGTTCCTTTACAGAACAGCGGGTCCATCTGGGTGGGGAGTCCCTCCACTGCCCACCTCTCTGGGACTGTGCCTTTGCCATTCGGAAGGCCGCAAACCATCATTGTCCATTTAGATGCCCCTCTGTGAGGCCAGGAAGGCCGGCCCTGTTGTCCCCTCACTTCCCTTCCCCTCTGTCCTCCCACCTGCAGCCTAGAGTGCTCTCCTCCTGCTGCCACCTGTCAGTTGTGCAAGACATACCTTTTAGAAGTCTCTCTTGGGACTGGCCAGGAGGAGAAAGGCATATTTAAGTGGGGACATGAGCCTTTGGAGCATTTGTTAAAGTCACCTGGTCAATCTCCTGTCCAGTGTTAAGCCTGTCTGTCCGGCAGAAAGGGAGAAACATCTGTGGGGCATATACAACTGCTCACAGGGAGCAGGTGGAGAGCCTGCCGCCACAGTGCCATCAATTTCATCATCATAAAGAAGCATCTTCTAAGCACTTGATTGCCATGACAACCAATAAAGAGGGAGACTGGAGTGGGAGGCAGCTGAATCTGAAGGGAGGAGGCCTGGATTCCAATCCCTGCTCCACTTCTAGGTAGCTCTGTGCCTCTAAACATGGCATGGTTTTCCCTGCCCCTCTCGAATTCTCCACTGCTCTCGTCAGTACTGCACTTGCCCTCCACATTTCCCCAGCCCGTGCCCATGGCAGACATGGCTAATCGATCACTCCACGGAACCTTAGAACGTGGACTCAGAAAGCTTAACACGGAGCTCCCAACAGCCAATGCTCACTGATTTGAAGGGCATTCAGGGTGAAAACTATTTGTTATCGCTGCACTAAAGGAATTTATAACCTGGGAATGGAATTCTGTACCAAGAACAAGCCAGGTCACCTGGAAAAAAAAAAAAAGGAAAAAGCTTAAAAATCAATAAAGCAATAAACCCACCTGAACAATCTGGACTGGCCAGGTAAATGATATGCAGTTACCAGGCAAAGACAGCCTCACTGAATCGTTTTATTTGGATAGAGCCAGAGTTAGAGCTATGAGACACGGCCCCCGTCAGAAATGCCCTTTCCTTATACACATCGAGTTCCGGAAGAGAAGAACCTCAATGCAGCCTCTTCGTTTCACAGATGAGGAACAGAAGCCTCAAAGGTTGTGACTTCCCGCCCCCAGCTTGGTGGTGGCTATGTGAAAAAAGAACCCAGGCTCTCTGGTTCCCAGCCCAGGGCTCTCTCCACCCACTGACTACGTTGTCTTGCTTGGCAGGGAAAAAAATCACAGCTATTTAAGGCACAGGCAATTAATGGTTTTCAATAGTGTTTGTGGTCAAAATTAATGGCCTCTTCTTGAGACCATAGAAAACAGGTTCCCAAAGGCCGCATAACTGAACAGGGAGTCAGAACTCCTTCATTCTATTCTAACCCCACCACTCCCTGTTTGGCTATGTGGGGAGAGTCTCCTCACCCGTTTCTGACCTCGGTTTTCTTGCCTGTACGATGGGCACCAATAATGCCATCTGCCCTTGCCTCACTAGGATATAAACGGAAAGCAAGAGACATGGAACTTCCACAGCCAGGTAAACAGCGGTCGTAGGAGAGGGGTGATGCTCCATCCGGGAGAGGCTGGCATTCCGGGGTTAATGGCAGCATTTGGCAAATGCCAGGAAGTGCGGGATAAAGGCGCTACAGCACAAGATGACTCGGGTGATTCGGCTGAGGGTCAGGCAAGCTTCAGAAGTGATCTTTATTTAGATGGGAATGTCAGGAAAGGAAAAACCCAGAGGGACCTTCCAAACGATGAAGTATTCTGCAGGTGAGCAGGAGACCCAAGGGATCTTTCCCGCCTCTCTCTGCTTCTGAGGTCCGGAGAGGGTTCTGACAGCGGGGCGAAGGCCCGGGGTGGAAGCACAGCATGCGCGCTTAATGAGCGTTAACTGGGAAGCAGCGCAAAGCATTAGGGAGCAGCGCGTAACAGATCAGCACGCAGAGAGCAACCCAAACACATCTCCGGATTGCATTTAGCAGGGCACCTCTGTGGGTGTTCCTGACCTCGGGAGCCTGGCTTTGTAACCACATGCCCACCACACCAAGGCCTTTGCCACGGGAGGTTGACAGTGTGTTCACACAAAATATCTTTCCAGGACATGAATTAACTATGTGTTTCTCGCAGGTCTGGCAGCGGAGGGCTGCAATGGAAGGGCTGGCCTGGCTCTGTTCTCTTGCTTCTATCGAGGTGGCACCTGTGAGCTGAAGGCATTTTTAGGGAGAACGAGGCCTCTGAGTCGGCCACTAGGTGGCGCAAGGGTTCCACCAATGAGACTGCAGCTGACCCATGGCTTTTTAAGGGAAATTCTGGAAAGGAATTTGAAGCTTCCAAGAATTTCAAAGCAGGATAGGTCCAACCCTATCATTTTAAGGCCAGGGAAGTAGAGCTCAGAGAGATGAGATTTTGCCTGATGTGAACAACCAGGTAGTGCAAAACTGGGATTAGAAATCATGACTCCAACCTCGGGATCAGTCTGGTTCAGTCAAGTCACCGTGTTTTCGTTTCTCTAGTTACACGTGTCTTGGATTCTTAGCCACTCCTGAAGAAAGAGGTGGCTTTGATGTTGAGGATTAAACCCAGGAAGGACAGGAAGGGAATGGACTCTCTAAGTCTCTTCCCCAGTAGTGTGGACGGGGTCTCTCAGATGACCCACAGGCCTGGGCCACAAGGTGCAGAGAATTCTCCTGTGGTCCTGCCCCTCCAGGCTCAGTCTCTGGGGATGCTGTCATCCTGCCCCGAGCTGTAATTGGTCAGATCGTGAAGGTCAAAGGCAGATGAGGATCCAGCCTGGAGACCTCAATGCAATCTCTGCTCTGCTCACCAAAGGCAAGCCGCTCATGCCCCACGCCTTGGTTTCCTGGCTTACTACAGCACATGGAACAGGGAGGGTATACTGCGCCATTAAATTTCCATCCAAAGACCATGGGGCTCCAGAAAGTCAACCTGCCATTATTTTCATTTTTCTGTGCTATTATTTTACATATGCCCAACCATGCTCCAGAAAGGAACTAACGTGAACTGAAGAGTAGACATACATCATAGAGACCAAGAAATATTTGATGATAATGATGATTCATTCAACAAAATCGATCCAAAAATATTTATTGAATGCCAAGTTTGTTTATATAGATGAGTCTACTTTATCTGACATTCCATCAGCCAGAAATCACATTGATCTGCCACATCCGCACTTTTCCTGCCAAGTAGTAATTCATGTTTCTAATAAATGAGGCATTCACACTAGTGGAGAGGTTCATAGTGCAGGATCTGCCCTGGTTTGAACTTTTTCTGCCACTTCTGACCTGTGTAACAGTGGGTGATCGTGTCCTTTCATGAATTCCTACACTTATCTCTAAATTTGGAATCATATTTTGATTCTAAATTATCTTATGATAGAGAATCCCACCTAACAGCCAGATCTTGTTTTCTTGTTCTCTTGTTCTCTCCAATAAAAGGAACCAAGGTTCCTTTGGAAAAGTGGTTGATTATAGGACTGAGGCAGGGGAAATCCAGATAAATCTGGGGCATTTTGGTGGTGCCAGAAATTAAGGAAGTACCCCTCAAAGACAATGGCATGTCAATAGGGCATAGGAGCTAACCCGAAAGAGCTCCCAGTGGCCAGAGCTGGAAAAACTGGAACAGCAAAATAAATGAAAGCATTGGATTATAATTCATAGAATAAAATAAATATCCCTGAGTCAATATGGATATAAATAAATAGTTGGATAAATATATAAGTAGGGGAGATGGGAGAAATCTCCTTTAAAGAAGAATTACAGTTTATATGAGGGACATATAAAGATCCCCTTTAGAATCTCACAGGCAAGATCCACAGAGGGATGCTAAAATTAGTGGGCAGAAGTTTGAAGGGAACAGGTTGTTTGAATAGTCTCAAAGTATCTCCCCCAAGAAACTTATTAATTACACAGGGGAAAATAATAATTTACAGTGAGAAAACCCAGCAGGCTCCACCGTAACCAAATGGTCGTGGTCAACATCACCAGTAACAAGACACTCTGGCATCACATACCTCCAGATGTGATGGACTGAGAAAAACACATCACTTCCGTGGCATTCTTTATAAAAATGCCTCACCTCAGTCTAAGCATCAGAAAACATCAAACGAACCCAATTTGAGAAATACTCTACAAAAATAACTGACCAGTACTCTCCGAAAGTGTCAAGATCATGAAAGGCTAGGAAACAACGAGGTGCTCTCACATGTTGGAGGAGATTAAAGAGACAGGACAACTAAATGGAACGTAGGATCCTGGACTGGAGCCTGGAACAGAGAAAGGACATTGGTGTTCCTGGCAGAGGGGACAGCAACAGCTGTAGACCCCTCTGCTTCTGGCAAGAGGGGGCCTGGATCAGCCTCTGTTACCCCCATGCTGTGCAAATATTATCATTTCTCACATGTGCCACAATGGGAAAGAAGCGAGGCAGGACTGAGGTTGTGGACCAGACAGATGGGGAGCCTTTCCATGCCCCTCCTGCTTCCATCGTACAGACTGGCAAAGGGCCAAGAGCAGCCTCTGAAATCAGTGACGCCGACCAGGCTGGGGCTGGTGTGTTCTGGGCAGACTCCCACACCTGTGGGCTCCCCTTTGGGCCTATTTCATTTTCAGGAGACAGCCAAGAACTTACTAAAACATACAGTGTAATAGGAAAAGCACCGGGGTTTAAACCTCACCCACAGAGGGTAACCTACCTCTCTGATCCTTGGTTTCCTCATCTATGAAATGAGGATTAATAATGACACTCTTAGGGATGTTGGTTGGAAGGATTAAATGAGACATAGTAAAGGCTCAATTAACAGATTGTTTGCCTCTTTCTATACCTGTGTCTTTGGTGGTGTTGGCAAATTAATGGCGGGTTACCCTGGAGGCATTAGGCTCCTGTTTAAAGTGAGTTGCAGCCTTCCTGGGTGGAGCTTCTCAGTCTGTTCTCATTGAAGGACATCACTAACAACTCCCCAAATGGCCCCTCCATACAGAGAACAGATAATCAACATTAAAAGCTAAACACTGATTTAAGGAAGAATTAAAACCCAAACAGATCAGAGGTCAGAACGTAGATGGACCTCAGGGGTGAGAGAGGGGCAAGGAGAGTAAAGATGGCGCAAGGCATGTACGCATTGCTCCCCTTCAATACCCAGCCTCCCCTCCTTCCTCAGGAAAGAGCTCGAGCTGCATGCATGGTGGCAACGTACCCAGCCAAAAAGCAACATTTCCCAGCTTCCCTGGCAGCCAGTTATGCCCATAGGACTAACTTCTGGCCAATGAAATATAAACGGACGCTGTTAGGCAGAACTTCCAGGAAGGCTCCTTAAAGGGGAAAAATACTTCAGATGTACTCTTTTTCTCTTCCTTCTGCTTCCTATCTGGAAGGCAGGCTTAATGGCTGAAGTTATTGTGACCATATTTGAAATATGAGGCAGCCTTGAGGTGGAAACCGCATGTTAAAACAGAGAGCAAAGAACCCTAGTTCCTGATGACACTGCAGAACCCTCAAACCAGGCCTCAACTATGCACCTCCAAACTACATTTTCTTCACAGGTTAATCCCAGGCTGTTATTAGCAGCCAATCGAAATTCCTAACTGATACAGGAGTGTGGAAAGACGCGAGACAGAGTAAATTATGACTGATGCTGACCATCTCAGTGTGACAGTGAGAAGGAATCCCTTTGGTGGTCTTGACCTGTAAAATTTCAATGCGTAAGGAAAAATTTTGCAGGTAAGAATGGACTGAAAACAGACACATACATGCACACACACACACACACACACACATCCTGATTCGTTTGCATAGATGAGGGGTTTCAGGATGTACAGGAGAAGAACAAGTGATATTGCCTGGGCTAACTGATCAAAAGCATGGTGTGAGGATCTTGCATTGTCCAACACTTGCTTCAACATCTATTCCCAAATTTAGCAAATGAGAGAATCCCTACAGCCGCTCAGACATCAGATTGTCTTGTCTAGCAGAAAGCTCAACAGAAGTTGGTTATTGTGAGCAATTTTTTTTCGGTCCTGATGGTATAATAAAATCATCATCATTTTTTCTTTGCAGCAAGTAATTTTCTTAGAATTCTTCTGTGCAAGTCATCTCTTTCTTCTTGGGAAAAAAAAGCCACATTATATAACGGCCTTACAGCATATTTAGATGTTTCAGCAAAGCAGCAGACAGGTTGGCTCATGCTGGGCTGGGAGAACGCTCAATGGCCTTCTTTGCCCAGGGGAAACCTCCCTGCATAGACTATGACACATCCTCAGTCAGGGTTTTAAGATCAGAAGTGCCAGATTCCCATAAAAGTCTGACTTTGATTTTCATTTTTTTGTATGTTATACGGAACGAGAGGCTGCCAGGCCGGATGCTGGATAAGAGGGGATTCTGCAAAGGCTCTTGGGTTAGTTCACTTGTCCATCCATCCATCCACCCACCCAAGAACATCCACTCAGGGCATCCTATGTGCCAGGCATGGAGCTCACTGATGAATGAGACACAGCCCCTGGCCTTCAGGAGCTCCTGTTCCAGGAGGCCAAATCAGGATATAAACTCCTCCTCAAATCTGGTTGAGCCTGTGAGACCTCACTTCATTTCCCTGCACAAGCGTAAATGGTGAGTTAGTGATATTGTAAAGTAGGAAGTTAAAAAGCAAATAATAGTACATCCTTATTTTCCCCAGGTATGAATAATAATGATTATGACTACCATTTATGGAATGACAGCTAGCTTTGTGCCAGGCACTTGACATGCGCTATCTCAGTTAATCTTTAAAATGATCCCCCTGAGACAGAAATTTGTATTGGTTAGAATGCTTTAAGTCACAAGAATCCCAATACTCAGCTGACAGTGGCCTAAACCATGGAGTCATTTACTCATCTCACCCAGCAGAGAGGTGAGCAGTTCCAGGGTGGTTCAGCAGCCCAATGATGTCAGGGCCATGGGTGAGCATCTCTGCATCCTCCTGGCCTTCCCTTCCTGGTGTCATGGTGATGGCAGCTCCAAACATCACCTTCTCACATGACAGCACCCAAAGCAGAAAGAGAGGAAAGTAAGAGAAAAAAGAATCTCCTCCCATATCTTCCCTGGCAGACGTCCACTTTTAGCCCATTGGCCAGAACTGTGTCGTCTCTGCTGCAAAGGAGAATGGGAAAGCACGTGTCCATTATGCTCAACTTCTAGTGTGAGGCAGCCAAAGAAGACAAGGTTGGGTGTGAGCTTTTGTTATCTCCCTCTTACAGACAAGGAAGCTGAGACACGGGGAGGTCATACTTACACTTGCCCAAGTCACACAGTTGGAAGTGGCAGAATTCGGATTAAAACTCAGGAAGGTCTGATCTTGAGCCCAGATTCACAACTGGATCCTCCCCTCATGTGCTGTAGAGGGCTGCCTCGGCTTTAACAACCTGCCCTTTAGTTGTATTTCCCTGCTCTTCCCATTAACCTGATGTTGAGGTCCAATGTTGTAAATTCTTTCTATAAGACAAGAGCCACGGGCGGTGTCTCCCCAACATAGTGAGGGACCTGAAGCTACCACTGAAATAACAGAACTCTTAGGAAAGGAGCAATTTAAGAGAGCGATAGAGAGGGATATGTGTGGACTAGGTAACGTGGCAAAATAGTAGGTTCAGCACAGTAGCTGGAAAACCATCACGCATTAGGAGTGGCTAATTGAATGTCTGCTGTTCAGCAGCATATGTGCCACAGAAATGAAGTTTAAGGTGAAGGGCAGGTCTCGGCCGCCCAGCAAACATGTTTAACATGCAATGCCCATTGAGCATAGTACAATTTCAGTGATTTCTCTCCGTGATTTTTCACACTGCTTTCATTGGAAAACACATTTTAATTTCCAAGAGGGTATGCCAGGACTGGTGGCTGAAGAGACTCAAGAAGTGTTTCCTGTACCATCCAACTGGTGAAGAATGCCAGCCATGCCGTCCCCTGGGCCCATGTGGCTCACCTTCACCCTGGCTGCCGAGGGGCAGCTCCTGGGACTGCCCGGCACTTCGGCCTCTCTGGCTGCTGAGAGTAGACTGTAGGGGGATGTGGTAGGCAGAATAATGGCTCCCCAAAGATGTCCAGTCCTAACCCCAGGAACCTGTGAATATGTTACCTTATACGATAGAAGGACTTGGCAGATGTGATGACATTAGGATCTTAAGATGCGGAAATTATCCTGGATTGTTCAGGCAGGCCCAACATAATCGCCAGGGTCCTTATAGGGGAAAAAGAGAGGCAGGAGAGTCAAAGAAAGATTCGACGATGCTCTGAATTAGAAGGTGGAGGAAGGGGCCATGAGCCAAGGAATGGAGGCAGCTTCCAGGAGCTGAAAAAGATGAAGAGGTGGATTCTTCCTTTGAGCCTCCAGCCTCTAGAAGGGAGGTCCATTTTAGACTTCTGACCTCCAGAACTGTAAGAGAATAATTGTGGGGTTTTTTTAAAGCTGTTCAGTTTGTGTTAGTTTGTTGCAGCAGCAATAGGAAACTAACCCAGGAGCAAAAGTGGCAGCAGGTGCCAGTTGAATGCCCACAGACAAGATGAGATAGGCAAGGTGACATGGACACAGGCAGGGAAGGGGTAGGGGTCTGTGTGAGGACACAGCCCTAGCTGCCCTTTGCTCTCCATGCTCTGTCTCCATGCATCCACATTTGTGAACTGCTGTCCAAACCCCAGGCACGTTCCCAAAGTGGGTGGGAAACTCCTGTTTGGAGCCAATCACCCACCTCAGGTCTCTGTGCTAGAAAGACACCAAATACCTCCTTCCAGAACTAAAGGGCTGACAACTAGCCCTTCATTTCAGGGGCCACACTGAATTTTCAGCCCCTTTCCTCGGCCACACTGAATTGCTCCACTGGGTTTCTTTTCCAAAGTGTTTTTCTTGCTCAAGTTTTCAGTGATTCAGCTGATGGCACTGCTCTCTCTCTGGCTTCCCTGAGAGTCTTGGTTCATTACATCCATTAGCACTTGCCCGTTTCTCCCCAGCAGGAGATTTTCAAAAGCATTAGTTCAAATGGCAGCAGCGTCCCCTCCAGTGGAGTGCTGGCATCCTGGCTCTCTGTTCTGGTTCCGAGGTCCGCCCATCCCTTGGCAGTGGAGCATCCCAGGTGGCCTCTCTGCATTGTGAGATGTGTTTCTGGTTAGAGCAACCCGTGTACCCTTAGGCTTTACAAGGACTGCGTTCCTTTGCAGTCATTGTTCTCTGATTGGGAAGATAATCACTTTCAGAGCCTGTGGAGAAAGTGAAAACATACCTAGAGTGAATAAGACCTGCTTTCAGCCTCGACTCAGGAGGTTCCTTGTTTCATCTGAGTTGATTGTGATCACAGGGCACTGTGCGGACCATCCTAGTTGGGTTAGAAACCTCATTAGGGTGCATCTGAACAAAGACAGGAGACCTGTCTCCAGCTTCAGGTGCAAATTTCCTCGCTGTGGGCACCCAGTCAAATAAGGATGGGAAGAGGTATATTGGGTCTTTTGCAAGAGCATTTACTCTGCAAATTGCTGAATGAAAATCAGACTGTGCTTCATTGTTAAGCATCCAAAACACATTACTAATTGAATGTAGAAGACAGCATTAGGCAGGGTTAGCTACGCAGACAATAAGCAGCATTTGAGGCTCAGAACATTGAAAACTAAGATTCCAGATTATAATGATGCGTTAATATCCAAATAGCAATGGAAGGTACTTAATCCAGCCGCATTTTGTATTTAAGATCTTTTTCTCATTATTTAGCCAGAGCTATGGATGATAGGAACTGTTATATAGTGGAAGCCTCCAAGAACCTATGGGCCAAATGTGAATGAAGTCAATTGGAAGGGCAACAGACAGCTGAAAAACCAGCTCATACCAACCAATGACTTATCATATTAACAAAAAAAATCATAAACAACCAGGACTATATTATATTAACAACAGCAAAAATAGTATGTGCCCTTTCGAAACTCCTATCAAAAGAATGAAAAAATGGCATGCATGCTGCCATCCCCTTTCTGTGGCAGTGGCAGACATCATTAATCAATCACTGTACTTTTCCTGCTAGACCAAAATGTTGCATTTATATCCTTCTCTGCATAGTTGGAGGACAGGATTTGGCAGGCAAGATAAAACTCTAGTCTGCAAATTAGAGTCACCCATTAGCAACATCATTCAAAATCCCTTCAGATTCTGAGGATTTCGCTCACTAGGATGCCCACATGTCTAGAGCAACGTGCCGGGCCTTGGGAGAAAAGGGATACAGCAGATGTTTTGTTGAGCTAAATGGAATGAATTTGTAAAATATGGGAAATCTCCCCAAGAAAGATAATATTTGAGTTGGCCTCTTCAGTGGAAGAGGGAGTAGAGACCATCAGGAAGGGGCAAGAGCATGAACAGCCAAGGGAATAAAGGTGCACTTCTGGGACATTCCAGGACCCATAGGATGAGGTGAGGGATGAGGCTAGGAAAACAGGCGGAAGTCATTCTGTGAAGGGCCTTGAACGCCACACAGGGATTTTCCTGCAGCAAATGGAGAGCTGGTGATGGTTTGTGAAGAGTGAGCCAAGGCTCTCCATGTTTTGCAGAGGTAACTCTGTCAGCATTATGCAAGAGGGTTTGCACAACGGGGAGCCCAGAGAAAGGAATCAAATATGTTCAAGGAAAGGATGAAACCCCTTCACCTCCTTTCCTCCCTGCCAACATTTTTGAGCCTGGTGGTCTGCTCATTTCTGGATTGACGACCTTTAAATTGTCCTAGGTGCCTCTTCCTGAATTGTGGGAATCTTCCTATGGCTTCCGTTCCCAAAAGTCTAGGGACTTTGAGGCTTCTAGTGACATGTCCCTCTCTAGGCTGGACCACTAGGTTGCAAGCTCCCTAAATACAAGGACCAGGGAGAAGCCCCCTGTTGTCCCAGTACCAGCCTACTTCCAGCCTACTAGGTACCCCACAGATATTTGTTGAACTAATTCATTGTAGGATATTTCTCTTTTTATTAAATATACCCCTACTGCATGTTCCACCCCAGCTGGGCAGGTCTCGTTATTTTCTAGGCAGGAAAGCCTTTCCCAGACTCCCTTCTCTAATCCCCTTCTACTTGAAGAGAAATCTTCTCTCCTCCATTCCCACAAAACCCAGTTCACACTCCCCCCTTCTAAGAAGAATATTCTGGATAATGTGCAGACCTGCCCCATCATTTCAGGGCTCAGGCTTTATAAAATCTATGGGGTATGCAGTCCTTATATGCCCCTGCCTCCAGGGAAAGCTTTGCTGAGCCTTCATCTCCAAAGCCTTTGTCAGCTCAGACTCATGAAACAACTAGAAGCAACTATACACAACCAACTCTGTTGTGTTACATTGGAGCACCAAACCCAGCTTTACCCAGCTTGTGAGCACAGAGTCAGGGTTGACTCAGTCTCCTGACCTCTCTTCGGATGACAAAAACTCACAGCCACTTCACCTATTCACTGAGCGCACAATCTGTGAACTTTCGCAAATAGTTGTTAATGGACATGACAAGCATATATAGATTCCTGACTTTGAAAGAAACAATTTTTTTCAAATAAAATCCATTTTACCCCACAATGGCATGAAGCATGACTTTTAGGGTGTGGTAGTGCTTCAAAAGGCACTTCACCGTCTTGTGTCATGGTGTTTGCATAAGTCCCAGTTGATGTCACCATCTTGGCAAATGGGGTCAATACATATTGCCACCGGAGGGGCACTTAGTAGAGAGACCATCTGAAGGAGGTGACAGTTGGTTATAAGACACCTACCACAGGGCTGGCCCATACTTGAGACTCACACTGGTTATTTCGTCGTCGTTCTTTGTGGTTCCTGCAGCTCAGGTCTGGGATATTATCATTTACCCCTGAACGATCCTGGAGAAGGCTGTGGAGGGACTTGACTGATGGTTGAGGGGAGAACTTTCATTTCTTAAGTCTCAGCTCGAAGCCAGGGATAGTGCCAGACATTTCCATATCTCATTTATTCCTCTCAAACCCAGTGAGGCAACACTGTCATTCAGGTGAACTTCATTACACTGCTGGTAGCTCAGAGACTCGTTGTCAGTTACACACTACTGTCGGAAGATTGTTGTAAATTGTATGCTGCGTTCATTTGTTTATCTTTACATTATACACAGTGTTTAAGAGCATAAATCATTTGCATTCACGGATTTCCTTTCCATAAAAGGGGTTAACAATAGTTCCTACTTCATAGTGTAGTCATGAGAATTACACAAGTTCATGCGTGTAAGATACTCAGAGCAGTGTCTGACACACGCCACCCACTCAAAGTTTCTTTGTAAACTGCAATTACTATAATGATGATGATTGATATTGTTTTGGTTTATTTTTGTTATTTTGTTTCTACTGTTACATGTTTTGTTTCCTTTTCAAAATGAAGCTAACTTTTTTCTAATAACAAAAGTAATACATGAAAAATAGAACTTAGAGGCTAGCAATAAAAAACATTAAACATTTGTAATACCTTGGCTAGATTATTTTAAATCTTTTTTGTATACATATGCATGTCCAAACAAGTATCACACACATACACACGCATATATGATGTGTTTTCAAAACACATTTTAAGCTATCAAGAATTTATTGAACTCAAAAAGCAGTCATTCATTTAACCATTCATTCATTTATCCAACAAAAATTATTGAAAATCTATGACGTGCCCGGCATGCTAGGCTGCACAGGGTGTTAAGCAGGCCGTGCTGACTTCTCTGAGCTCTCAGACACTTCACAGCTTGAAATGACTAACTTCGAGAAGCGTGTAGGATTTCTATGAGAGAAGCGAACCTGACCGGCTGACAGCAGAACGAACCTGTAGGCTCCTTCATGTGACACTTGTCTCAAAAGCCTTGAAGACTTTCAGACCCTTGCCCGACCCCCTCTGCATGCACTGCCACATCAGCCCTCCCCTTTCCCCAACACCCACATCAGCCAAGGTGGTGGGGACATCCATTTTTCCAACTGACTTTTTGAGAAGCTTTTTGGGTTGTGTGAAAACAAAAATCTTAATTTTTATAGGAAAACATGATTGTTTCAGCAAAAAGCTCATTCACTGGTTAAATACGAGAAAAGCAATGGAGTACTATTTACTCTTAGCCATTAATCAGACTTAATCCATCTGGTGGCCAAGGCCAGCTCTCGTACTCAGCCGTGTTCAGGGAACAATTCTGGCCTTCCGAGCCACCACAAGGCCAGCCAGCGAGCTCTGCCCAGATTGCTGGAGTAGGAGAGAGGGGGTGTGTTATTTATGTTCCCTTTTCAAAACAAACCCAGCAAAAGAACAAAGCTTCCCTTCTGCTGGCAGCGTTGGCAGCCCCGACATATGGCGCTCCCAGGTTCTTTCTGCCGAGGAGTAGGTGTCCAGGTTGCGTGAAGGTGCTGCCTGCAGCCATCTGCTCAGTGCCGACTCCTCACTCTGAGCTGAATTCTGACTGTGAAACAGGCTTTGAGAAGGAGGGGAGGGAGGAGAGTGGCTTGGATAGAAGACACAGTTTTGTGACAGGGGAAATGTGCCCATCCAGATTGCCACTCATGACACACGTGGTCCAAGTCCATTCTCCTGGAGAAGCGTGAGTCCGTGTGTGTGGGAAAAAAGGTGAAGGGAAGGGGCGTAAAGAGAAGGGGGGAGGGGGAGCGAGGATGCTCAGACATGCCAGTGAAGCTATTTGGAGGTTCCTCACCATACTTTCTCTCTCAGAGATGTTTGGGTACTTACAGCCTCTCTCACAGATGCTTATGAAAATGGTTAGAGTGAAAGCACCCAGCGTGGGTGGAAACTGTGTTTCCAGGAGTGATTTGGGTCACAAAATTAATGTTTAGCAACACGTGTCATAACAATAACCCTTCTGTGATTGGGGTTCTGAAATGAAAGACATAGAGAATCCACACAGGGATGGTGGCACTAGTTCGACCATTTTTGTGCAATAAACTTTGCTTCTGTGCCCTTGTAATCTGACATACAGCAGAATAGGAGGCAGCAGCAGAAGTCACAGCACTGAGCTGGGATGTGGGGTGTGTGTGTGTGTGTGTGTACACACTTATGCATGCACACGCACGTGCAAACTTCCTTGAAGCTGTTAAAAAATACTTACAATATGTGATTTTTAATGTCACCATACCTCATGCTGTTGTGCCCAGAGTGACTTGCCATGTGTGGGCACACTGATGCTAGGAAAGACACGAACATACATAGATGCGCATTTTAAAAGCCAACTCGAAAAACACGTTTGTCCCTGGAGATCGTGAAATCCGCTGAAGATTGCCGTTGTCTTGGCTCAAACTCCGAGCAGTGGAATTTGTTACCTTCAGCTGAGATTCATGGGGATGAGTCAGGGTTTTCTCCTCTTTGTTTGTCCCTCTCCTGGAGACCCAGGGCTTTTACCATGTTACTGAACCCACCACCTCACACCTGTGATAGTCACAAGACGAGCCCTTTTCTTCTCGCCCCCAGCACGCCCGGAGACCAGACCCTTTCAAGGGTTGCTAATCCCTTAGCAAAGGCAGAACAGGTGGAGATGGCATCCTGATAAGATTTTCTGCCCCAGACTTGGAGAAAAAAATAGGAAAAAAAAAAAATAAGAGAAATTGGAATACTTCCATTTTCTTAAGGGCATTTCTCTTGTAGCGTAAAAATAGCATCACGGTCCGTGGCTCTTGCCTCTATCATCTTCCCTGGAGGGACCCCTAAGGCTGGTCCAGGGATGGTTGGCCCTCATCTGTAGGATGCCCTGGGAAATGTCCCACTGGCACCGATGTGAGAGAGATCCAGGTGATTTATACATGTGCCCTGTTCCTGCTGTTTGCCTCCTGGAACTCATTGTCTTTCTCCCCAGCCAATGAATAACACCTGAAAGTATAAAATTTAATTTGTAAGAAAGAGGAGAAGAGGAAATTCGGTGTTTGCACATCCTAACAAGCATTCCCTGATTTTAGATGGAGACTGGTTTTGGAGACCGTCCGTGTCTCGGGCAGGGACGCTCTCCTCCTCCGGGAAGCAGGTCTGCCGTGGAGTCCTGTGATGGAGGCCTCGTCAGAACACGAGGCTGCTTTGGCCCTGGGCCTCGGGGTCGCGAAACGACGCCCCTTAGAGCAGAAGTCAGCACACTCTTCCTGTAAAGGACAAAAGAGCAGACATTTTAGGCTTGCCACGTCAAGATGCAAATTGAGCAACGGTTCTCACTGAAAAGCTAAATGAATTGGACATTTTACAATTTACATTTTAAAATGTAAAAACTGTTCTTAGCTCCCAGGCTATACAAAATGTGCAGCAGGCCAGCACTTCAAGTCCCTCGGAAGCCTCCCCGTAAGTGCCTGTCCTACTCTGCTTAAATATCTCTAAGCCATAGGGCACTCACCACCTCTCAGAGTTGCCAAATCACGTAGGGGCAGCTAAAATTGCGAGAAAGCTCTTCTTTGTATTGAACTACAATTTGCTTCCTGCATCTTATCACTGAAGAATTACTTTAAGAACAGATTTTAATTATTTTAAGAACTGATTCAAATTTCTGGAAATATGTTTTTGGTGGAAATCATCCTCTATTACCTAGTCTCCTGCCTAGCAGCCATGGTGTAAACTTTTCTGAGTGTGTCGGAGTCATTATGACGGTAAATGATTGTATCATGCTGTAATGCAAAGAAATCCTGAGGAGCCGCCTGGGTTTGTAGCGCTCTTTGCCAGTGTACTAAATGTCCCCGCACTGTGATGCTCCATGAACGCTTGCTCCTTTTTTTCAGGTTTTCAGCCTGATCCTTATTATAAGGATGTCACCCACATCTTTTCTCACTGCGGTCTGCATCCTATGCAGTGGTTCACCCCCTCTGCTGATTAAATGCTCCTCGTTTTCCAAGGGATTAAAAAACTAGCTCATGAGAGGAAACAGACTCCAGGAGCCCTGGGGCTTTTGGTACCTGACTCAAGGACTTTCATCAGTGAAGTATTTAAACTACTCAGAGGCAATTTCTTCCTCTTTCTCTCTCCCTCTCTCCTTGCTCCCCACTCTCTCTTAATTGTTGTAGTGAAGGCTTTTCAACCCCTGGAGACCCCATGAATGAGTGGTGTCCACAGTGTCCTGTCCTCGACAGCCCTGCTCAGCTCGTGGACACTCATGCCTCTTAATGTCAGGTAGGGTTTTGAGTAAATGTGAAGGTTGGCCAGACATCTTTATTACCATTTGTATAGTTTACTGATTATAAATTCCTTGAAGGCAATGACTTTCTTTTTCAACCTCGTAGCCTTGGATCCCAATCCAGTGTTTCCTATGCAGAAGGAGTTCAATGAGTGTTTCTGAAAGATTAAAAGAATGAGAGGTTCAAGGGTAATGCTGGGTTGATTTATTTCAACCTATTTCCATTTTTAGTGGGAGGTTCTTTTGTTTGTTTTATTAACAGTAGGATTAGGACTATTACATAATATGGTTTAGAAACCGATAGAAACCAACCCTTAGAGATATAATTTGATGTCAATAAAGATAGCCAATGTCTAGTATGCTATTTCCACAGATGCGACATTGACTGGCATTCCACACGGATCTACTGGTCCAGCTGCCAGACTAAGTTCAGGGCTCGAAGACTGGCCGCGTGGAAGTATCTCTGTTTGTAGTTCCGGATGCTGGGAGGCAACAGTGAGCTTTAACTAATTACACCTTGCATCACCCCCAGGAGGTCGATAATGATTATAGATGAGCTTGGCTGAAGTACTCAGAATGTCTTAATAATCACTTAATAGAATCTTATCATGAGAAGCAAATTGCATTAAATGGGCAAATGAAGTTGACCGTGAGAAGCAGAGTTAGGAAATAAAATGCTATGGGGGGTTTTATATGGGAAAAATCCAATTAACACCTTTTTAAAAGAGTTGGCCCCATGGCTTTTTCATATCCCTCGCAGTGCCAATCACAGGGTTATGCCCTGAATAAATACTTTCTCGATTGATGTGAAAGGAATTATAGGTAAAAATAAAGGCTGTGAAAGGATACATGTCAAAGCATGCATAGTACCATCTGATACCAAAACCTCCCTTAGAAGCAAAATGCAAAATGATTTGCTTGTGAAGCTACTGACAAGCTTTACAATAATGACATATGTTTTCCTGATTTAATTCTTGAGCAAAATGGCTGACATCATGCAAAATGCCAACCAGATAGATTGTGTGAGGGACGGACAGGCCCTCCCTTTATCCAAACTGAGAAACTCTTGTGTTGACAGAGCCCAGCCTGAAGTTCAAGCAGCAAAATGACAAAGTTGGTGAGAAGAGAGTTCAGGCAGGTGTGGGGTCCACATGGACACCCTAGGGAAGGCAGTGGGAATTTGGGTCACACCCAAAGATAACCATGGAAGCTGCTGGGGGGCTCTTGTGACTCTGAAGTTAAAGGAAAGGGATGGATTTTACTCGGGTGAAACGACTCTGGGAAGCATGAGGGTCAGCATTGGAACTGGGCTTTTAGAGAAAACCGACGGTGCCAGAAATATGCGGACAAAATCCAGATTGTGTTCAGGATACACAGATCCAACACGCAAGGAATAGGGGCAAAAGGGCAAGGGCGTTGGGGCAGTGGGATTCAGGAGGCAGGCCAAGGCAGCAGTAGACCAAGGAGGCGCGTGCCTGAGACTCAGACTGGATGGAAATTAAAGCAACAATAAAAACCACACTCCAGAAATAGCACAACAAGACCATTCAGTCCTAAAGCTGAATTGTACAATTTAGGTACGGTTCAAATTGTACCTGAACTGTATTTGTACACACACACACACACACACACACACACAATTTTATATACATACGGAAAACTACACACCAAACTGCTCCAAGAGGCCCCCTTGTGGAGAGGTGAGTAGAAAAGGGTAAGAGAAGGAAAGTTTCACTTTTTATATATACAGTTCTGTGTTATTTGATATTTCCCCCCTTTTATAAGGGCCATGCATTCAGGTAAAACAAATACCACATATTTACTATTTTAAAAAATAAAATGAGGAGGGGGTGGAAGCAGGTACCACTTATCAGAGAGGGTCCTCGGTCTCTGTCTTTGCTGGGAGAAATTGCCTCCCTTTTTACTTGAAGGACAGGACCCTAAAGCTGTTTAATAATGATTAAGAGGGTGCTGCGACCTATTCTTCTCACAGTGCAAAGAAATTTTGCCCTCGCCTTCTTCCCAGAAGCTCTTGCAGCTCCGTCAATATTAGCAGCCTTTTGGGCACCACTGGTAGCCTGCATTTTCTTTACTTAACACTTCCATTTGCCTTTGGCGGTGACGCACTCCTGCATTGCGCAGCCTCCCTAAGTCATCCTCATTTCCCTCAGTCCTGACGCTGAGGGGGGGCCCTGGCCGTTACTGCCTAATGGCATGTTCTGTGGCTCATGTTGGTCTCGTATCTGTGATGGACAGACCTCTGGGATGCATTTCAGCGTCATTCTAATTGAGCACAGAACGTTCTGTTTTCCTGTCTTCAAGGGGTGACTAATGAGAGAAAACAAGCTGGTGAGATGGGCAGTCAGGGTCACTTTTCTCTCACGGAGGCCCAGCAGCAGCAGAGACGGAAGCGCTGGTGGGTGTAGGAAATGAAGGGACGACGCAGGCTTTTCCAGCATCTCCCAAAGACGTCCGTTGTCCGCTGCAGCTTCCAGGCCAGAGCGGATTCTGTTCACAGCAGCTCAGCAGTAATACCTTAATGGGTTTTCAACCTTGTAAGGAGTGCTCAGATTAGACTCACCGATGCTTCCAGAAGGCGGTTAATGTCTCTCAGCGGGCGCAGATTCGTGCTGACTCCTTGGGGAATTTTAATAACACGTCATTTAACAAATTAGGAAGTGAAGCAAATTAAATACGGCAAATCAAAGCAAAGCTCGCAAAACAAAGTAGAAGCAAGCAGACCTTTCAAAGCATGCGGATTTGAAAATGTAAGGTTTCCAAACAGCTAGCAAAAAAAGGGAAAAGTTACCATAGCAACTCCCAAAGTCCGCCTAGCTAGTAAGCCTCCACATGCCTTCAAACGGCCCACTCTGTGGAGGGGGAGGTGAGAGATGTTTGAGGGCAGTTTTTGGATTTTTTAAATAAAGGCGATAAAGAAACATGCTTAGTGGATTGTGATTCGCCTTTAAATACCAGGAACAGCTCTCCAACGCCTAGATTTCTGGAAAGGAACGGATGCCTTGGGTAATGCAGACTGACCGCTTGGTGGCGCTGTTGGTCCACTGCTTGGTTCTGCAAAGGCCGTTCCCTCGCGGATGAAAATCGTCCTCCTTTTTGCAAGTAGGCGCTCTTTCTGTAAGCGGCCCTCACGTTCATTTATTCCAAAAATCTTTCTAAGTATCTACCATGTGCCAGAAACATGTGGGTCTCTGGGGATAGGCTGATGAATAGAAGAGTTTGTGGAGCTCACAGTCTAGGAAGAGAAACAAAGGATCAAATGAAATAATTACTCGTTGTAATTAGGTCTGTGAAGGAAAAGCTCAGGCTGCTATGGTAGAAAATAATAGTGGGCAAGCGCGTTTATTAAGTGGTCAGGGAGGACCTTTCTGATGGATTTTTAGGCTGCACCCCACCACCACCCCCAACCCCACCACCAAGGAGTGGAGGAAGAGTGTACCAAGCAGGGGGACAGTAGGGGGCCACTTTGGCTGGGAGACAGCAAGGAAAAGAGGAGTGTGGAGAGGGATAAGCAGGTAGGGGCCAGATTGTGCAGAAACCTTCAGTCATGGTAAGACCTCAGTTCAGATTTTGTTCTTAGGGCAAAAGGAAGTCTTTGAAGAGTTTCAGCAGTAAAGTGAGGTTATTCAACTTAAATAGTTTGCTTTTCACACTGTAATTCCCATTTTATCATCTGTGCTTAAGATACATGTAAACACTTTGAAAAAACATATTCAGTATCATAACAATTTTACGTTTTTACACAGCTGTGGTTTTCATAATACAAACTATAGGATATAATGCTTTAACAAAAGCTTTGCTGGTAGGGCAGAGTTTAAGAAATTTGAGAGAAGTAGACAAAATATATGGGGAGAGAGCACTGGGTTATGAGGTGAGACAGGAAACTTGGTTAGCTGCCCCTTCTAGCACTTCTCAGACTATGTTGTCATTATTCTCAACTTTGTCTTCTGCCCCACTGGACTCTGAGGTTCAGACGCAGGGACTGTCTTACCCATCTTAGTAACCACAACCATCAGCATAGGAACACAGTAGACTCTCCATAAGTGTTGGGTGGATGGACAGAGAGATGGATGGAGGAATGGATGGATGGACAGATGGGCGGAGGAATGGATGGGGAGGCAGAAGGTAAGACGTGTAAGAATGCCAATACTGGATAAGTGACTCTTCTACAGAATTTTAGTGACACTTTCTCAAAGATAAATCATTTTCAACTTCCAGGTATAAGACAAAGCATTTCTCTGGCCACCTTGTGTATGGACCAAATATCAATTGACAACCTACTACATGCAAGGCACTGTGCTACATCAGGGACACAAAGATGAGCAAGGCTTCGTAACAGTCCTCAAGCTACTCAGTCAGTAAAGGAGATAAGACCAAATCATAACTAATCCACAGTTTAGAAAGTGCTATGTCCACAAAGTAGGGTGTGGATCAAGTGCTGTAGGTGTTGAGAAGAGGGCAAGAGGACTGTCCACTGTAAGAGCTTAAGGAAAGTTTCATGAAAGTGACATTTGAGTTTCATCTGAAAGGATGGGAGGTTTCCTCCTGGGATCACAGAGCTCTATGAGCCTTGCTAAGAGCCAGGAGTGGTGGCTTGTTCCTGAACATCCTGTGCTAAAGAAGAGAGAATGCAAAGCCCACTCTAGCCTTACTCCCCATTTTGTGAGCCCAGGGTGCTGCCGCCCGAGGACTTTCAGACAGCCCAGCTTCACAGACTATGAACTGTAGGCCACCATTGGGGAGTGTGTCCTGGGGATGGATATTCTGGATCACAACATTCCCAAGCCTCCCAAGCAGTCTTTGTGGCTTCCTGTTAGAGCCTTTGGTTTGGGGATGCTCTTCATTTTTCTACTGCTGTGTGTTTCCAACTACAGATCAAGTCCATTAGTGGGTCAAGCAATCAATAACGTGGATGTGACCAGCATTTTAAAAAATGGAATAGAATAGAATGGAAACTATTCAGATGCATTGCATAGTAAGGGGAGTGTCATTTTGTGAAAACTTTTTCAGTTAAATGTAATGTGTAGATGGTGGCAGCCCTGCTGGATGATCCTTTTCTTAGAAGCTCCAGGAGACAAACTTCCTTGCCAGAGAATTGGTCCCCTACTTGCATGGCAATTCCAACCTTTCATCGAATTGAGAGAGCTTCCAGTTTAAACTTAGATCTCCTCTAGGGCACATGAATATGTAAATTAGTGCCATAATTTAATGGAATCAGAATACATTTTTGTCTTAAACATAAACATTTTTTTGAAAACAGATGTCTTTTTTGGAGTGCCGCTAAAATATCCTCGGTCCTCCAGCTTGTGCCTGTGTACACACGTCCTCCCAGGACCAGCCAAGGAAGCTTTATGTCAACACTGAGCAATGCGCCTCATGGGGCAGGAAATACAAGCCGAAGTACCACGAAAAGCTCGAGCCGGGGAGTCAACCAGAGCCTCACAAGGCCACAGAGCCTTTTAAAGTACCTCCATTCTGTTAGAATTGTTTGCAGATATCTGATTTCTGCCACTAATAGATTTTAGTCAGATTCCATAAACTACTGTTTCCACTTCATTAATGTCTCATAGCAACCTTCAAATGCGGCTTGTGAAACCATGGAAGCACAATTAAATTTGGATAGAGCCAAGTAACGTGTAGCTTGTCACTAGTGATTAATTCTTTGATTCAATGCTGGCCCGGGAAGAGCAGAGCACTTTGAAGATCCAGTGAGAGACGAGCACCGTCTCTGCCCTCAGTGGGTTCCAGTCACACTGAGAATTCAGCAGGTCATGTGACACTTTTCCTTTTCGGGATGGAATTATGGAGAATACTACATTTGGCACAAAGAATGAACCTCATCCCTTCCTAAACAAATGAAGGCATTTTGATGCTTGTGTCACTGCATCAGCAGTGCAGGTGATGTCATGTGGCCATTTAAAGTGGTTGCCCCTCCTTTATATAAGATCCAAACCAACCTCAAATATTAATAAACAAAACTACATTATATGCTCTGTGAAACGCGACGGGGAATTTGGAATGCAGGTGAGCCGCGGCAAGTGAGGGCACAAATGACTTCAAGCCCCCTTGCTCCCTATAGTTCTTACATTGTTCCCACAAATTGCAGGCAACCTGCAGCCAGTAAAATTCTAGAGGGAAAGAGTCAGGATTTGTCTTTATCAGTGTTGGCCGTGAGGGAGAGGCAACTAACAAGTTGGTGAAGTGGATTCAGACGAACATTTAGTCACTTCTTCATGCTTTCAGACTTCCTAGAAATTTGATTAATTCCAGATATACTAGAAATCGTTTTCTGATGCTGCAACTCCTAACATTTGACAGCCTTTCCTGAAGAAAGGGAAGGGTGTGACCTAGTGTAGCTGTAGGTACAGTGACCCACAAGGACTGGGTTGGAACCACTCACTGTGGGTCATGTCCAGGATGGGAGGGCTGGAAAAATCTTTAGATGCCAGGCCATGTTAGCCCATCTTGAAGGCTGTGATGCCCACCACCAGCCAAAGCCACCTCTGTTCTAAGACTTCTGAGTCTTTCTGTAGGAGATTCAAAGAACAGTTTAGTCCAAACCCTTGGATCTTAGCAAACTTTGGCACCACCAAGCTCGGTCATGGAGGACCTGCAGCCCAGCTGCCATCTGCTCACCATCTCCAGAGTTCCCAGGAACAGAGATGACCTAGAGATGACCCACTCTTGCATCATTGCCTCAAGTCTCCATCTGGATTCGTCCAGATGCATATCCATGGGGTGTGTTAGAACCCCCTTGTCTCAGCAGATAAGGTGACCTAACTCACTCATTCTACACCATCTTGCATCCAACCAAGAATCCGGGGAAGGTGAGCGTGAGCAGTGGGGAGTCTGTGATCTCCTGCTTCATGTTAGGAAATGTTTGCTTGTCCTCGATGAGGACTGCCAACGTAAATACACTGAAATGAAACCATAGATCACTGAGCAGAACTGGCCTGCTGGACAGCAGCCTTATCCAGAACTGTGACAAACTCACATATTTCCAGTAAACTTATGTCAGTAAAGTCAAAACATTTTTGTTACAAAAACAGGCACACAGATCAATGGAACAGAACTGAAAGCCCAGAAATAAAACCACACATCTATGGACAGCTAATCTTCAACAAAGGTGCCAAGAACATACAATGGAGAAAAGATAGTCTCTTCAATAAATGGTGTTGGGAAAACTGGACATCCACTTGCAAAAGAATAAAGGTAGACCACTATCTCACGCCATACACAAAAATAAACTCAATATGGATCAAAGACTTGAAGATACGTCCTGAATCTATAAAACTCCTGGAAGATAATATTGGTGGTACACTCTTTGACATCGAACTAAAAAGGATCTTTTCAAATACCATGTCCTCTCAGACAAGGGAAACAGAAGAAAAGATAAACAAGTGGGAATTCATCAGACTAAAGAGCTTCCGCAAGGCAAAAGAAACTAGGATCAAAACAAAGAGACAGCCCACCAAGTGGGAGAAAACATTTGCAAATAATTTATCTGACAAGGGGTTAATCTCCATAATATATAAGGAACTCACACAACCGAACAATAAAAAAACAAACAACCCAACAAAAAATGGGCAGAGGTTATGAACAGACATTTTTCCAAAGAAAATACACAGATGGCCAATAAACACATGAAAAGATGTTCAACATCACTAATCATCAGGGAAATGCAAATCAAAACTACACTAAGATACCACCTTACACTGTTAAAATGGCACTAATCACTAAGACTAAAAATAACAAATGTTGGAGAGGGTGTGGAGAGAAGGGAACCCTCACACACTGCTGGTGGGAATGCAAACTGGTGCAGCCACTATGGAAAACAGTATGGAGATTCCTCAAAAAACTAAAAACAGAAATACCATATGACCCAGCTGTCCCACTACTGGGTATCTACCCAAACAACTTGAAATCAACAATCCAAAGTAACATATGCACCCCTATGTTCACTGCAGCACTATTCACAATAGCCAAGGTATGGAAACAATCCAAGTCCCCATAGACCGATGCTTGGATAAAGAAGATGTGGTGTATATACACAATGGAATACTGCTCAGCCAGAAAAAAAGACAAATTCATCCCATTTGCAACAACATGGAAGGCCCTAGAGGGAATTATGCTAAGGGAAATAAGCCAGTCTGAGAAAGACAAAAACCAGATGATTTCACTCATATGTGGAATATAAACAAGTACATGGACAAAGAAAACAGTTCAGTGGTTACCAGGGGAAGGGGGGTGGGGGATGGGTACAGGGGGTGAAGGGGAGCACTAATGTGGTGACAGACAGGAAATAATGTACAACTGAAATCTCACATTGATGTAAATTATTATGAACTCAAATAAAAAAACATTTTTGTTACAAAATTTAAGCTGAGTGGATGAAAACTGGATGAACAGAAGCCAGATGAATCTAAAACAGCTGGATGTTTGCAGTGTGGTGAGAGTTCACATATGGATGTTCATTTAACTCTTCTTTGAAACTTCCCATCGAAATTTAAGATGTTAGAACATGATGACTGTGGGAAAGGAGGAATTCACGAGGCCTGATTCATAAGGCTTTTATCATTTGGTGGGAAGGGAGGGGTGTGTTCTGTGTAAGGCCATCAACATACACTCAGACTTCTTCCCCTGCCCTTGGCATTGTCAGCATGCTGTAGACAAATTGGTGCTTGTGAACAAATGCAGCCTTCGTTTTAGAGGCTTAGTCAAGACTCCCTGCCCGGGGTGTCTGCTTCTTCAGACAGTGTCCCGGCCTCGGCAGTAGGTGGGACCGGGTTCCTCCAGATGGCAGCTATTGACAGTGTCCACGTCCCTAGAGTGGGCTGTGGGGCTGCCTCTGACTTGCAAGAGCTGCAGGTTAAATCAGCAGATTCCCAGCCTCCACTGAGACCTGCTGACCGTGGGAGCCTGGGCTCTGCATGCCTCATGTGTGCCACTGTTGATTCTTAATCCAAATGAAATTTGAAAACCATTGCCTGGTGGGAATCAAAACCCTGGCTGCACATCAGAATCATCTGGGGAGCTTTGAAAAATACCAGTTCCCAGGTCCTACCACAGACCAATTGGGAAGAATTCCACAGGAATTTGTCACTAGCTCTCCAGTTGATTCTAATTGGCAGCCAGGCTTGAGGACCAAGCAACGCATGAAACAAACAGTAACGGTTCTCCAGGTACCGTCTCTCTGATCCTTCTCCCGTCATCATATCTCTCTCTGACCACAGCTGGAAAAGATTTTCTGGTTTTAATGACTCGTGTGATTAGGTTGGACCCCGTGAATAATCTAGGATAACCTCTCCATCTCAATCACATCTGCAAAGTCCCCTCTGCCATGTAAGGGAACATATTCACAAGTTCTGGGAATCAGAGCATCCACATCTTTAGGTGTCCATCATTCTGCCTTCTATACCGTGCATCAATCTACTGAGTGACTTCTATGGATCAGCATGATTAGAAAGGATGAGTTGTAGCCAAATCATAAAAGGCCCTTATAGGTCAGGTTAAGGAGTGTTCGCTTGATCCTGCCAGGGACCAGGAGCCACTGAAGGTTTTGAGCAGGTGTTTCCCTCTTAGAGATCTCTTTGGCTGTACCGGCTGATCATAAGAATCAATGAAGGGGGTGCTTATTGCTAAGACTGACATGCAGGCTTGGAGATTCTGAGTTAGTGGGTCCAGGTTGAGCGTCAGGAACATGATTATCATCAGTCAGGTTACCAATACATGACTATAGCAGTTCGTGGAGAATACAGCAAGATGGCAGGTCTTGTGGAGATGAGTTTCAATTTTGAACAACTTGAGTTGGAGATGAGGGTGGGACTTCTGTGTGGAGTGTCCAGAAAACAGTAAGATATACAGATCTGGAGTCAGAAAAAAAGAAAATCTGGATAAGAGCTATAGCAGCTTTTCCATGGATCTGGAAACTTTTAAAAAATGTCTTTGAATGTGAGCCACAAAACTGTAGAAATCAAAAGAACTACTAATTCATCAAAGCCTTTTTTCTGCTCACATCCTTTTGTGTATCGTAATAATGCAAAAGTAATTGCAATGTTCCTGTTTAAGTAATAATACCCTGACACTTGGAAGGCATGCTGAGAGAAACACAAGGTCCTAAACATTCATTTTGAGCCCTCACAGAGAGAGCTGTTTGGTTTATGGTTTGACAAGTTTCCTGGAAGCGGGGTCATGAGGAAGTTAACAGAATGGGCTGTAGTTCCTCTGGGACCGTTGACAGAAGCCTGAGCCCCTGTCTCTGCTTCCTGCTCAATGGCTTCATTCTTTTTCTTGCTTTGCTGGACGCTCCTCCTGGAAGCATGGCTGCATTGCTAGTGTGCCCTCTTTGGGGTCTGCTAATGCGACTCTTCTTCATGCTGGGGCTCTAATGTGTCCAGTTCCTTCTGTCTGCGGATTCCTGGACTTAGGAAGGGGTCAGTGTAGTGTTTCCCCCTGGTGTCTGCTGATCTGAGGATGAAGTAGTGCTGCCTCTGGGTCCACTGAATCCCCACACATGTTGATTCTTGGGACTTGTCTTCCATATCCAGGCCCCTCCTTCCACGCTCAAAGCTTCCATCATCCATGACTTGGGATCATGGAACAGATGGCCTCATCTACTCCTCTCTCCATTCGCTCCACCCTGCCACCAGGAGAGCCCAGGACTGGGAGTCAGGATTCCTAAGGATACGTCCCTGCCCTCCCACCTTCCAGCGAGGTGACCTGAAATGAGGCACTTAACCACTCTGTACAGCGAGTAGTGCTCATTCCGTGTTTTCCTTTTATTATTTTAGATAAAAAATCCCTTGTTCAAATGAAATCTGAAGTGGAAGCCCAGAATATGAAATAGGGAACAAGGCAAAGTGCTCCAGAGAAGTGGGGATGGTGGTGCCAGGACCTGTTTACTTGTCCTCACTCAGAGGAGCCAGCCCAGGGCGTCCTCACAGAGTGTATTGCAAAGGTCACTGAGCTCTCATGAGCTCCACTTCTGAAATGCTGCTCCTCGCATCTCCATACTAGATGCTTTCCACGGCTCTCTGATGGCCCAAAGATCATGTCTAAACTCATTAATCTCTCATTTAAGGCTCCCCATAGCCTGACTCAAACTGACCTTTCTGACTTTAAATTCTACTGTACCCCCACTGCAACTCTGTGGTCTAATGACTGTCCCTAAATTGTACTTACATTTTCCTGTCTTTGCACTCAACTCCTCTCCCTGATTTATACCCTGTATTAGTTTTCTATTGCTGATGTAACAAATTACGACAAACTTATTGGCTTAAAAATACACATTTATTATCTTACAGTTCTGGAGGTCAGAAGTTTGGCAGAGGTCTCAGGGGGCTAAAATGTGAGCGTCGACAAGGGCTACTTTCCCTTTTGGAGGCTCCAGGGGAGAATCTGTTTCCTTGTCTTTCCAGCTCCTAGAGTTGGCCCCCTTCCGCCATCTTTAAAGCCGGCAATGTCGCACCTCTCTGTGTCTTTCTTGAGCAGTCACATTGCCCTCTGACTCTCCTCCTCTGCCTCCCTCTTCTACTTTTAAGGAGCTTTGTGATTACATTGGGCCCACCCAGATAATCCAGGATAATCTCCCCACCTAAAGATCCTTAATTTAATCACATCTGTAGAGACATCCAACGTAATCACTGGTTCCAGAGACTAGGATGACTTTGGGGGTCATTATTCTACCTACTACAAAGCCCAATATCCATTCACACATGTCATGTGTGTGAGTAGCAGACATTACTGAAGGATGGGGAAGATTGCCGGGGTAAAGGGATGCTTCATTGCAGCCACGCAAACTACTTTAAATTAACTCTCAGACATCATCCTTTTGGCCATTCCACTAGTGAGGGTGGTTCTCTGGCCATTTCACCCCACGTAGCATCCTAGCCTCCTTCCACCCCTCCTCATCCTCCTCTGACTCCTCCCTCCTTGCCCCTCCCCACCACCCCCCATGGGTTGGCACCCAGAACTCCCAATTCTTCTCACTCTCTTATGCAAAACAATTAAACTTTCTCCAGCCCCTGCTTCCAAACTCAGCTCTCATGAAAGTGCGCAGCTGAAAACAATGGCCTTCATTTAATGAGAGCTACCCTACTTAGAATGTGGTGATGGCTGTAAATTCCAATTTGATCCTCCATTGTAGTCACATGATACCATGTTGACTCGCCCACGGACAGGGTGCGACTGCCCATGTCAGTGCCATGTTTGTGTATCTGCTCTTCTTTAGATGAGCATACCTCAGGAATTACTGCTGGCTGGGGGAAAAGAAGAAAAACTTAAGTCGATGCTTTCCCTTCTCGTCATCTAAAAGTAGAGACTGATGCTCACGCAAGTGACGAATCTAAATTAAAATGTGGAATTTTTCAAGATTAGTTCAAAGCTATAAGTCACATCACTCCATGGTAATCAGGTACTCACTGCCACTGTGCTGTTAGAACTTGACATTGGAGACCCTACTTTATTCAATGTCATGCCCTAGCACCCTTGTACAGGATCTGCACATAACAGATCTGTAATACATTTTGATTGATATAATTAATAAATACAGTGTAAAGATCTATTATTTATAAATATTGATATATAAATTTTCCCCTCACAGATGTGGTCCTCATTTTCTAGCTCAGAAAGGAAGTTTCCGCCTCCTTCTAGTCTGGCATATTAGAGAGTGGTCTGTGTTTTTGCCATCAGGTGAGAATTGGTGTTAAGAGAGTCGAGTAATACAATAGACAAAATCCTTCCACAGGGGATGCTGGAATGCAACATTGTCGTAGTGGAAGAAGTGTTTTAAAGCCACACATTAGGATTAACATCTGTGCAAAACAAGCTTTCAAACTGTGAACCAACAGGATTTACAGCAGACTACTAATTTTCATTCTGTTCCTGAGTTGGAGAGATGTTAATTCTCAACAGTGAGTCACTCACAGACAAGAGCCACAAAAAGCAGCAATCTGCAGCACCCCAAGAAACACAAGAGGTTGTCTGAAAATTAATTCTCACTCACGTAATGAAGCATAACATTTACGTTTTGTTTCATATGGTTGGCAAATAGAACCCTTTTCCCACATACAGTTTGTAAGCAAAGTTTAAAGCTTTTCTCTGTGTGGTGGAGACCACCAGGAGAGGCGTTCAGTGGGAACATGAGGGCGTTGTTTGCCTTTTCCAGTAAGATATTTAGTGATTAGGAGGGCCCTGCTCATTGCAGTTAGGAAAGCAGTAACTGTGTATAGAGAACGACAAAAGCTTTCACTTCTAAGAGAGGGCAGCTAATTCATCACTATTTGTGTTGACAGAGAAAGGACAAAGCATGGTGAAATCTCCCAACTTCATAACGTAAATTAGTTTCACACCTTCCTCACTTGTACCTACCCAAACAAAGAAAAATGAACCAATTTTGAGCATCACTTTCATTCTTAAAAATTGGCTACTCATTCATTCATTCATTCATCCATTCGGCAAGTACTCATTGTGTGCCTGCAGGCATTGTGTTTGGTGCGATGATAGAGACATGTACTTGGAGATGAGAACACACAGAGGAGTGGTGCTGAATCCGGGCCTGGGGGTGGCAGAGGGAAGACATTACCTTGGGTGGTGGCTATAGAGCTGGGTCTTAAGGGATAAGTAGAGAAAAATTGGGGTGTGGGGGGCAATTCCACACAGCAGGAGAAGGAGCCAGCAGAAGGGGAGAGGTAGAAGTTGCAGAGGAGAGACAGAGCAAGATGACAGATACAGCTAGATCATTGAGAAGGTGGGGAGAGTTTGGGGTCAAGGACTCAGGACTGTTGATTGACAATGAATGGAAGAAAGTTTCTTTTCTCAATCCTTTGATTCTAGTAAAGATACCAAAAAGCAGTATAATGAACACAAGTAGTCCTTAAGAAACCAGGGAGGGAACAGAGCAGAAGTGAAGAATAGAAGCACCCCAGGACTTCATGGGCCCCACAAGGAAGCAGTCAGGGATGCTTCCCCTACAGCCAGGAGTGGCCAGGAGGGTTGGAGGACACTCTGAGAGAACCAGGCACCCAACCTGCTAAGAAGGGAAAGGGCTACTATCAAACTCAAGCACGAAATACAGGTGTGGTTCAAGAACCACTGGGCCCAATAGTGTCAGCAGCAGCAAAAGCAATGGCCAGTCTTCCTGCCAGGGATACGGAGCTAGTGAAGCTGGCACATTATATGGAGCCTCTGCCTATGCCAGTCCTATTGTCCCAGGGCCTTAGGTTCCTGCAGCTCCCCTCTGCCTCACCGCTTGGGAATTCCAACAGTAGGCGGACTTCTGCCTCCTTCCACCTCCAGCCCTGGGAATCTCCAACACAGAGACTCCAGCGAAGGTCTGATGGCCTCAGTTCTGGTCCTAGCCTCTGAGTTTCATGCCATAGACTCTAAGTCAGAATCTGAAATTTCTCCTGGCTGCCAATTCCATCAGTGACTTCAACATCTACTTCCTGTCCATGACATCTCAGCTCCAAGGTGGAGCTGACTCTCTAGGGGAGAATGTTCCAGCACCAGGATATATCTGACTTTATAGACCAATTCATCCACTGAAACATCCTGTGCTCCCCTGGGGGAACTATGATGAAACCCTGTGACAACTGTACATCTGAGAGATTCATCTGCCTTGTTGTGTGAAGCTGTGGATTGTTTGTTTTCAATCTGTGGGGTGTCTGGGAGTGGAGTTGCTGGCTCACAGGGCATGTGTATATTAAGCTTTGGTAGGTTCATACTGTTCAGAGAGTTTTCTAAAGTGATTCACCAATTTTACACTCTTAAGAGCAATATATGAGAGCTTCTGTACCCTTAACTAACACCGAGGATTGGGAGACCTAAATTTTTGCTGATCTGGTGATCACGTCCTTTTCAGTGTGGTTTTAATCTTCGTTTCCCACATAAATTGATCCCTTTTCATATGCCTCTTGGCCATCAGGATTTCCTTTTCTGTGAAGTGACAATTCAAGTTTTTTGCCCACTTTTCTGATTAATTTGAATGAATTCTGTATGTACTTTAGATACTGGTCCTTTGTTTGTTTTATATGTTGCAAATACTTTCTCCCATTCTGTGGTGTGTCTTTTTGCTCTTTACGGTTCCTTTAATGAGCAGAATTTCTTGATTTAACGTAGTCTGCTTGAGTGTTCCACAAACTAGCTGTGGCAGACACTTTTTTTTTGGTTTCGGTTTTTTGATTTTTAATTTCCAATCAGTCCTAGACTGATATTTCTGTGAAATACAATAAAAATCAACTAATATAAAAATTAAATAGAAAACAAAGACATTAAAATATTTATAAGGGGAATAAGTATTCATTTAAAAGAAGAAGAAAGAGAATTAAGGGATTTAAATGTTCCAAAACCAAGTGAGTGGTTTCAAGCTCCCTCAAAATTACCTTTATCTACACACAAACCCTGAGACCCATGGGCACATGCCTCCCCAGCCTGGTGGCCACAGAGGTATGGCCGGATCACTGTCAGTCAGGGGTAGAGCCAGTCAGTTAAGGCTCATGCCACTTCTGCCCTGGTTTAGCCCTTCTGCTGTGCTCTCCACATCAACAACAACTCAGTCTTTACCTCAGTAATCAGTAGGTTGGACCTTGCCATGTAGCATCACTCAAGCCGCCTCACCCAGGCTCCCTTTTATTGGGGCTGAAAGAAATTGTCCAACCTTGGATCCCACGGCAGTTCTCAGCAGATTTTGCCTGTGTGACCATCCCAGTCTTAAGCAGGATAGTGATTGTAAACATACATCCTCCTGAGAGAAAGGAAGAGCAAGGAGGTCCTGCTGCCTCAGAGGAGCCCACCTTTACAGCTCTCTCCTCTTCCGTGATGTGCTCCTGCTGAGGAAGTGTACTTCCTAGGCAGCTGTAAAGAGAAAATGGGAATGTAGGGGCAATTATTGTCCAAATTAAGCCAGTCCTCCCTACTCCCAACACTCCCCAAACATGATTTCAGCACTGGCTCGGAGGACCATAATGTACACAGTCATTTCCCATAACCATAACAAATAACTACGATGAGGTCAACATCGTTGGGGTTGTAAACTAAAATTCCAGAGTGAGCATGAAGTTATATCTTCATAGCTCAGGCAAAGAAGCTAAGGCCCAAGAGGTTTAAATAGTGTCATTCATTCAATAGTAAGTTTTTATAACTTTTTATTGTCAAATAAAACAAAAAGACAGAAAACCACACAAAACAAATATATAGCTTAGTGAAGTATTATCAGCCCCACACCCTTGTAATCACCACCCCTGTGAAGAACTAGAACGTTGCCAGCACTCCAGGGTTCCTTCCACGTGCTCTGACTTAAGCAAAGTCACAACCTTCTACATTTCTCCGAAAGAAACCATGCTCTTGACTTTGTCCTAATAACTTCCTTATGCTTCTTTATGGTTTTTTACCCAGGTGCATGTCCTTAGACACTATGATTTAGTCTTACCCATTTAGAAAAAGTTCAGTGTATATCTTTTAATCTATAAGTCTCTTTCCCATCCCCCTTTTTTTAAATTGAGCTATAATTGATATTATACTAGTTTCAGGTGTACAATGTAAGGATTCAACATTGTATATACTGCAAAATGATCACCACAATAAGTCGAGTTAATGTCTGTCACTATACACAGTTCCAAAAACTTTTTTTGCCTCGTAATGAGAACTTTCAAGATCCATTCTCCAGCTATTTTCAAATATGCAATACAGTATTGTTAACTATAGTCATCATGCTGTACCTTTCATCCCCATGACTTGTTTATTTTATAACTGGAAATGTGTACATTTTGACCCCTTTACCCATTTTACCCACCTCCTCAGCCTCTATCTCAGGCAACCACCAGCCTGTTCTCTACATCCATGAGCTCAGTTTTTACTGTTGTTGTTTTTGAGCTTTTGTTTTTTGTCTTTTAGATTCCACATGTAAAAGAGATCATACAGTATTTGTCTTTCTCTGTCTAACTTATTTCACTGAGCATAACACCCTCAAGGGCCGTCCATGTTGTTGCAAATGGCAAGATTTCCTTCTTTTCATGGCTGAATAATATTCTGTTGTACGTGTACACCACAGCTTCTTTATCCATTCATCCATCAATGGACACTTCGGTCGTTTCCCTGTCTTGGCTGTTGTGAATAACGCTGCGGTGAACAGGAGGGTGCAGATGCCTTTTCCAGTTAGTGTTTTCATTTTTTTCAGATAGATGCCCGGAAGTGGAATTGCTGGATCATATTGTAGTTCTATTCTTAACTTTTTGAGAAACTTCTATTCTTTTTCTTACACTTCTGTTTAAGAACCCTGGACATTTCACTTATAGCGGTGGTTCTCAAACATCAGCCTGCATCAGAATCACCTGGAGAACTCATTAAAACACAGATTGCTGAACCTCATTTCTAAAGTTTCTTATTCAGTAGGTCAGGCTGGGGCCTGCGAATTTGCATTTCTAGCAAGTTCCCAAGTGATGTCTGTGTGGGTGGTCAAGGACCACACTTTGAGATACACTGACCTGTGGAATTTTCCACAGTTATGATTTTGCCGAGTGCATCCTTACGGTGCATTCAATAAGTTCCACTGTCCTCTGTGTTTCTTGCAGATTGGGTGCGGATTCAGAGGCTTGACCAGACAGGTGCTGTTCCTTTGGCAAGAATGTAAATTGTGTGTTCTTCCACTGGGAGGCACGTACTGTCTGGATGACTCTTTTTTATGATGTTATCAGTCATTTATGTTCATTTCCCAGGTCCATTCATTCACTGGTGGTTGAAAATCAGTGATATTCAAATGATACACTTTAGTTTTCGTGTATCAGCTGGAATAATATTATAAAGAGATGCTTTCCTTCTCTACTACTTGGTTAAACATGGTAAAATTCATATAGGAAAGGTAGAATAAATGTTTGATTCATTCCCTTTAATTACCAGTTTTCAAGATGGTAATAAATTGCTTCCCTGTTATAGTCAAAGATTACCAATTATTTTTATGCTTAAAAAATATCACTATGAATTGACCAATTTAAATATATTTTGTGTGTTGCAATCCATGGTAGTTATTATCATTACTAAAGTTCAAATTACCCCATCTTGGGCCAGCAGGAACCTCTTCAAGTCGGCTCCAAGTCTCTTTGACTTGACCCTGCCATCTTTGACAGCCTCCTTACTGTGTGGAATGACAGGACGTTCCAGGCTCATTTTGTAGATTTCTTGCCCAGAACCTGAAATCAGCTAGTTCTGCAAGAACAAGAATTCCTGGTTCCTTGAAATGGCATTTCAAGACCACAATCTGGGCACTAGGTGTATTCATAGGTACCTGTGTTGGTCATTGTTTCTAGAGCTTTTCAGTAGATATAGATATAGATACACACACACATATTTGTTTTTCAAGTACTTCATGTGTTCATGCAGACATTTTCCATTTAAATGCAGACTACAAATTTCAAGATTCCTGTCTTATAAGAATTCTGGTTCTCAAAACCACAGTGAATGATAGGATTCGAATATTTCATAATGATTCACTTGGTTTATCCACATACAGTCTCAGAATAATAATACTAACACCACCAATAATGACTACCGAAAACCGTTTAAGAAGTTTTTGCAAAAGTTATCTCCATTCTCCTTCCTTTTTTTTTTTTTTTTTAATATAGTTGCTTTATATCTACATTGTGAGAGCATACAACCATGGCACATGATGCTCTCTCCTTCTTGGCCCTCCTTTAGTCTTCATTCTACAAGCAACTACATCTTCGGTGCTCACCACTGTCCATGTGTTGCTGTCTCTTGAGTCATTTTGGCTGTCCGATGCATGTTCTCTAGGTAATTCCTCAGGAAGCCCTCAGGGGAACAATATCCTCTGGTTCTTGTACGTTGATAACTAGTTGTGCCTTTTATACTTGGAAGTCATTTTGCTAAATGTAAAGTTCTTTATTTTTCTTTTTTTTTTTTAGTGAAAAAGATTGGCCCTGAGCTAACTAATATCTGTGCCCCACCTCTTCTACTTTATATGTGGGACACCTGCCACAGCATGGCTTGATAAGCAGGGCTAGGTCCATGCTCAGGATCCAAACCAGCAAACCCCAGGCCGCCAAAGCAGAGCACACAAACTTAACTGCTACACCACTGGGATGGCCCCTCAAATCATTTTTTTATTTAAAGAATTTTTTTCTTGAATGATGAAATCCAGCCATTTGTGACAACATGGATGGATCTTGAGGGTATTATGCTAAGTGAAATAAGTCAGAGGGAGAAAGTCAAATACTGTATGATCTCACTGATAAGTAGAAGATAAAAACAACGATAAACAAACACATAGCACTGGAGATTGGATTGGTGGTTACCATAGGGGAAGGGGGGAGAGGGGAGGGCAAAAGGGGTGATTAAGCACACATGTGAGGGGATGGACTATAATTAGTTTTCGGGTGGTGAACATGATGTAATCTACACAGACTTTGAAATATATTATGGTGTACACCTGAAAGTTATATAATGTCATAATCCACCATTACTGGAATTTAAAAAAAGAATTTTTTTCTTGACTTGTAGTCACTAGTATCTCTTCTCTTCTTTGCAATGGTTTTTTCTTCAGTGGCTCCTACTATCTGTACAGATCTTTTTTGCCCGTTTTCAGTATCTATAGCTTCTCTCCTTCATATCTCTCTTTGATTGTTAATATTTTTCTTTTTCACCTTCAGCTTCTTTGAAGACATTATTCATTGCGTTTATTTGCTTCTGTGTTTTTTCTAGTTGAGACTTCATATCTGAAACAATTTTTTCTTTTATTCCTCATGTTGAGTTCTGTCACCTCATTTCCGTGTTTTACTAATTCTAGTTTATGTTGTTCTCTCATGTCTTGTATTATTTTCTTAACGTGTTTTAGCTTGTCTTGAAGTAACAGATTACAGTGTTAATTTATTTTAAAGGCACTACCTTTCCGGTGTGCTTTGTTGACTGCAGGGTCTAACTGTTCCTTATTCTCTTTGTACTTACAATAACTTTGTATGGGATTTCATCTTGATTGCTTTCTGTGGCTCATTTTTATTTAAAATTAATTTGAGATAGCTTTTCTAATATCACAGAGATCCCTCTTCTGGTTGTTTCTTTCTTCGTGTAGAGTTTAGAAAATATGATTGTTTGTGTTCTGAGTTCTCCTGGCTCTGCCCCCCTCCACCACTTTTATCTGTGCCTCTTTCCTTCATCTCACTGTGCCTGTCCTGCCCTATTTTGATTCCACTCCCGAAAGTTTCTGCTCAGTATAAGTGCCTTTCCTTTTACTCCAAGTAATCTAGGAAACCATTGACGAGTTTTGAGTGAAGAAGTGGCACAATCTACCTTCTGTTTTGAAAGGATCACCCTGGCTGGTCTGTTGAACAAAGCCTGTGGAGAAAAGTCCTGAGGTAGACCAGGAGACGGGTTAGGAAACAACTGCGATACCAGAATCCGCAAATGTTATCCATGAGGAAACTGAGACACAGATGCTTATGCAAACTTCTCTGGTAAGCAGTGGACATGACATTCAAACTGAGGCATTTTGACTTCAGAATCGGTAGTAAACATCTGCCATTTCAATAAACGCAGTTTTTACATCAACTTAAACTTTCATATGTGTCTGTTAACTTTTCCTTAAAGCCAGGAGTAATATGATTATTGTTAAGACGTAGGTATGAGTTTTGTATCTTGTTTTCATTCCAAAAGAGAAAAAATAAATAACTTTAGGGATTTTCAGGGCCGTAGATGTACATTCCATTTATCCTAGAGTCAATTTGCTCTCAAAAACATATAAATAAACCTTGTGATGTTAATTTTATATGTCAGCTTGAAATGGTGTTTGGATGAGATTAACATTTAAATTGGTGAACTTTGGGTAAGCAGGTTGCCCTTCATGGTGTGGTGGGCCTCATCCAATCAGTTGAAGGCTTGAATAGAACAAAAAGATCAGTCACCGAGAGCAAGAGGGAATTCTGCAGGCTGCCAGACTTTGCACTGGAACTACACATAAGCTTCCCTGGGTCTCTGCCCCCAGCCCACCTCAGATTTTGGGCTCGTCAGCCTCCATAGTTGCATGAGCTAATTCTTTATAATAAATCTCCTTTATGTTTATACATATCCTATTTGTTCTGTTTCTTTGGAGAACCCTGAGTAAGATAAACCCGCAAACAAAAACCAAGTAGTATGAGCCACTTTAAAAATATTGAGCTGTGAATTCTACTTTATATCAATAAAACTGTGAGATATAGGACATATGGATCTATTTTTCATTTTGATAGAGAAGAAAAACGACAAATTCTTTCAAAATACTCCCGAGTCTCAAAGGAGGGGAGACTCAGTGTGCTTGCAGAATGATCTCATGGAAGTATGACTTGAAATGCCATTGCAAGGGTAACACGCAAGTTTTGTTCGAGCAGTGTATCAGTTAGAGATTGTGTTCGGCTGTCAGTAATTGAAACCTCTAAAAACAGCGGCTTAAACAAAGTGTATGTTTGTTTTTCTCACAGAAATAAAGTCTAGAGGTAGGGAAGCTAGGCCAGTACAAAGATCTATAAGGCCACCGGGCACCCCAGTTCCTCCAGGCTCAGTGTCCTTCCACCCTCAGTATGTGGCTTTCATCTTCTCCTGGAAGATGACATTGGTCTCCACATACCAGAGAAGGGGTAGGGTGAAGGGCAAAAACAGCCCGAACCCACTCCTTTTTAAGAGCTTTCCAGAAGCCTTGCCTAGCAACTCTGCTTACAACCCTAGACTAAGACTAAAACCGAGTCCTTTCACTACCCTTAGCTACAAGGGAGGTGCGGCTAGGTACAACATCACTTTGAACAGAACGGGGAATCTCTTAATAATGAAGAGGGGGAAAAGATCCTAGGTAGGCAGCTAGCAGTATCGGCTATTCATAATTACGCTCTGGAACTACAAGGTAGTTTCTGGACTTGAATTGCTTGGGTGTCCCTGTGCCCTGTGAGGACAGGGAGGGAAATTAGCAAAGAAAAAAGTTCTGCTTTTGTCAATTCCCCGGTTACCTTTGGACACATCAGTCCTGAGAGGACTCTTTAGGGAACTGGAATGTCACTCTAGGCTTCAGAGAATCAGTGTTCTGTGCCCTGCTTCAGGGTGCCCCACAAGGAGACGGCTGGGAGTGAAATGATGGAGGGTGGGGCAGCACACACGTGGGGTTCAGCTTGGGGCAATGGGTGTATTCTGGGTGATCTTTGAACTCTAAGCTTCTTTTCGTCTTTATTTTAATGGTAATCTAAGAAGAAGTTATTTTGTATATTTTATTGATAAAACTTCTCCTATGGTAATATGGAATTGAAGGACATTTTAATAGAATCAGGCATTGCTTAAGCAAGTATTTCTCAGCCTGGAGTCTGCACACACATTCTTCAGGGCTGTAAGGACTATTTCCTTTAAGAGTCTGTACAGTACTGAAGTTGGAGCAACCTGCTCCCGTGGCTTTGAGCAAGGACCTTTGAAGAGGGACCTACCTGGCATTGCTGTTGTGCATTAGAAGCTTACTGCACGGTCTCCTTGGAGCGATGCTGAGACACTCGGCCCTGGTGCTAAGGGTCAGGGACTTGACAAAATGCTGACAGTCAACAGGCACCTTAAGAGAGCTGCTGAAGGGAACAAGGCCAGTACCAGGCATTTGGGAAGCTGCTGCTGTTAGCAGGGAGCTGATGGGACATCTTCTGCTCCCTGTGTCCACTGTTGTTGAAGGGAGCAGCCAGGAGGCGCAGACCTGAGCTAACCAGCCCAGAGTGCAGCCGGTGGCGTCAGGCCAGGTGGGACGGGGACCCACAGTGAGGTTACTGGAAGCCTGGACCACACTCTGCCTTATTTATTGATGAATTTCCAATGTCTAGGCTACTGCTTTGGCACACATCAGTGGCTTAATATTTTTGAGAATGAAAACAAACAGAATGAACAGATAAATGAATTGTGACCAGACGGAAGTGATTACTATTTAGATTTTCACAATCATTTACCACCCCCTTTCCTGAGTATTTGGTTTCTGCCTGCTTAACTTCTCTTCCTCTCTTTCCACCTTCTGAGGAGATTTCTGTGTTTGACAAACTTGTATCTTTGGACTTTTGTAATGGAAAATAGGGAGAGAGATTGGGAACAGGGGGCCGGGGGTTGGCTTACTGGTGCTCCGTCTAAAGTACAGCCTCCTCTGCTCCAGTGGGTCCTCCCTCTCAAAACCCTCTGGGATGCTCACTACTGCAGAGTTCTGTGGCCGAACCCAGATGACTCTGGGAGTCGTCCTCCAGTCCTCAAATGTGTATCCACATAGTAGGAAAGAGGAACCACTGGTTTAAGAGCTGAAACCATCTAAATAATATAGTGCTGGCAGTAGAGGAGATTTGAGGGTTGGTTCAAGGGGAGAGCCACTAGAGCTGTGGCAGGGGGTACGGGAAGTGGCTACAAGAGGCGGGATTCTAACAAGTGTCAACTCATGTTAGGATCCCATTTAATGTTCCTTGAGAGATCCCCTCCCCCCTAAAAAAAAGAAACCCTTGATAGAATGCCCCTTGGCTGTGCTTCTTGAATGCAAGTCTGCAGTGACAGTTAACCATATTAAACTCTGAGTTTATAAGGACTACAGAGTAAACAAATGAAGGAATAGAAGGAATGAATGAGTGAATGATAATGTCTCCCATCCTGGTGTGAGTCCTCCTTGACATAAGGAGAAAAATAGTGATTGGCAGATTCCTCTTGTGGAGAGAGGATCATTTTCTACCAGGTCACTGAGCTCAGGGGGAGCCTGAAGCCCTAGAAACTCTGGGAGAGGTTCAAGCCAGGTGCAGCGATCTTGAATTACAACCTGGCCCTTTTTGCTAATAAAGGCGGTGCCTGGGGAAGGAGATACGTCATGAAGCCAAACTGTGAAAGGAAAGCTGGAACAATAGACAAACTATTGTGAAAACAACGCAACAGGACATAAAATTTGTTTTCAATTCTGTCTTGAAAATTCCCTGCCTTCAGGGGACTTCCTGATTAATATTAATTATTAATATCTCCTTCGACCTTCCTTCTTCCACCCCTCCCAAATCTCGGTATAGTAACAATAGGAAAAACAAGTAGTCTTTTGGATGAGCACTTAGCAAAATCGCAAAAGCAGAGAGCCATGTCTTGACTTGGTGATGGAAAGGAAAGGGGAGAGGACAATCGAGCGTGGGTTTAGGGAGGAGGTTGTGATCAAATCCTGATCCTTGTTTGTCAGGGGAAGGATATGGCATGAAGAAAACGGGCATGTTCTGGCTCCTAAAATTAAGAGTTGGGAAACGTAAGTACAGAGGGAGGGGTTTGTATACTGCTGTTGAACAATCAAGGGTGGACTGAAGTCAACATGTTCGCGTCCGTAGTCACACAGCATCTGGACCACTCTTCCTATGTTTGGAGAATTTCCCATTGTAGTTCCCTCTTTCTCAAGGTACTGGGTTTTTTTGCAGGGAGAGATTTACCTTGAGGTAACATCTGTTGCCAATCTTCCTCTTTTATTTTTCTCCCCAAAGCCCCAGTGTATGCTTGTATATCTTAGTTGTAGGTCCTTCTAAGTCTTCTGTGTGAGCCACCACTGCAGCATGGCAACAGGCAGATGGGTGGTGTGGTTCTGTGACTGGGGCCGCCAAAGCAGTGAGGGTGCTGACCTTCAACCACTAAGCCACCAAGGCTGGCTCTCAAGTTACTCTTAAAGCCTTCCTTGCAGCTAAAATTTAGGCGTGTGATAGTGACTTAGTCCCATCATGCAAACCTCTTGTCTAGAAGTGAGGAAAATGAAGTTCATGTACAGTGAAGAATGGAGCTATTGGTGAGGGTGGTGTTGGAAACATCCCACATTTCAAGGGCAGCCATGGCAGAGTTCCTGGCATCTTGTCTCCATCCCTGTGTGACCTCTGGTGTCTTCACTGTAGGAGCTCCTGTAGTATGGTTTGAGTCTTGTTCCTGACTGCGTCGACTCTAATACTGACCCTCTGAGCTACCTATCCTTTTTTAAAGGATATTTCTGCTTAAGCTAGCCAGAGCTCATTCTGTTGCTTTTACTAAGAACCCCATCTAATTAGAGGTAAATAAATATACAGAGATTATATATATGTCTACAAATACACATATAACCATCTTTATAGCTACATAGATTAAAAAAAAAAAAACCTTGAGGTTACAAGCATGATTAACTTCTCTGAAATATGTTCCCCTCAGTTTTCAATTTTTCATTCTTTTGAGAGGAGAAATAACTTCTTGTTCTTAAGATAGTTGACTTTTAAAACTATCAAGAAAACTTGAATGACGTTTGGATAAAAAGGAGAAGCATGGGACTTTATAGGTTAAACTAAAAAGTTCATATATTTTTTTCAGTTTAGGCTGATTCTAGCAAGATCCAGAAGGGGCAGGGCCTGGCAGGGGTTTAGACCTCCTACCCCCACCCAATATCTCAGCCATGGTCCATCCATCAGGTTGGGGTCAGGGATGCAGGGCCTGCTCCACACGTTCTTGGCTAGACCTTTGAGACAGTGGGGCCGGAATCGGGGCAAGTGAGCAGTGAGATGGTTAAAACCACCTTCTAAAGCTAGACACTTTTCATTGAGAAAGTGTCATCTTGACCTAGGTTGTCCTGAGTTCTACAAGCCCTGCATGGAAAAAAGAGAAAGAAGGAAAGACACCTAGTTATTACCAAGGCACCATTGACCAGGAGGAAGGCCAGAGAGGGTCCATTTGTGGCTTTCCACCTTCCTTAACCACAAGGCTCAGCCAAGCCCATGTGGGCACGGGCAGTCTAGACAACACAACCAAACGTGCCTGCTCCCTTCCTTGAACTTGTCCAGCATTTACCACTGTGCTAGGGGTGAACACTTATCTTCCACTGCTCATGTGCCCATAGAGAGAAAGGAATTTCTACTCCAACATCCAGAAGAAAAGAACACAATCAACTTCATTCTGCCCCTTCACTTCCTCCTCCTCAGGGAAGGAGGAGACCTCATTCACCTAATCCATGAATTTGGTGCTAGGACTGAGCATACCTGACTTAATCTCTTTCTTGAGCTGCCAACATCCAAAGGTGTGTGTCGGTCAGATCTCCCATATGATATAAACTACAGACAGGCTTGTCCTGTGCAGAAACCCAAGGTTGCATATCTATGCCAGTGACTTGGTGGATAAGTTTTTTAGAAAATGAAGGATTTGGGCAAGTCTGTTTTGCCACAAATCTAAAGCCCTTTTTGTGCCTCCTGTTTCTTATTTCTTAATTCACTTGAACTTTGGCAGGACCTAATGCAATGACAGATGAAGGGAAGGGAGGGACCATAATTATACCACCCTCAGCAATGGATCAACTTGGCTGACTTATCTCTTAGCCCATGCTGTTCAAATGGACTCATATGAAAGAGACCAGGTGGCACACTGGGGCATGCCAGAGTTTGTGGAAGATAGGGTTATCTGATTACTTCCATATGGATGATGAGAAAGGAGGCTAGTGTTACCCTTCAGGTGGCCAGAATTTCTAATTCCAGCCATAGAACTTGCCTTCCTGTGTGTCACCAACCCTACAGCAGAATGAGCGGACTCCCAGCCAACTACACTGAGAAGATCTAGAAACCGCAGCTGATGAAGACACAACCAGCTAAGGCCATACTTATCCTTAGGTGGGATATAAATGTGGATATTGGTGCTGCATCAGTTTGCAAAGATTTTGAAAGACAGGGAAAGATGTCCATAGTGCGTATGTTGGAAAACCAGGATGCTAGGACTTTTCTGGCCTCAAGGTAGATTCAGCAGAAAGAAGAAAGGCAGAAAATATAATCCCTCTCCAATTAAGCCTAGAAACATTAAAAGAGGGATTTCCAGTTCTGAATTTAAACTCTGTAAGATCACTTTCATTAGAAGTTTGTATTTACGTGTCAAAATTGTGAGGAAGATGAAGCTGGAGACAGATTTGCTGCTTTTTCAGGGAAGGAACAGCCAACTGCCAACAGTGTAAGAAAGCCATAAAGATGGGCATTGGGCTAATGGGAAAAATGGAAAACAAGTAATCAATTGCAATTTAGTCATTGCATTGAAAGCTACGATTAGATCATAGTGTTTATTACCAGCACTCTGTACAGGGTTACCTAAGAACTACCCAGTTTGACCTGCAATGAAACCCTGGGACCTTGTGGCAAGGTATGGAATTTTGGGGTGAGAGGGAGACCCTGAGTCAGCATCCCCTCTCCCCTCTATCAGGCAGTCTGTGGGTCCTCTGGGACAGCCTGGGACACGGTTCCCCAGTTACTTACAAACACCATGGAGAGATGTTTTATGGTTCTTGGTGGAAGAAGCTGTTTCTTTCTTCATTTATACTTTTTCCTATGTAAGTTTGCATAAACATAGTTTTTATCTCAAAAATGAAGTTTGGGGGCTGGCCTGGTGGCATAGTGGTTAATTTCACGAGCTCCACTTCAGCTGCCTGGGGTTGCCAGTTTGGATCCCAGGCACAGACCTACACACTGCTTATCAAGCCATGATGTAGCAGGCATCCCACATATAAAGTAGAGGAAGATGGGCATGGATGTTAACTCAGGGCCAATCTTTCAGAGCAAGAGAAGTGGATTGGTGGTAGATGTTAGCTCAGGGCTAATCTTCCTCAAAAGAAAAAAGAAAAAGAAATTTGAATAAAATGTGTCTGTAAAAGAGAGGTAATCCTTATACAACAGCTTAACTATTTGAGAAAGGGTGTTTCTTCTTGTTTTTCTTTTACGTATTGGATTGTCAAAGTCACCAATCCCCAGGAGAAAGCTCACTTGAATACCACTTTGTTTAAATTTCATTTAGAAAAAGCTTTGACTCCTTAACTATTCAAAAAATAATAACATTATGCCATAGCAAGAAAAAAACCCAGTAATTCTATAAGGGGACCTTTCTTTTTAACCAGTGACCTGATTCAACTGGCTATAAGCCCCATAATTATCACTAATTAATAGAAATTTAGCAAAGAAAGTTTCAACTTATCATATTGGTGGAGAAAATGAATGATATGTAAGGAAAAAAGTAACAACTAATTTCTTTATTTTCAGTGAGCTGGAAATTCTGGGAATGTGTGAGAAAGTGACAGAAGGTGAATATGTGACCTTTTGGTCCCTTAACTGTTCGATTACGATTAGTACTTTTTCTCTGGGTCTTTAACTTGGGTTAAGAACTACAAGTTCAAAGACATGTTTGTTTTGATGAAGGAGCTTCTAATGAGTCCGAAGCCTGATCCAGTCTGAGTGTGTGCTGGTTTAGAAAGTGCCTGGCTAGTGGCACTGCTGTCAGCTGTGGCAGCAGAATCCCTTTATGTTTGTTGCTCACCAGATTTGCGTTAGAATGATACTTTTAAAATTCACTAGGCCAGTAATAATGCAGCGGCATTTAACCTGACAGTCAGATGACACAGTGCATGCTCATCGCCGTGCTCCGTTGGCACAGTCACACACTGATAAAGGGCCTTTCCATTCTATTCTCTGCCTGGTCAGCTGAAAGCCACTGTTAATCCTTTTTTCTTAGTCACATGTCTCCTAACTACACATTCCTTAGCCCATAATAACTAATGTTTCTGGGCAGAGCCCTGGTTTAATGGTTTTTCAAATTCATACCCATAGACTGGTCAAGCCACATTAGGAAACAAGGCCCAACACATAGTGAAGAAGGACCAAACAGCTTCACTGTTAGTTGTGACTAGGTTCCTAGCACGTGCCTGGTGCATAGATCCTCACAAGCATTTACTGATGGCATGGATGGATAAATAAATGAGACAACCAGAGTGACATGACTTCCAAATGTATAGCAGGATGGGATGACTCAGAACTAAAAGCACAAAATTTACTTTTACTAGCTTCTATTTTGTCTTTCAAAAAAAGGCTTTCCCAGGGCTGGCCTGGTGGTCTAGTGGTTAAGTTCATGCCCTTGCTTAGGTGGCCTGTGTTCTGCAGGTTCAGATTCCAGGCCAGGACCTATGGGCATTGCTCACCAAGCCATGCTGTGGTGGCATCCCACATACAAAATAGAGGAAGACTAGCACAGATATCAGCTCAGCAACAATCTTCCTCAAGCAAAAAGAGGAATATTAGCAACAGATGTTCTCTCAGGGCCAATTTTCCTCATCAAAAGAAAAAGGGGGGCTTTCCTGAAAACTTGAACTTCTACCTAAAACTTGAAGTGTAGCAATTAGAAGTGAGACCTCTCCAGAGACTGAGACACTAGTGGTAGCCATTGTTGTGACCTAGTACAGGCATGCTGACACAGGCGCTGGCAGACACCATTGAAGCTCTTCCCCTGGCCTGTTATCCCAAGAGTCTTCCACACCCATTAGAGCACAGATTTAATCCAGTTCACCCAGGCAGGCAGCCCATCCTAGGGACCAGCCCCACCCAAAAGGAAGCCCTCAGGCTATTTGTCTGCCTGCATAAACTGGGTGCTTTGATCCTCTATAAGCAGGTGAATGTGTCTGCCTCTGTGGGACAGGGCCTGTGTGAGGACCAGGTGAACTGTGGGGGGCATTGGTGGAGATATGGGGGCCTCTGCAGTGGGGCGATGGGGTATACTCCAGGGGGTTGGGAAGTGTACAAGGACCAGGGCTGTGTTGATGGTGTGTGTGGACCTGTGGGGGGTGGGGCTTATCAATGGCAGAAGACCTGTGCTTCACAAAAAGCCACAAGGAGTATCAGCCCCACCTATCAAAGCCTGAAACAATTGGGTGCTCCCATGCCTGGGGCCAGCCCCACTCAGCTGCAATCCTAAAACAGCCGACAATAGCCTTGCAGGCCTGAGGCCTACAGTAACTGTAAGCCCTCGAGCCTAGTAACCAGCTACACTGGGTACCTACTCAATTATCAGGAAAACTGCAACAAGAGTGTGCTGTTAGACCTTGTAGCCAATGGTGCTGGGGCTCCCCAAACCCAATTTACAAACAGCTGGCCAGGGAGGGAAATACTAGACTCCCTGGGTACCTGCAGTAAGAGCAACTCTGCCATAGCAGAGGGACACAAGTAACCCACACAGGGGTCACTCCTGGATCCTTTGGACTGGTGACGAAAGAGAAACACTGCTGGGCCTCAAAAGGCATCTCTTACATAAGGCCACTTCTCCAAGATCAGGAGACATAGCTGACTTACCTAATACATAGATATAAACACAGAGAAAGAGGTATAATGAGGAGACAAAGGAATATATTCCAAGCAAGGGAACAGGACAAAACCCCAGAAAAAGAACTAAATGAAACAGAAATAAGCAATCTACCTGACAAAGAGTGCAAACAAAAATTCATAAGGATGCTCTCTGATCTTGGGAGAAGACCAGATGAACAGAGTGAGAGCATCAACAAAGAATTAGAAAATATAAAAGAGAACCAATAAGAAATGAAGAATACAATACTAGAAATGAAAAATTCACTAGAGGGACTCCATAGCAGAGTTGATGGTATAGAAGAATGGATCAGCGAGCTGGATGAAAGACTAGAGGAAACCACCCAAATGGAACAGATAAAAGAAAAAAGAATTAGACAGAATGAGAACAGTATAAGGGGACTCTGGGACAATATCAAACCCACTAACATTCGTATTATAGGTGTCCCAGAAGGAGAAGAGAGAGACAAAGGGGTAGAGAATGTATTTGAAGAAATGATAGCTGAAAACATTCATAACCCAAGGAAGGAAACAGACATCCAAGCACAGGAAGCACAGACAGCAGCAAACAAGATAAACCCAAAAAGGCCCACACCAAGACACATTATAATTAAAATGTCCAAAATTAAAGATGAAGTGCAGCAATTGGTGAATGCTTTTGGCCACATTTCTCTTGATCTGAGCTTATTATGTTTTACTGGTTCTACTGGAATAGATTTTATGTGTTTTGGGAAAATATTGAAGGAGAAATCTCTTTTGTAACTGTGAGCTCACATTGGAGAGTTCATCTGTTCTTTTGGGGGCTGAGTAGAGGGCAGACACTCAACATGATCCTCATTCTGGTTGTTTTGAAATATAGCCAAGGCTGTCTTAATTAATTATGGGAATTTGAAAAGGTTAAGTAACTCAGCTGTGTATTTTTTCCATTCATGCATTGTTGGAATGGAAGAAAAAATAATTGAAATACTTAAGGACATAGTCTCCCATCATTTCCTTTCCTCATTTAGTCAGCTACTCTTTCTCTAATCATAGCCTCTGAGAAGGAATGTGATAGGGGAAAGTAGGGGAAATGGCACCTTTTTCCAGCACTTGAGTTTTAAAAGGGCACAGAAAATTATGTGAGGGAATAAGCTGAGTAAGAGCAAGGGCTTCCCAGGCTGCGGGAGAAGGCAGTGTCAAGGGGAAAGGATAGATACCATGGGAAATTGTTTTGGTGGGTCTTCAAGAAAGGAGGCCCTCCACCAGCTGCCGAGGCTCAGCCTGGATTGGGGAGCAGTGGAGGGAGATGAAGCCGAGCAAAATTCTAACTAAGTTTGTCATGTTCAAAAGAAGAGATCAGTGTCTTATCTCCCAGGGAGAGCCTCAGAAAGTAGGAAAACCCCAGAGAAGAAACGGTCTTGGAGGGTCTCAGAGATGGCCCCCTGTGGTGGGAGCATCAATGTGGGTCCCAAGGGACTGAGATTGAGCCAGAAGTAAGCTGGAGACCCACCCAACCCAAAGATGGAAAAAAGAGAACACAAGGGTGAGTGGGTCATACTGGATGATGGATGTCTCAGCAGATGGTAAGTGTGAACAGAAGACATTGAGGATCAGATAGACTCCCTGCCATGCCCCCAACTCCAACGCTTGGTTCTATAGATGCTTCTGCAATTTTGATACAATTACAGGTAACAGTTTGGGAGGATCTTAGAATTGACAGATTATTTCTACCACCCTAGTAGAAAGTGGGATTAAAAAGATTATGTTCACTCGTAGAAAAATAAAGATCTGTTTCTTATACACTTGCATTTGTAAGCTAAGATTTAGACCCACTACATTTAAGAAAATAAAAACTGGTTAACATTTATTAAACTCCATCATGTAGTGTGCCCAGTATCATTTTAAGTGCTTTATATATATATCAATTCATTTGGAAAAGAGCTTCTATGTTAAAAGCTTTGATTTGACTTTTACAGTGTCCTTATATAAGAACATTAGAATTACTATAGTGTATTTCTAACAAGAATAATTTCTGTTTTATTACTCAGAGACTATTCATTTTTAGAAAAACATTTTATTATGGATAATTTCTAATATATACAAAAGGAGAGAGGATAGTATAAAGCATCCCCATGCACTAATCTCCCAACTCTAATAATTATTAACCATGGACAATTGATCACGTTTCGTATTTTGAACCAAATCCTAGACATCATATCATTTTATCTATACATATTCAGTACGTATCCCTTAAACATAAGGCTCCATTTCATCAAATATCCAGTGTTCAAATATCCCCAATTGTCCCATAGATTGTTTTAACATTTGTTTAAGTCAAGATCAAAAAAAGTTCACACATTATATTTGGTTGCTATGCCGCTTACTTCTTTTTATTCTATAGATTTCTCTTTCTTCTTATTATTTTTTTTCTTGTATTTTATGTATTGGAAAATCCATGTTATCTGTCCTGTAGATTTTTCCATGTTCTGGGTTTTGTTGATTTTCATCCAATCGTTTAGCATGTGCCCCTGATCGCTCTTGATTCCTGGAGTTATTGCTAATCTTTAGTCCATGTTTTGTCTGTTTAACTTACCGTTCAGCTATACATATACCTACAATATCATAGAGCCCTGACTAAAAACAGAACCAACATATAACAAAGGTTTGATGGTAGGAGGAAGTCATCTTTATTTTCAGTGATTCTAAAGCTTTCACCTGTGAAATCTAAATCTCTTGTGTTCTGCTGAAACCCCCCTCCTACCCCACATAGTAGTCTAACCAGACATTTACTTACAGAGGATTCACCACTTGTCTCAAAAATCTTTACTTAAACAAAGACAAACATTAACACACGTAAAGCAGTAATTTGTCTTGGCTTTTGTGTCCTACTGCTGTGTTTCTAATTTCTTTTTGTTTACCAAACAATGCCTGGTGCCCTGGGATCTGCGATATGCTAATCTGTTCCTCATTCACTGTGGGATTGAGGTCATCCCTCAGGGAACAGGCTTTCATCTGATTAGACATATTGAATGGCTGATTTATTTCCATTCAGGCCTCTGTAGAGCAAACAGACAGTGAACTCTCCCCTGGGAGAAGGTGGGCCTGATTCTAGACGGCCTTTGATATACTCACAGCTGAGAACTCTTGAAAACAAAGAGGGAGGGAGGGGGGAAGGGTGTTGTGTTGTATTCAGAGCAGGTATTGCAGTTTACTAAGCAGATAAGCCATCCACAAGCTGACATACTGTAGCTCATGTGTGTGAACACTGAAAGGTACTATTATTATTTTAGCATTGGCCTTTTGGGTTATAGCAACATTGACTTATATCCACTCATTTGGTTTCAAAACTCTGTCATTTCTAGTGCTCTTTAAAGGCTCTCCAAACCCTGTTATATAAGGGGCGTACATATGCTAGTTGGCTGGATACCTCCTTAAACTGACTTTGTTATAAATAATTCCCAGTTGCATATAGCTTCAAATCTATTTTATCTTTTTGGAGAGTACAGTTATTTTTATTGCATCTGAGTTCCAGTTTATAACAAATGAATTTTCAAGCAGAAAAAGTTTGGAGAAATGAAAACCCAGAACCACACTACTGGAGAAAGCACATTCCGTATTTGAATGTCAACTTTTGAAAGAAAATACTGATGAACTCAGAAATAGAAACTGGTGAAAATTGCTGGATCCACAATCTAGACAGGGGCATCATAAGGTTGTCATTCAGTCAAAAACCCTTGTGAAAAGATGAGATTTGCTCTACAACTGAAAAGCATGCCTCGTGCCTTTACAGATTGGAAAGGAATGGAAAGTAGGCTGCTTGTGAGGAGCGGCATAATAGTGCTTAACTTTGTCGCCTTGGCAGTTCACTAAATGCTCTATCTTACATTTTCTCATTCTAACTTCATGACAACCTTGTGGAGTGTGTTATTATGCACACGCTTAAGAGAAATAAATGAGGTAAAGGGAGATTAAATGTCTTGCCCCAAATCACATAGTCAGTAAGTAATTGGATTTGAAAGGAGGTCTTTGGATGCCATCTGCTTGTTCCCTCAACATCACCACCAGTACAGGGCGGTGCTTCACAGTATCAGCCTCCCCCTGCCCTTCCCATTGCTTCCCAGTGGGCTCTGAGTGGCCTTTTCTGGTTCCTGTAAGGATGATAGGAAGCGGTTCTTTGTCCTTACTTTCCTTTGGTGCACTGCTTGATATCTATCTGTTAACTTATAGGGTAAGCTGCTCTCATTTTCTTAATCCTTAAGAGTTTTTCTACTTCTTGAATGCCGTCTTAATTTTTTTTTAATTAAAACTTAAACTTTAAAGCATAATGAAAATAATAGCTACCATTCCTTGAACACTGTTTGGAATTAAGTACTGCACTGAATCTTTGACATGCATTTTTGCTAACTCGATGCAGCCCTGCAATATTACTTGATTTTACGAAGGCTCCTGAGCCACAGAGATGTTCAGCAGCTCTCTGAAAGCCTAGGGCCCCCCATCATCTCTCTCCTGAAACATTGCAATAGCCACTTAGCTGGTCTTCTTGCTTCAATTTTGGTATCACCATTTCCATTTTCCATACAATATTCAGAGAAATCTCGTTTAAACTTTTATCAGATCAGGTGCCTGCCCTGATGGCTTCCCATCCCACTTAGCTAACCAAAGCTCAAACTCCCCATCACTTTTCTCCTTCACAGTCTGTGGTTGTCAGAATAATGGCCCCCAAATCCGTCCATGTTCTAATGCCTGGAATCTGTGAAATCGTTACCTCACATAGCAAAAGGGACTTTACAGATTTGATTAAGTTAAAGAACTTGAGGTGAGGAGTGGCCTTTTGGGTGATTATCCTGGGTTATCTGAGTGGGCCCAATGTAGCTACAAGGGTCCTTATAAGAAAAAGAAGGAGGTGGTGGCGTGAGGGGCAGGCGCTGGTCATAGAGAGATTTGAAGATAGAGAGATTTGAAGATGCTCAGCTGCTGGCTTTGGAGATGGTGGAAGGGGGCCACAAGCCAAGGAATGCCAGCAGCCTCTAGAAGCTAGAAAAGGCAAGGAAACTTATTCTCACTAAAGCCTATGGAGGGACCGTGGCCCTATTGATACCTTGATTTCAGCTCAGTGAAACCCATGTTGGATTTCTGACCTGCAGAACTGTAAGATAACAAGTGTGTGTTGTTTTAAGTCACTAAGTTTCTGGTAATTTGTTATAGCAGCAATAGGAAACTCACACATACTCTCTCACTGATCACCATGCCTGAAACATGCCAAGCTTGTTCTGGCTTCAGGGCCTTTGCACTTGTTCCCTCTGCCTGGAGTGCTCCGCCCTGAGATTTTAAAACAACCACCCCATCTGAGGCATCCCACCTACCTGTCACTCTGTCACATTCTTTATTTTATTTTCTGCATATTGTTAAGACCATTTGAAGTTACCTTGTTGATTAATTTGTTTTCTTTTTGTCTCACCCAACAGTCAGTATAAGCTCAATGAGAGAAGAGTATCATTGTCTTTTTCTGTGTTATATCCCTGACATCTAGGACATCATCTGTCTCACAGTGTCCCTCTGTCTCGCTGGAGGCAGACAGTAAGTGATTTTGGAAGAAGATTAGGAATGGGAGTAACAGAACATGTGTACAAATTAGGTCAGTTTACTCCTAAACATTTATAAGCTGGGCCTGTTGCTCAGCTGCTTCCCCTCACTCTGTAGACGGTTTCTTCTTGCCAGATTTGGAAATGAGGGAAAAGTGAAATACACTCGGAGACTCCTACCATGCCTTTCTCCTCATCATTGGCATTTTGTTGGTCACCATGGAAGACTTCCAGGAGCAGAAGAAAATGGATTCATTTTAGAGATCCTTGTTGACTACAACACTCTAAGACCTTTGCAATATTTGGGACATCTTTACTATATATACAGTAAAAATTCAATACTTATATTCTATTTTTGTAATTAGAAAACTTGAATGTTTATTTAACTCCTTTCCAAGAGGCCAGATCCAAAGAATAATAAAATTTAAGTGATTCCTTGCAAATAGAGATCTGTCTTTTTTCCCCTTGTGTGAGTATTAGCAGTAATATTAACACTATGCATTTACATAGGGTAGCATGGTTCTCCTAGAATCTATCTTCTGGGATTTGTCTTAGAAACATGGAAGTCAGTGCCTTATGGACTTCAATGAATCATCCAAGAGTATCTCAAAGAGATACAAAATGTTAACAAGGAGCCATGTTTGGCTCTGAGGGCCTGGGCAGGAGCCTGCAAAGGCATTCCTCAATTCCAGCACTAGAGTGGATGGTCTAAGTGAGAGGGTGGGGGAGGTAGAGAGGAGAAGGGTGAATGGCCCAAGGCACACCAGGCATCTAGCACTCTTACTGCTAGCTTTTCAGAAGAAGGAGTACTGTCTCTCAGTCTCTCCGTCCAAAAGCCCATGAGTGAATCTCATTGGGTTGTAAGTCTGTTGCTTAACCAATTGCTGTGGCCAGAGGGATGCAGTACTCTGCTTGGTCAATACTGGGTCTCATGCCAACCTAAGTGTAGGGTCAGAATCAACACCACTTAACTGCTTCAAGGAGAGCTGGGGAGAGGTGCTTTCTTAAGAAAATCATGGTGTTGTTACCAGAAGGAGGAATAGACACTGGGCAGGCAAAAACAACATATGTCCTCCACCTTCCCCAATTGCTAAAGGTGGAGTTTCAGGCCCCAAGACTCTTGGATAAGGGAGATATTTTTGAAGTGCTTTTTTTGGGTCCTTAGATAACATGTTGTTAGCACCAGCCTACTTAGAAAGCATTGAAGAGCCATCTGGTCTGGGTTTTACTATCCTATCCATATTGCTTGCAGTTCTAGCTTAAATTCCTTGGCTTGTAAAATCAGGTAGCAGCATTTAAACATGCTGAATTCTGAAAATGTTGGGATTATAAATAGTTCATCATATTTTATAAATGCCAACAGCAGCTCTGAGAAATTTAGCATCTCAAAACCTCCAGCAGAGTTTATGCGTTTTCCTGTTTTATTTCATTTGTTTGTTTTGTAGAGTTGAAAAACGAGGATATTTTATTATCAATAATTATTCTTACACTAAACAAATAATGTAGCAAAACTTTCTGTACAGATAAAAACTTCAAATGCTAATTTTTGTTTCTTCAAGCTATGTTTGATTGAATATCTTAGAATGTGTTTTTGTTTTTTATTTCCTATACTAGGTTTGCAGAAAGTGTGTCAAATTTAAAGTGACTTAGATTTCAAGCTTTATTTCTTATGAAAATGAAAAATGAAAGGTATTAATTGTATTGCTCTGATTTGGATATGTGTCTCACATGTTGCCAGTTTGCAACATATAAATTAGATTCTTTTTAACTTTTCCTAAGTTTTACTTTATATAGGGCCTTTGCTTAATGTTATTTTATGAAAGTATTATTTTATGATATTATTTCATTTTTATTACTTACATTTTATATTTTATAGAAGATTGGATAAGGCATCGAAATTTATTTGACTGACTCCACTTTGGTTATGGAATAAATTGTAATCTAAATATACTAAAATTGTGTCTTCTAGAATTTGTCTGCCACTCACTTTCCCAGGTGTCTGTTCCACCTTAGGAACTTTATGAGGGCTATCTGTTGTTTTCATTTATCCTGCATCCCTTTTTCTTTAGTAATAGCACCAGCCCCTTAACTAAGCTCCTCCTTTATTCCATGTGGTTCTAATGGGACTGCTAACCGTGGTAACACTACCACTGGCAGAGGATTTCAGTAGGTGATCCAGCCTAGGCTAGTTGACCACTTTTCTTAGGACAAAATGATTGGTCCAAGGAGTAGGCATAGCACCCAAGCTGAAACAAAGTCTCCAGAATTTTCTGGAATAGATGCTATTCTCATCTCTTTTTGGTGGCAAGCAATTAGTTGTAACCCAAGAGCTACTTATGTCCATGATCCCTACCTCATGGAAAAATCTTGTCACAGTAGGATAGAATAAGGCCAAATGTACCAAAGGAGGCAGAAGTGAGAGAAGGAGACAGAGAGTACAGGCAAATATTTTTACAGGACCACTGTATTATAAAATTCTTGGGCCCATGCAAGGTATGGTAATCTATTGCTGCAGATTTAGAATACTAGGTAGAGGTCAGATTTAGAATACTGGTGGACTAGTGGTTAAGTTTGGCATGCTCCACTTCAGTGGCCCAAGTTCAGTTCCTGGGCACAGACCTACACCACCGTCTATCAGTGGCCATGCTGTGGCAGCAGTCCACATACAAAAAAGAGGAAGATTGGCAGCGGATATTAGCTCAGGGAGAATCTTCCTCAGGAAAAAAAAAAAAAAAGAATACTGGCTAGAGAAGAGGCACTTTCATATTTGTTTATTGTCCAATCAATTTATGTGAAGAGGATTTGTAGTGTCCAGACACCGTCTCTTCTTTTCAGGAGTTATCTCTTCATGTTTATTGTCAAATGCACTGCTCCTCACTAATATCATAAACATTTATAAAGTAGCAATGCTCTTGTTGCTCATACTCTTGTTGCCATGGCTCTTTAGAATCTCATTTGTGTTGAAGGAATATAGATCTTCTTGCCCCTGTAATTTCCATAATACCATTTATTTAAAGCTGGCTGCACCTTTACTCGTGAGGCTGCATCATCCCTGGTGCCACTCACAAATACTGGCTTCCAATGACTTTCTCAAAGATGGTTACTCTGCTTCATTGATGATAACCACAAACACGAGTCTCATACAGAGTGTTCGGTGTAGAACGGTTTGTTTTCTACTCATGTTAAAGTTGTCATTTGTAATTTTGTAGCATTAGCATAGAACAGCACATCTTCCAACCACATTTTCTTCAGAATTCTTTAGGCCATGATCACCCCATTTGTGGAATGTGACGTCTTTCTAAGCTGACCACATCCAGGCCTTCCACATACCTCCACCAACAGAGGGATAGGCACCGCACCCAAGGGAAAGAAGGTAATAGTGGTCCCATTTTTGCAGGAATGTATGTCCCTTCTGTAGCATGCTTAAGACTGACTTAGAAGAGCATAACATCACCATATCAATTGAGAACAAGAGGGACATGATCAGAGGGCTCCAATGGCTTTGCAGAGCAACGATCTCAAAAGCCCTCAGAGGAGACGCATGGCCACCCCAAGAGTACTGCCTGACACATGGAAGGGAGTCTGAAGAGGAGGTGGGGTGGCTGCCCTGGGTGCCAGTGGTGTGAGCACACAGGGTAAAGGATGCCTGCCACCACCATGCCACCCTTAAGTGCCATAGACTGAAAGCAACTCTGTGGTTGAAACTTGAATGGGCAACAGCTGACACAGGAGCCCATGCATGCAACTCAAGTCTAAAAATCAGCGGCGCATTTTAAGTCACCCAAAGACCTGAACTTATCACAATTAAGAAAATGAAGAATTGAGAAGCTTCCAGTGAAACTAGTGAAGTTGCTAGAGTGTAAGCTCTATCACGGAAGTGATTTGATCTGTTTGTTTACTGATGGGCTCTCAGCATCCAGAAGAGTACCTGGCACATTATTAGGGGCTCAGTAATATTTTTTGAATTGATGGAAAATACACTGCCATAGCTGCAATCCAAGGATCAGGAAACTGGGATCAGGAGTTGCTGCCATCACTGCACTACTGGCTGGACAGTGGGATGTGGATTCTGGTCTCTGCAGTCACCATAACTTCCTCTAAACAGCTGGAAACTGGTGCTTGGACACTGGAAAGCTGAGTACAGTCAATGCCACCACTGAAACTACCTCGCAATATCCACAAACCAGACTCAACACTGTGATCTTCAAACATGTTTGCTTGTAGAAAACAGTCAAAGCAGTAAGAATTACCTGTGCCTCATTTTTTTCCTTTCGAATATCACACTAGTGTATCTAATTGATGACTCTTAATTTACATCCAGGATTGAGGTGCCAGAGAGGTTTGGGCAATATGTTTTCTTTAGCTCTCTAGCCTCTGTAGTCAGGATCCTCACTATAATGAGGTAGGACTAGAAGATGGGAACCATTTGTCAATATCAAGTTCAAAAGAAGAGCGCCTAGGGACTAAGTCCTGACGCACTCTGTATTCATTTTACATTGCCACAATAACAAATTGCCACAAACTTAAAGGCTTAAAGCAACACACATTTATTATCTCATTCTTTCTATGGATCAGGAGTCCAGGCATGGCTAAGCTGGGTCACCAGGCTACAAGCTGGGTGTCAGCTGGGCTGCAATCTCATCAGAGGGTCACCTGGGGAAAGATCTTCCAAGCTTCCTCATCTTGTTGGCAGAATTATTTCTGTGAAACTCATGGTGACCTGCCTCTTCCAGGTCAGCAGGAAAGAGAATCTCCAGCCTTAGGGAAGGCCCAGGCCCTCCTCTAACGGCTTCCATCTCATTAAGCCAGGCCCTACTCAGGATAATCTCCCTCTTAGTCAACTCAAAATCAACTGATTTGGGTCCTTAATTATATCTACAAAGTGATCTCACTGTTGCCATATTTTATTGGCTAAAAACTAGACACAGGTTCTACCCACACTCAAGGGGAGCATGTTATACAAGGTATGATTCATTGTTGGGGGGTGGGGGGCAGTGGCGCAGGCAGGGGAAGTTACCTTAGGGTGAGACTAAAATTTAGAGATCAGAAAATTTAGAGATCGGAAAAAGTAGGATAAGCAAGGGAAACTGAAAAGAATGGCAAGTAAGAAAAGAAAAGAGGGAGGGAAAGGAGATTGCTAGAGTACGGAAATCAAGTAAAGAAATTGTTTCCACTGTGTTATCTGCTGTGCAGAGGTTGAGTAAGATGAGAAGATGAGGATGAACAGATGACCATTGAACATGGCAACGTGACCTTGACAAAGAAGTTTCCAGCAATGGAGCGCAGCAAGCCTGATTAGGGTGGATTTAAGAAGGAATGAGAGGTAATGAAGTGGAGACACTGAGTATAGACAATTCTTTGAAGGAGTTTTTCTGTAAAGAGAAGCAAAAGAATAAGGTGGTAGTTGGAGGATATGGAGTCAAGGGGGGACTTTTTTTTAAGTGTTTCTTGTTTGCTAATGAGAGTGAGTCAATAGAGAGAGAAAAATTTGAACATATAATATAGAAAAGCAAGGGAGTAATCATGGGAGTAGGAAGGGTTGGAATCCAGTGCAGAAGTGAAGAGGATGGTTTTAGGCAGGAGGCTGAGTAGCTCATCCATTGCAACAGGAATAAAAGCAGAGTATACAGCAACAGATGTAGGAAGGAGGTAGATTTGATGGTAAGAGTCTCTTCTGTTGCTTCTATTTGTTTGAGAGAAATGGTCGATGAAATAGGGGGAAGGTGATGCAGTGCTGAGGAATGAAATAATCTGGGAGAGTCAAAGAATAAGTCGGCTTAGAAAATGCAAAAGAATTGCCAATTAGCATGAAGGGACAACTTAAAGGTTGAGGTCAGCATAATCGTGTATTTCCTGAGACATAATTTAGATTCTCAAGGGCAGGAGCAGAGAAGGTAAAAAGAGGACTATTACCAAAGTTGGGATTTTTTTTCAAGATAATATAAAGAAAGCAATAAAGGGCCAAGAGAGGTAAGAGCATATTTAAAAGAGTAATTACAGTGCAGGACCATGGAATCCAAGCTACGTTTGGAGGGAACGAGGGCCTGAGGGATGGAGATAAACAGTGAAAAGGCAGTAAGCGTCAAATGAACAATGTGCCTAGTGAAGTAGAAGAATTTTTTGAGCTGAAGTATGAGAGGGAATGAGCTGGTAATGTAGAAGTAAGATAGTGAGATAACTGAGGGGATGCGGTTATAAATGACAAGGTCTAAGGATGACCATGGGGTTTGGTGGCTGAAGTGGAGTGGCAGAAGGAAAGAGCACTGGAAATAAAGAGGTTGAGGAATGAAAGCCCATGAGGTTGGATGCACTGTTCATGGAGATGTTGAAATCACCGAGAATAATGACAGGAGAATGAAGGAGAGAAAGACAGTAAACCTGGTGCTGAAATCTCCAAGAAATGTGTGGGACAGGAGGACAAGAGAGGACCACAGCAAGGAGGTCTGGAGGGAGGTGCAGTCTGATGGCATAAGCTTCAAAGCAGCCGACAGGGGAGAGCAAGAAAGGGACAATAGTTTCAAAGTGGCAGTGAGGAGCAAGAAGAGCACCTGGATCACCTTCTGGCCCCATAGTGCATGATACGTGAGTGGAAACTGTCCACCACTGATGAGGGCCACAGGGAATTCAGTGTCCTCAGGGGAAAGCCAGGTTTCTCTCAGAACTAGAAGGTGAAGGGACTGTTCAGAGAAGAATGTGGATAGAGGGGGTTTTTTCGACGACAGAGCAGTATGGGGACAAGGATTTGAGCAATGAAATTTGATCTGGGAAGCTTGGACATCCTGAGGTCACTGAGATGAACATCTGAGATAAGATGGGGTGCCTTGGTGGCAGCTTAAAGGGAGGGGATAATTAGTTCTAATTATTCTTGGAAATTGACTCAGGCAATTCTTAGGTGAGGAAAGAACAGAAATTCAGTTCATTGGAATCCAGTTGATCCAATATACTATCTATCCTTCTTCCTTAATGACTCGAGTTGGCCCACTTTCCAATCCCACTGATTCTGTCCTTGTTTAGGCACTCATTAGTTCTTGCCTGGATTTTTACGATTGCCTCCTAACTGGTCTCTCTCACTGATCTCTCCTCTCTCCAATCCATCCTCCACATTCGGCCAAAGTGCTCTTTCTAGATCATTCATTTAATCAGGCATCTTCTCTGCTCTAAATCCACTGATGGCTGTCCTAATGCTTCAAGATCAGATCCAAACTCCTTAGCAGCGGAAGGCCCCTCAAGGAGCCGACCCTGTTCTGCTCTGCAGTCTCACAGGTCCTGACTCTCCCATAGGCTCAGGCTGTTCCCTTTGTCTGCAATGCGTGGTCCCTCTTTTTCACCTGATTATCTTCTACTCATTCTTTTAATATATAATTCAAATCTTTGGATGAATATACAAGAAGCAGGCAGTCCTGGTAGTTCCAAGGAGGGAAACTGGGCAGTTTCGGTGGGGTGGGGGGTAGAAGAAAACTTTTCACAGCATGCCCTTCTGTACATTTTGAATTTTATATTATATGAATGTATTGCCTCATCTTTAAAAGTAATAAAAATTTTAGTGTCAAAAGGACAAAAAGAGAAACATGTAAGTGTTTCTTCCTCTGTGAAGTCTTCCCTAACTTGACACTTCCCTCCATTGAGCCACCACTGTGCCCTCCACATGCCTCTATTACAGCTTTTCTCACTCTACATTGTAATTAAAGGGACATTCTCACAGCCTAGAAGCTCCCTGAGGAAAGGGCTTTGTGTCATTCACCTCTGAATCTCCAGCGCCTGACCCAGCACTGGTACATAGCAGGTGCTCCGTAAAGGCTTGTTGAATTAATGAATGAAGAGAACTTCTCTGCAGAAGGAAACAAAAGATATGTAAGTAATCCCGCTTATACTACAGGGGAAGAAAATGAGGCCCAGAGAAGTTATTTACTAAAGAGTAGTGGAAGAATAAAATGAGAATCCAAGCTTTCTAGAGTCCAAGTTTGGCACTACAGTAAGATCTAAGACTTTCACTTTAAGACAGTAGACGTGATGTGGATCATATTATTTGTTACTTATTTTGATCTGAGTCCCTGGATATTCAGGAAATTTCTGATTTCTAGTAAACTGCTAGTTTAACCGCCAAAGGACACTTTCACATATCAGATTATGGGTGTTAAATTTGGGTTTGGAGAATACATATCCTAAGTAGCTCATAGACCAGGCTTATATTGACAGAGAAATCACAGGAAAATCTTGTGGCAGTGTTTCTTTATCTTAAAAGCTGTGGGGTGAGTTTTTTTTTTTTGGGGGGGGGCCTTTGAACTTGGAAGTGCTTCCTTTTTCCTCTTCTGGGGACAGTGTCTAGAGGCATTCAAAATGGTCCAACGTTATAGGCTATCCTACAATACAGCCTCTAACAAAACTAGGCCGTCTGGAGCCCCTGGTAATAGATTTGTTTACCTTTATCCAAGAAGGTTGGGAAAGCACCAAAATCGCCATGTGGTGTGTGCCCAGGCCGACTTTGAGGAGTGCATGCTGTGAGACTTAAAGTTCTTATGAGGTTGTCTAAAATGAAAAACACGTCAGCAGGGCCTATGGACGCTCCACGTGTGCTAAATCTGTCTGTGACAGGATCAGGCGTGCTTTACGTACGGAGGAGCAGAAAACCACTGTGAAAGTGTTGAAGGCACAAGCACAGAGTCAGAAAGCTAGATGAAAAAATGAAGCTTTTCTGAGTATTAAAAAAAGTCAAAAGAAAAAAAAAAGCTGTGTTTTGTGTTATTGTTTTCCTGAAACACACACAGTATGGTAGACATGGCTACACGTAGTGTCTTCAGAGATGAAAGAATAGCACAGGAAAAAGTACCTACATCAGCTCACAGTGGTATATGCAGTTCTCATTTGTTAGTGTTTGCTGAACGTCCAGGGCTATAGAGCAGTGACCAGGGGCATTTTATTTTAAATAGCAACCATGTTTTTATGTGTAAAATGGTAGTGTTAATGATTACCTGGACCAGATTTCAAGTTCCCTGGGGAGATCTTCCGTGGGTTTCGAGATCAGTGGTCTTCAAAATTTTGCTTGCATACCCTCCCCCCTCCCTGAAAGAATTTTGAAAATCTTGTATCCCTCCCACATTTTTTGTTGCTACCTATAATTTTTCAACATAAGTTTGCAAAGGGTATAATTTCCAGCATATTATAATTCACGATATTTAAAAATAAAGCTGTTAGCTCACTCTTTTAAATTTATCCCAAAGAGTCTAAATCCCACAGTAATTTGTTACCCAACATTATTCATTTTAAATATACATGAACTAACTCTTCTTTAACAGTCAGAAAATTTACATTGTTCCTTCTTCTGGAAGTCAGATTTTCACTCCATTTCTCCCATAAATGTTATCTTATTGCATATTTTCATGCTTGAAAAATTTTTACTGATCACTACATCATTCTTTACAACAGACATTATAACTACATATTTACATAATCTTACTTTCCTGTGACTCTAAGTTTCTAGGTGTTAAAAATGTCTCTGAGTGGAGTTATCACTAAAATGATAAGTAGTACACAATTGACCAAACAGTGGCTACATTACAAAGTGATAACTACTTTTAAACATAAAAAGTAAGATTTTATTGAAATTGCTCTATTGATGAAAAGGAAGGGGCTTTTTCTTTTCCGGTGGATTTGTGGATGAATATTTTTTATAGTTAGAATGAGACTGAGTTCTGCCCCAATTCTATTCACGCATTTGACGCTGTTCTTGTGGATATAAACGCTGAATGCTTTGTTCACAGGAATAAGTAGATGGGAATGGGAGGAACTGGTGTTGCAGTGTTACTCAATTCCTTGAATTCCTTTCAATTATATACCAAAAATCACATGACAATCTGTCATTTAAATTATTTTTAAGGCTCTATCAGGTGACAGTTTTGTTCCTAGTCAAAATAGTCATTCTCTTTCTCAACACTAACACAGGCTTCTAATTTTCTGTGTTTTGTGTACCTGGGGTCAATGAGCCATAGTAAGATGTGGAATCTGTGAGAAGAATGACTTTCTTTTGTTTAGTGGAAAATGGCAGTTGTGCAAAGCAGGTATAAAAGAGCCCACAAACATGTTCTAGGTGGATAAGTTCTAGGAAAGTGTAGAAATGAAAGTGGAGGATGTGGAATTGGTGCCCTTAAAACTATCCACACTCGATGCCACGTGGAGAGTCTTCACGCACATGGCAGAGGCGGTTATCCTAGTTTGAAAACTTCTGTTCACTAACCAGGCATTTGAATAAAAATGACTGAAGAGCCACAGAGATTAAGACAGTCGCCAGCAGATTGGTAATGACATGGGCTCTGTAACTCCCTAGCTCTGAAACTTACTTGCTGTGCATAAATTACTTAACCTCTCAGTTAAATAATTGGGCAAATTATTCAACCTCCCTATATTTGGAAATATAGGCCATAATGATACCTCCCTCATAGGGTTGTTGTGAGAATTAAATGAATTAATATGTAAAGCACTTTGAACAGTGCTTGACAAATAATAATCACTCAATAGATGATTAACATCAATACCAGCAAATGATTATATGTGACATGAAAATGAAGGCGATAACTCCTAAATAAATTAAAGTTTGATATATACTTTGCTGTTGCTGAAGCAAACTGGTTTAATTTGTAAATTAAATGAAAAGTACAAGTTTCTACAGCAGATATGCAGCAGAGCCAATATTCCTCTACAGGATTTACACTCAATAAATGTGCCATGCTGCCCCTTGAAAAACAAGTGAAATGAAAATAAATGAAATAGAAGGTGTATGAGTTGTAAAGTTATTCTTTCTAGATCATACAGTAGCCTATGTTACACAAAATTTAGAATATGCTTATTTCCAAAGTGTCAAGAAAGGTGTTTGATGTTTTCTTTCCTCGTTGTCTAAAACCACAGAAACTTCCATTATTTCCATCTAGGACATCTCCCCTTCCCCCTACACAAGCACTTATTACTAAATATATCATCCAACTTTTGCTGCTTAGAGGTTCAGGGGTTTTGTCTTGCCTCGGTTACTGGGGCTTCAGGCAGATCATGTTTAACAGTTTTATCTTTGTTAAATGAAAACTAGAGGGTTTTTTCCCATATTATTTTATTTCTCCAGTATTTCTAATTGTCTCCACCCCCACCCCATTCTAAATTTGAGTTTTACGTTTGATAGCATATACCATAAGTTGAAAAACACAACAAAGAGCTTGAAAACCCTCATTTGAATAACATCGACTTCAGGAACAGCTGCTAAGATAAAATAAATCCAAGAGAGCTCAGCAACCGGGACGCAATTGCTTTTCCTTTTAAAGGGACAGGCAGATTCACATATGATTTTCAGTCTTAAGCTGTCACTTTGAATCAATACCATATTTTAATTGATATCAAAGTTTTTCAAATCTGAAATTCTATGTGAGTGTTTTACTGAGCATATAGAGGATTCTATTCCACTATATTTCAATTCAAGCAATTATTTGATGACATCATTGATAGAGGTTTACAAAGCAGGAAATAAAACCCATCAGGAACCAATCCTCCAAATTTCTCCTTCACTGAGAACACAGGAAAAGAAACTCTGCCTAGCAAAATATAAATAACGAAATCAAGTGGAAATCTATCACTAAGGAAAAACTGAGTTGCCAGTTGCAAAATAAAAAGATATGAACTGTTTTGTTGATTGCAAACCTCAGCCTTCTGTAATATGGTTCATATTATAGAAAACTCTTCATTAAAACAGTTGCACAAGAGTCTAGGTTTTAAATGATGACAGGTAAAACTCTTTTAAGGAAATCTAGCATATTAAAATATGATCTTACAGAATGGGTAGATGATAAAGAGACTATTTGATCTACAAAGATGTCATCCATCATACAAAAAGATTTATCATAACTTTCTTTTAGATATCTAGTTCCACTAGTACATTTAGAATGTGATTTGATTAATTAATACATTATTTACACATGACTTTTCCTGGACAGTCTCTATAACATGAAGCAAGTATGGGCAAGCAAACGTAGTGCCATGGCCTGAAAATTTCAGAATGGCAAATCATTTTGTGAAAATTTGTATTTATCAATATGCTTTAATTTTTCTGGCTTAGATAAATTAGTAAAGAAACAGTAGTTTAGAACAATGTTAAGATCCTAGATATATATTTATAACTCAAAGCATAGAAACAGTGCCACATTTTCCCTGCTTCTTGTTTATTCCATTCAATCAGCCCTTTGCAAATAACTCCTATACCCTATTTTTCACTGAGTTTTTTGATCACTTGACTGCTTCCACTTATGACACGGGTATATTTGTACTAATAAAATGAAATATCACACCATCAGCTCACTTCATGAGAGTTCTTTTTTCAGATGCTACCATCAGATAGCATGCTTTTGGCTGCAAGTAACAAACAACCGAACTAGTAGTAACTTAGACCACCAAGCATTTATTGTTTATTAAAAAGAATGCCCAGAGGAAGGAAGCCCCAGGTTGGTTTGGGGGCTCAGTTACATCAACATGGACCCAGGTGGTTGAGCCAGTATTTCAGCCCAGGCAGTCTGACTCAAGTGCTTATGGTACACCCTACTTCTTCTCTACAACACTAAGACTGCCATTATTCTGTCTTCTTGGGAGACTCTGAGTTCCTGTTGTGAGCAGGGACCTTATATCCCTCAATGCTTGGCATACGGTAATCATTCAATAAATATTCATTGAACCATTGAGGAAAATTTCAGATAAGAGAGGGGAGACTAAGACTATGTGAATTAAAAGGGTCCTTTGGTGCAGAATTAAATCAGTTAGAACTATTCAAGTTAGTGCTGGATCTTTGTGCTCTGTGGTTTTTAAATAGGTTTCAGTATAACTAAAAAACGTTTTGGGTCATTTATAGTCCCTCCACTTCCTTGGAGGGTCTTTTGTTGGCTGATCAATGCTCTGGGTTTAAATTTGCAAGTTTAGAAGAGTAGACTGAGCCAAATTGCTCTGTCTGAGAAAGGTTTAGAGGCCACGGTAGTCAACAAGGTTAGCTTTGTGTGTGTGCATGTGTGTGTGTATACTGGAAGGGAAGGGAGGATTGAGCAAAAACAAGGCAGCTGGAGGAGAGACCCTAAAGGAGATATGTATAATTGATGAGTTTTTAAAAAGTGAAATGTTATACGCTGTGTGATGAGACCTCATAAGTTTTCAGTAAGAATATAAAAGTCGTTGTACTTAGTATGATTGGATCCTGAAGAAGATGAGTTTGTGTTGAGGACTTGAGTTAACATGGTTGAAGCAGTACATCAGAATTCAGGAACGTCTTCCTGAATGCTCAAAACGCTGAAAATGATTGCCTGTCATGCGCTCGTGTGTCTGTTGCATGTGTGTTCACTGCATTTACTAAAGGAGCTATGTTACTCTCTTGGAAATATAGTTTGAGAACTACTCTACTTGGTACCTGACCACTGTTCTATGATAGCACCTTATCTGCTGATTTATGCATAGGCAAGTTTTGCATGGCATATCTTAAAATTCATAAATCAATTTGGGACAAATGGCGAATTGGAAACCAAAGTGTTAGAGGTGGATAAAATGCATCAGGTGTTCTTGCTCAAAAAGAACGTTTTCAAGAAGATTGCAGGGCAAACACTCAGCAGATCAGATTAAAATCTAAGCAGTAAGAAGGGAACACCTAGAAGACAATCGGGCATTTGTCTGCTGCTGTGTGTTTGTGGGCGGTGGGGTTGGGTAGGGCAGGGTGGGGCTGGGAGAGTAATGAGGAGGGATAGTTTTCTTTTCTGGGAATTTTCACCCAGGCAGACGTAGGAGGAAAAGGGAACCTCAGTGGTCTGTTTTTGCTAAACTCAGCCAGCACCTCTAGATCCGGAAATTGTCGCTGCTTTTGAAATAATCCAGATGGTATGAATTAGAGCAGAAAGCCTTTATAAGTTGGCCCATTATTATCCAGATTTGAATATACAATGTTAGTAGAAGTGGTGTGGCCTGAATGTTTGCTGGGGTATTTGAAACACTGGTTTCTGAGGAACACATATGAGTAAATAGGGGGTGGATTATTAACTTAATACATATATTAAAGGCAGAGCCTATTTATTTCAGCAAAATTAAAACATTCTAAAATTACAATAATACACACCTGTAAAAACGTATATATAACAGAAGTTAATGAAATGAAAAGCGGTTGTTCCTTCCCTCCTGTCCACCTCCCTCCCAATCTTAACAGCGTGGAGGGGCTGGGGCTGCAGAGGCAACAGGACCACCAAGGTCCCTGCCTTCGTGGGCCTTCCATTCTAGGGGGAGGAGACAGACCATAAGCAAACAAAGAAATAAACAGATAAAATGAAGGCTGGGAAGGTTGCTTTATAGATATGGAAGTGGGATCCGAATGATGAAAAAGAATCCATCTTGAACCCTTGTGGGAAGAGCTCTCCAGGCAGACTGAAGAGGAGGTTCAAAGGGCCAGAGAACAAACGAGGCGGCTGCTAAAGCTGGTACATTGTGTGCCAAATCGAGAGTTCCCAGAGGGGGCGGGGCCAGGTCATGCACGCACGACTCGGTAGGAAGTTCAATTTCATGCTAAGTACAATGAAAAGCCATTTAAGGTTCTTAATTGGGGCAAGGGGAGCAGAGATCTGATTTCCATTTTTTAAAGACCCCGATGTATTGGGGGCAAGAATGGACGTCTGCAGACAGGGTGGAAGAGATTCATTCACACACACACAAACACACAGAGTTTAAGAGATAGATATGTGTATATATACTTTTTCCGCAACTTGTTAGTGGTGCACATATTTAGAACTCCTTTTTGAAATTATGTTGTCAGTTTACTGTCTGTCTTAGAAAACCAAACACATCTTGTTTTTTGACCTTTCCCTATCCACCCAAATGCAGTAACTTAGTTGGAAAACACAGTTTTGGCATTTTAACATGGATCCAGAATGTGTTCATCAGATTTGGCTCTGAATAACTTTCGGATTGTTCCAAAAATCAGATTTGTTCTCGAAGAAAGAATTCTTTTCAACAAATTCAGTGCCTACTGGTGTGATACCTTTTGAGCAGTATCATTGGGATATGTAGATAGCCTGCCAAGGTGATTACTTTCAAATGAAGAACATTTATGTGAAGTTATATTCATTTATTCACCAAGTAATTATTGAGCACCAACCACTAAGTCCCAGGCACTGTGTTAGGCACTGGGGATACATGAGTGAACAAGCAAACAAAATCTCTGCCTCCGCCAGGCTGACATTCTAATAAAGCAAGAAGCACCAAACAAACAAAAAAAATGAGTAAATTCTATATTATGATTAAAGACTATATCAGAGAGAGGTAAGGGAGATTTGGAAAAGAGGAGGGCATTCCAATTTTAAATACATATAATGTCAGGTTAGACCTCACAAAGAAGATGACTTTGGGTAGACTCGAAAGGGGAGAGGTAAGTAATATAGATGTCAAGGGGAAGAACATTCAAAGAGAGGGAATAGCTAGTGCAAAGGCCCTGAGGCAGGAATGTGCCTGGCAGGACTGAGAAACAGTGAGGTAGCTAGCTAATATTTCGCTGAATAAGGTTAAGAGTTGTAGGACATGAGGCCAGAGAGGTAAGGAGATAGAGGGCAGGTCATAAGAACTTTGTAGCCATGGAAAGAATTCTGGCTCTCACACTGAGGGGAGCCAAAGCAGAGAAATGACCTGATCTGAATTATATTTTAAAATAATTACTCTGACCACTGTGATAAAAATAGACTACAGAGGAGCAAGGGTGGAAGTTTTGATATGTTTTGGAAAACAACAATACTTGATAGTCACATCCCCTTAATTTTGCTAAAAGGGAGGAAAGCAGCCAAAGTAAAGCAATTAAAAGAAAAATTCTGGATGATATCTTTCCCCTTTATCTTTCCTTACCATAGCAAAGTTCTATCAAGCCCAACTCCTTCAGCCCTGGGCTAAAAGTGTCCTTAGATTATTTTCAGGCTGCAGCCAAATTCTTTACCTTGTCCTGCGTATCAGTCAGAATCTCTTTAGCTGCAACTGAATACCTGACCCACAATGGCTTAAGCAATAGGCCATTTATTCTCTCCCATGTGAGCACCTGGAGGCAGGCATAGCCCGGGCAGGGTAATTTAGCCACTCAGTGACGTCTGGGTTCTGGGTCACCTTTCCTGTGTTGTTCATGCTTTTCTCTCATTGTTGCCGGATGTGCCACCACAGCTCCAAACCTGTCTCGCTCACTGGAGGATGGGCAAGGCAGGAAAGAAGGAAAAGACTTATAGGCTTTCAGGTACAAAACCCTTCCCCTGAAGCCCGCTACCCCTCACTTCCCATCACATGCTCTCCAGAGTTAGGTCACATGCTCAGCTCCTAAACCAGTCATTGACAAGGGGGACACAGTGGTTCTCAAAGTGTAATGGCAGGAACCCTGGGAAAGGGATCCCCAAGACCCTTTCAGGGAGTCTCAGGGAATCTGCAGTGAAAACACTATTTTTATTATAATACTAAAATGTTATTTGCCATTTTTTACTCCCATTCTCTTATGAGTGTACACTGGCGTTTTCCTAAAGGAACCTGAAACAGCGCGACAGAGTGAACGCAGCAGATTGGAAAATCCAAACGCCCCCCATTAAGATGTTAAAGATATTTGCAAATTTTTAAAATAACACCACTCTTTATACTACTTTTTGGAAAAGGTAGTTATTTTCCATAAAAATGTGCTATTTATATGTTAAGATGTAATTATTTTTATTTTTTAAATAAGTATTTTTAAATTTCTCAGCTTTAATTTCTAGTATGGTAAATATCAATAGATTTAACCCACATAAACAAAAGCTCTTTGGGGCCCTCAGTTTTTAGGAGTGGAAAGTGGATCCCAAAAGCAAAAGATTGGAAACTGCTGGTTTATTCAGACAGCTCTGATTCATCCCTGGGGCTGGGGGTGGGACCGAATATTCTGGCGCTCACCGGAGCCCCAACCCAAAACTTCTTAAAATCCGACTCTTTTACTGGTTTGCCAGTTTGCCAGACGCTGCTTATTGAATTGATTGATCTCAACACTTGTAGCTGATCAGAGAGTGACCTCTCGCTTTCTGTGAGGAAGTGACACGGTCAAAAGGAAGACTTAAGTGTTCTTTCAAAGAAAAACTCATATTAAGTTGATTCTTAAAGTGGGAAGGACTGTGGGATTTTGGGGGGCGGACAGCTGAAATTTCAAAGCCTCTCTCCGGAGCTGGGGTAACCCCCTCCCCCCATCAGCAGTCTGGGTTAGGGAGTAAGATAATCATTGGCAATAATTGGTTTCTCCCTCCCCACCAGCCATGCGCTAATAGCGTCCTTACAACGATGGGCCCTAACGGGCCGTTTGGCTGTCAATTACCTGTGCTTAACAGCATCTAGCCGGCCTCTTGATCGCTTAGGCCAAAGGCGAAAAAGAGGATTTCGTTGGACTCTGAAGTTGTCACCAAGGCGGACTCATTTTCTTGCCTGGCTCTTTCACCCAGAATTGGTGACGTATGCGTGTAGATTGGGAAGGGAGCACTCCTCCCTCCCTTGCTCTTCAGTGTTAATATTTCTTATTCTCATCTCATACTATTTTATTTTCAAAGTGTTCTCAGGAGCCTCCTTAAAATACTAAACCTGTCTTTCCTCTCTTGAGTAAATCCCTTGACTTCACTAACAAAAGAAAATCCATCAAAGTACATCTTTGTGTTTATAACAATTCATATGCCTGCCGTTTCTCCATCTGATCCCTTTGCTCCCTCCGGCCTCTTCTTCCCCGGAGAATTTTCAGCTGACACAGAGCAGGGGAGGAGCCGGCCTGACCCCGGCCACGGGTGCAGGAGGCTTACGGTTGCTTTGCGTATATTTTGCTGAGTTGGTGTTGGACATTTTTGCATAAACTTCTAGTTCACGAGTGCCATTTCTCACTGTTCCCGCTGTCCTCTGCCTAGGTCCGTTTCTTTGCCCTAATTTTTGCCCAGTTGGGTTGTTTGCCTCCACGATTCCCGACGCTTGAACCTCCTGTCCCCGGGCCTGACCTAATTCAGGGTTCCGGCTGTTGTTTGGTTTATTTCTCCACTTTTGCAAGCGCACGTGGCTCTTCTGAGAGCTTCCTTCCCTTTTGCTCCTAGGGGACCCGGGTTTTGGGGTTCACTGGGGCTCGGAACACGTGCTTTAAAGCAGCCACGACCCCCTTCCCCCCCGGGGCCTGGGCCCCGAGCTCTGCAGGCCGAGGAGGGGGCGGGGCGCAGGGCCCGGCCGGGTGAATCACAGGGCGTAACAGGTGCCGCAGCCGCAGCTGCGCCCGCATCCCGCTCGGGCTCTGGGGATAAGGTTTTCTTTTTCTCCGGGTTTTTTTGGAGGCGAGGAGGAGACTCCGGAGGCCCCCACCGGACCAATGCAGGCCGCGGTTGTTCATCGCCTAGCAACTGGCGGAGCCAATGGGAGGCGGCCGGGCCGGGCGCGGGGGCGGGCTGGGAACCTGCCGCGCCAGGGAGGTGGCCGCGAGGGGCGGGGCCGGCGGGAGCCCGCGGCGGAGGCGGGGCCGGCGGCTCGGGCGCTGCGTGCCGCCGCGCCTGTGCGGGCCCTCGGGGCTGCGCGAGCGGGGCTGGGACGCCGAGTGGTGCCTCGCCGCCGCTCCCGGGGTCGTGACGGTGAGAGCCTCGGCCCGCGGCGGGGATTGTGACGCTCCCGCCTGGGGAGGGGCGCCGGCGGGGCCGAGGGAGGGCGGGGGCGGGAGAGCGGCGCGGAGGTGAGCGCCGGCACCTGGCTCGGCGCCCCGCTTCTCCGCCAGAGGCTCGGCGTGGCCGTTGGGGCGGTTGCAGGCGGCGGGCGAGCGTTGACCCCGGTCCCGCCCGGAGGAGGAGGTGGGAGGTAGGTGCCAGCCCGGGGACCGCTCCGGCCCGGGGAGCCCCAAACCCTCTCCAGGATGGAGAGGGTGGCGCCTGGCGTGGGATGACGAGCAGCGCCGGGACGAGGCGGGGAGGAGGGGCGGACGGATTTGGGGCTGCGGTGTCTCCTTGGCAGAGGCTGCGGGCAGGCGGGGTTCGGGATTTGTTAGCGCGAGCCGCAAGAGGCAGTGGTTAGAATGAGTTCCCGGGTGGCCCGTGGCCGCTGCAGGGGAAGAGGACCCTGATCGTGGTCTGGTAACAAGTCTAGGGGAAGAACTTCCACCATCCAAGAGGCAGGCGTGTGCGAGAATATTTTGGTGCAGAATTTTATAGTAAAGTACCAGAAACCGAATTGTGAGCTCTCAGCCCCCTTTTGAGCCTATGCTGATCGCCTAGTTACGCAAGTCACTTGGGCCCAGGAAATGGAATCTGCTAAATAATTTGTCCTCAGCATGTGCAATATGGGAATCTTTAGCTTAGTACTCCATTTCAAGGTCCATAGTTAGGTTTGCCAAATTGTCATTACTTGCAACGCTGATACAGTTCTTGTTGAATCTGAGAGAATCGAGATTTCCCTTTTCTGGACCCTATAAATGGATGAGGATTAGAAGAGTCACTCCTCCGAGGGTGGTTCAGAAGTGAACTCTGAAATTGCTGGGCTCCCCTAGCAGTTCAGATTAGAGTCTAGGTCTAGAGTTGGCGGTGAATGATGGGTGCCTTGGAACCCACCATGTCTCAGGAGGGATTAGTTTACTGCTCAGGTAGAAGAAAATTCTGGCAGCCTTGATCCTGAAGTGGAAAGGTAGGTATGACTTGACACTTTGAGGAGACTGAATATAATTTGAAAAGACTTAGAGATCTAGAGAGAGAAAAAAATGCTCTAGAGTTAAAGGTTAGGTCAAGCTGTCTTGAAATTTAGAAGAGGTAGATTTATGAACTTGGATTCAGTCAGCAAAACAACCCATCAGATTTCCTGCCCTAGAGCTGTCATAACCTGCGGGCCTAGGAAGCTTACGTTATTGATTCATATTTAACCAGTAAAAGCTAATAACTGATTGACACCATTCTGCCTGCTGTCAATGAAATTTTCTCAAAGTGGTTCTCTGAGAAGAGGATTAGGAACTGATAGTTAGAATGAGGTCTCTTTTAGTGACTTGGTGGGCCTCTTCAACCAAGTCATTTTATACCCTTCTTCCCTTCTCTTTCCCATCTGTGCAATGAAGATAATAAAGCCCCAGGATTAAGTAACAAGGGAAGCAGCTTGAAGATAACTGCAAAGACTTAGTTATTCTAGGATGAAATGTGAAGATCGCCTCATAACACATTGCGCCTGTGACAAGACTTGTTAAAGCACATAGTGTTCCAAGCATGCTGAGGCCCTATAGGAGAAAACGAAAATGCTATCTGTTCAGATGATTTGCCAAAGGCCTCAAGGCCAGCACAAAGTCAGTATATTCTTGGGTTCTCCAGAAACCTGACATAGCTGCTCTTTGACAAAGCTGGCTGTGGCACAGGTTTTTATAAAAGAGGCAGATGAGTGCCTTCTATGTCATATGCACTTAGAGGTGAAATGATACCGATGAAAAAGACACTGCCCCAGAAGTGTGATTTTAATTCATTTCACATACTTAAATTAGAGCACTTCCAAAGCTTTTTAAGTGATGTTTTTCCATGTCTTTTACAATAGTTGTGAATATGCCTTATTAGTTTGACTATTTGCTAAGGACACAAAGGGTTTTGATACTCTGTCTTTGGTGAAGGCAATCGTGATTAATTGGTAGTGAAGGTACAAGTTATCTTGAATTCACGAGTTTATGGGATGAGGTAGAATAGAGAAGTGCACCTTTCCTGTTGGTAATGGAAAACAACCTAAAATCTTCACTTTTGAGAGTGAGTCAATATTATATAGTACCAGCAGGTGTACTGAAGTATGCTTTAATGATTTATTCTTCAATAAACATTTATTAAACACTTAACTAAGCTGCTACTTCCCAGACCTGAGGATAACAAAGATGTGTTGCCTTGGGGAGTTTTTTAAAGGAAATTTACTGTGTAGTCAGGGAGAGAGCAAAAATAGAAAATAAAAATTGCAAATATGAGACAGCTTTAGAAAAGAGAATTTCAGCTGGAGAAGGAGTTCACCTGGTGAACACATTCACATGTTCTGTGGCAAAATATCTCTGAAGAAGTACAGGTGGTTTGGTTGGTGGAGCCAGGTGGCCTGGGTTAGTGATAAGGTTGGTGCACAGGGCTATGACCTTTGACCAGTAGGTGAAGGGAACCTTTAAAAGGTTTTATCCAATGGAATTATGTTTGATTTTTACTTTAGGATATTTCCCCCCAAATCAGTAGGTTGAGTGATTCTCTAAACATAGACCATCCAAATAATACCAGAGCGACAACAGCCCTACACAGCAATTAAAGATTTGAAAAATATTGAGGCCCCCAGAGACTTTAGAAAAGCAGAAATTATTGTTCATGCAACCAACCTTTATTGAGTATCTTCTACTCTTAGGATTAGAGGAATAGAGATACAGAGATAAATAAGATACAGCCCCATTTTCAAGCAACTTGCAATTCAGTAGGAGAAATAACACAATTATAATGCAGTGCAGAATCTGAATGTCATAGGAGGCCTAAAATGTCAGGCCCTAGCAATGTGGGATTCTGAGATGAGAGAAGACACAAATTATCTTTCAAATTAAAAATAAGTTCTTAAATAGAGATTAAACTGCAGCCAGTTAAACAGAACCATTTCCACTGTAATATTTACAGTTCTCATCTGTTAGCCCTTGCTTCACATATTGCCCTGCCTCCCTCTTACTCTCCTGAGTCAGAATTCGCGTTTGATCACCATCCTGCCAGCTCTGTGACCCTGGGCAGGTCACATCTTGCCCTTATCTTCTCTGTGCCTTAGTCATCTCATTTGTAAATTAGAGATAATACCTACTTCATAGGATTGTGATGATTGAGTAACAAAACATGTAAATATCCAGAGAAATATCCTGGAGAAATAGCTTACATTTATTGAACATTTAATATTATTATTATTTCTATTTGATATAAAAGTGCTGTAATCAAATAACTAATTTAAGGACAGGATTTTTTTTAGTCACTAGTGGATCTAACTTGGAGCACCTAATAAGGCCTCTACATTCAGAGAAGCTAAATTATGTAAAAGTAAGCTTCTTTTTTTTTTCTTTTAAAGATTTTATTTTTTCCTTTTTCTCCCCAAAGCTGCCCGGTACACAGTTGTATATTCTTAGTTGTGGGTCTTTCTCGTTGTGGCATGTGGGACGCTGCCTCAGCGTGGCTTGATGAGCAGTGCCGTGTCAGCGCCCAGGATTCGAACCAACGAAACACTGGGCCGCCTGCAGCGGAGCGCGCGAACTTAATCACTCGGCCATGGTGCCGGCCCCAAAAGCAAGCTTCTTAAAGTGATATTTATTGTCTCCTTTTCTTATTTGCCGATCCCTTTTCTGAAATCCAATTTCCGTTTTTACCCCGTCAGCTTTGTCATCAAGTCACTAATTGCCAAATTCAACATATTTTTCTGTTCAGATCTTTCCCTTCATATGGCGTTTGCTGCTGTTCATCAACATCTCTTTAAAACTTTCTTTTCCTGGCCTTCCTAAAGCACCCTCCACCCCTTTAATCTCCTGCATCTAGGTCACCTTCACTCGCCTATTCTTTAGGGTTCTTTCTGCTGTCCCTTTTTTCTGTGTGGATTCAACTACCAGGTATATACGGATGACTCATAAATCTACCCTAATGTCTTCTGACTCCAGGCCCTGGAGTTTATCCCCATTTGAATGTCTCATGAGGTCATCTCTAAACCCAGTAAATTCTACACTGAGCTCATTATCTTCACACACTTAACCAGACCCAGTTTTATTAACCTTACTCCATTCCCCTTATCTAAGTGACACTATTATCTGTCTAGTACCAAAGACAGATTTTTACATGAGAGAATCAGTGCCTCCCTTTTGTGTACTTGTTGCCCTGTTTTTCAGACCAGCTTCTGAAGTATTTATCCTTCAGTATCCTCATTGTCACTGGCTAATTCAGCCACGCAGCCCCTGGTCATTAATTGCCCAGTTTGCTATAATATTTTTGTACCGGGGCTGCTCAAAATGGAACCTATTTTGGAAACATTAAGTTGGGAGGAGATTACTAGAATAACATTGTTCTAAAAGAGTTGTAGCACTACATGTGATTTTAAGACTATATGCAGAATTTAATGTGTGGCCAGTAGATGCTTATAAGCCAGGATGGGTTCCAGTCATTGCATGTGTTTTTCACCTGAGAGTTGATAGTCTAGGTTATGCAGGTCCCAGTCTTGAGTTTGTCAGTTTATTGTAATCTGGTTGTCTCTGCTTTTCTATCTAAAAGATGGTACCTTCAACATTATTCTCTCTATTCTGTATCCAAGTTTTAGAAATAGCCCTCTACGTAGGATCTAGCATGTAAAAGCAAGACATCTTAGAAATCATAATAAATACAACCCATCATCAGCTGTGTTATTTTATAATGAGGAGATGGGCTCAGAGAATTTACATCATTTGCTCAGGATACTTGTTTGAGTGTTAAGAGGAGGCCCGGTTCTGAGGCTTTGGAATCATAAATAGCTAGTTTTTATTCTTACCTTTCAGGTTAAATAGCTGCGTTTTTATTCCCACCTTTCAGGTTGTAACTCGGTAAGTTCCCTAATCTCTGAGTCTCAGATTCTTCCATCAGTGAAATAGTGTTCTATCTATTCTTTCTGGGGCTAGGGTAAGGATAAATGACATAGCCGATGGCCACATCTGGCACGCAGTAGGGGCTCAGTGTATTAGTTCTTCTCCCAGTTTCACATAATTAGCTGGTACAGGAGTTCTTAACCCCCCATCCATGGGTCCTTGGCAAATCTGGGGATGGCTTCATGGATCCACCCAAGCTGTAACCCAGACTGCCTGTTTTTGTACTTATAAAGGGGGGAGGGTCATTGGCTTCAGATTCTGTGACCCAAAACAGTTTAACCCTTGAGTTGGCAGTAGTCAGGCCTAGGGCCCAGGGTTCTTGGTGCCTCATAGCCGACTGGGTAGAATTTAGAATTTTTTGAAATATTTGAGGAACAGTCTCTATTTTAAAAAAATTTTTTAAAGGACTTTAGGTGCAAAGAATTAGATTCGTTACAGTCTTTGGCCCATGAGATGTTCTCATAATTGGTCCGTTTATTTATTTGGTTTTAATAACATAACAGGTATCACCTATCATAAAGCTGGGACCTTGACACTGACCTCTCTATCACCACATGGGCCCCTCCATCCCTTTTCCTACTTCCCTCCCCTGAGGCAACTATTTATTGCATCTTATGTGTAAGTTTTCCATACATACATACACAAAAACTACATATATTACGTGTCCTATCTTCTGAGACTTTTTTCACTTTATAATGCTGAAATTCATCCACTTAATATTATATTGCTGAGATTCATCTATATTTTGTGTCACTGAAGTTTTCTGGTTGCTGCATAATATCCCATTTTTCAGATATGCCGCAGTTTCTGCACGCTCCTGTTGGTGGGTGTTTTGCTCTTCTGCCACTTCCTTGTTGTGAAGGATGCTGCCGTTTGTGTTCACACCTCTTGGCATGCATATACAAGTGTTCCTCCTGGGTTTATACCTAGAAGTGAATTGGCAAGGTTGTAGAGTGTGTGAAGAGGAGATACGAATTTCAACTGCCGTACTGTTTTTCAAGTGTTCTCCCCACGCTCCAAGGTGTAATAAGCCTTGGCCAGGTGTTCTCTAGGACCGTTATTTGCAACCTTCATTTGGTACTTTGGAAAACTTTTACATTGTTCTTGGAATCCATTCTGTAGCTCCCTTAAGAAAGATTCCTTTTTAGTGTCCTGTAATCTAAACTGCATAAATAAAATACTGATACCGAACCACGTTTGGTAGAGGACAGCCGTGTTCTCAAACCTCATTCATTTGAATCACATGGAGGGTCTGTTAAACACTGATTTTTGGGTCCCACTCCTAGAGTTTCTGAATCTGTGTGTCTAGAGTGGGACTTGAGAATTTGCATCTTCAGCAAGTCCCCAGGTGCTGTGGGTGCTGCTGGCCCTGGGACTACAGTTTGAGAACTATAACCAGTGATTGAATTGGGGCTAAATCATTGAAAAACTATTACAGATACATGATTACACTATTATAGAACAGATTCATGAATTATGTTTAGTTTCTTATTTCCATTACCTTTAGTAAGTGTTACCTTTTAATTATTTAAGGAATGAAATATCAGTAAATGGTCATGTTATTATTTTATTTGGAATTTTTAGCTGACCTTCAACCTTACAGAATAAGATAGATTGTAAAACACTGCTGCTTTTTTGTTCTTAATAATCCTCTCGTAAGACTATGATTGCTGCCATTCCTACGTGTGCAGCAGGAGAATTGGAAATTGGTATGCTGTCTCTGAATTGTCGTGCTGTTGATTTGTCCACCAAATCCTCTTGTTGCATCTCTGAGCTGGCACCAATCAAGATTCACTGGAAGCCCCGCTAAGTTCCACTTCTAGAGTGTCGGTTCCTGTCTGTCCTAATGGTAGGGTAGCCTACCTCACACTGATGGATCATTGAACTTGGGTGGACATCAGTCAGCACACTTTAACCACGGGCCAGTGATGATACCTCATAGCAAAGCGGTGCAGACAGTACGATGACAGGCCTGCTGACCAGGACCTCAGCTTAGGTGGTGGGAGAGATGTTTCATTCCAGTCAGATCTGTACTGTGATTGAGTTAATGCAAAGTGTCCCAGAAGCACAAACAGTTTGGGGAAAGCCTGACAATTTGGACTCTATATTCACTAGAGTTTTCAAAAAAAATATTTTGGAATCACTGTAACATTTAGTGTTTTGTCTGCTTTTATACAGTTCCCGTTCCAGGTACTCACTTGGAATAATTACTATCTGATTGTAACTTAGTCTCAAGGTGAGGTGGTAGAGAAGCGAGTACCCGTGTGTGTGTGTGTTCACTTTGAAAAAGTATCTCACATATTGTGTATTCCCACCTTTCCTAGAATAAAGACAGTAAGGTGTAATAGTTAAATGTGCTGGACTGCTAGGGTTTGAATCTTGGCTTTGTCACATTCTAGCTGTGTGACCTTGGGCAAGAAAACTCTGGGCCTCAGTTTACTCATCTGTCGTAGGGGGAAATAACTTGATTTGGGCTGTTGTGAGATGGAATGAGTTAATACATGTAGAATGCTTTAAATTTACTTGTTCCAAGTAAATGGTTTATGCTTAATAAACTTTATTATTTTATTGTTAAACTTCAGTAGAATCTCATTTGCTAAACATGTGGGTGTGATGACAGTGTGTGAAGAAAAAATTTTGATATAAATAGCTGTATACTCAAATCCATATTACGTCCCATGAGAAATGTAAAAATGATAAATAATAGAACTGAAAATTCTTTGAAGATCGCCTAGTTTGACCTCTTGATTTTATAGATGTGGAAACTGAAAGAAAGGGAGATGATGACCAGCTCAAGGTTGCTCAGTAGATGATAGAAGTGACTGTGCCCTGGAAAAAACTAAAGTTAATTGGAGAGCCAAGACCAAAACAGATGAAAACATTAGCAATAAAAAGTCAGTGGGTACTGAAATACCAGCTGGTGCGGCACAGACTGAGTACATACCTGTATAGCCATGTGAGCTGCTCTCTTGAAAGAGAGAAGTGTACCTTATTAGTTGCTTGAGTCAGAGAAGGTTGATAGATTAAGAACATTTTTTTTAAAAGAATCTTAATACTAGTTATAAATCAAAGCCAGGCTCCCTGCTGCTTTTGTCCTACCAAGTTTAGATTATAACTGAGCCAGGGAGAGAGGCCAGCTTTGCTAGAGTGGCCAGTACCCTGTGTCTTTACACTTCACACGGTAGGGGGTGGTCTGCCTGCCTGATGGGCTCCATCCCCACAGACGTGCTGCAGCGTAGCGGGGCATCAGTGTGAAGACTGCAGCGGCCTTGCTCACCTGTGTGTGTGCATGTGTGGGATAGGTGCTAGCAGCGGCATTGATTGGTGGAAAGAGTTTATCATTTGTCCAAGTCGGTATTTCTGCTGAGGGGCAGAGGTGTTGCTGTCTGGCACTGAGGTGGGAGTGCTTCCGCACACATTGTCTCATTAACTCTGCGTGGATCCACTGCCTCTGAAATGTTTATGAAGTAATATGTGCTCCTAAACCGTCCCAGCTCTCTGAAGGTGTACCATGAAGAAGGGAAAGCTGCGGCCCTCCCCTCACCACGCCCAACCATCCCATTCCCCAGGATGCCGTTGCTAACACTCTGTAACTTTCCAGACCTATCTCTTAAGTATATTGAGTTTGATTTAGCAAAAAATGGTGATCATACTGTTCTCGTTATCCGTAACTTCTTTTTTGCATGCTATACATGTAGAGCTCCTTCACTTCAGTAATCCCAGAGTACGCCGCCTTCTGGCTGTACCGTGTGTTGGTTTTTAACTGTTTCTCTATTGGTGGATATTTAGATTGTCTCCAGTTTATTGCCATTACAAATACTGCCACGGTCAACACTGTCCTTGTATGTCATGCTTGCTCACTTATTTGATTGAATATGTGGTAAGAGATGCCTAGAAGTATAATTGATTAGTGGAAAGATTTACGCATTTCAAATTTTTGTGGACTGCTAGATTGCCATCTAAAATGGCAAACTACTGACCTCTGGTAAGGTTCTTTTCCCCTTGCGTAATTGATTATCTGAATAACTCTGGAAATTTTGTGTAATTTCTAACCAGTTTTTGTCCCAACAGGGCTGCTTGCCTTTAAGACGCCATAGATTTAGTGATTAATCTGGAAATGTTTTACATTTTGTATTGCCCATGCCACTCTGCCATAGATTTAGTGATTAATCTGGAAATGTTTTACATTTTGTATTGCCCATGCCACTCTGCCATAGATTTAGTGATTAATCTGGAAATGTTTTACATTTTGTATTGCCCATGCCACTCTGCCATAGATTTAGTGATTAATCTGGAAATGTTTTACATTTTGTATTGCCCATGCCACTCTGCCATAGATTTAGTGATTAATCTGGAAATGTTTTACATTTTGTATTGCCCATGCCACTCTGCCATAGATTTAGTGATTAATCTGGAAATGTTTTACATTTTGTATTGCCCATGCCACTCTGCCATAGATTTAGTGATTAATCTGGAAATGTTTTACATTTTGTATTGCCCATGCCACTCTGCCATAGATTTAGTGATTAATCTGGAAATGTTTTACATTTTGTATTGCCCATGCCACTCTGCCGTTAGTTTTGGTGTTTTAGAGAGGGGCTGTTCATCCCCATTGCCTCTGCTCATCACTGTAATTGCCTTTTAAAAAACCTGGATTTTTCTTCTCATTGTATGACAAAACACTAACTTATAGAAAATTTAGAAGACACAAAAAAGTACAGATTACTCGTTAATATCATGTGTGTGTGAAAGTACATAAAGAGATGAAAGTCCTGCCCTTGCCCCTCCCTTTTCTTCTCCCACCTTGGTCCTGTCTTCCCGTTTTTCTGTTCTTCCACAAACGTCTATCTTTATAGAGCAGAATTTATACCTATATGTGTATAGTCATATATTTTTTTTAAAAGACCAGATAAGATCATGTTAGATATTGTTCTGCAGCTTTTTCTACTGCTTAACAAAATATCATGGAACTCTTTCCAAATTAGTAAAATATCTAATAATAGCTAACTAACATTTATGGAGCACTTACCATAGACCCAGGACCCCGTTTTAAGCCCTTTACATGCATATACTTATTTAATAAAGTTAGTAAACTTAAAACTAAATTTCTTATTTAACCACATTATAGTCCTTTGAGGTAAAGACTGTGTTTTACTCTCCTTTTGCAGATGAGGAAAATGAGGTCCAGAGATTTCTGTTCAGGACCACTTCCCTTGTAAGGGCTGGCACTGGGGTTGGAAACCGCATGGTCTGACTTTGGCTCCTGTGCTTTAACCATTCCACCACACTGCAGCAGTCACTGGTTCAAGGGTGTAGATAAGGAATTTAATGTGGCCGCCTTCTCCGTAAGCTGCTGAGAGGGTGGCTTTCTAATGGCAGCTTCTGGCTTGGAGCCTCCTCGAGATGGTGTCCCTCAACCCAAAGGGGTGCACGTGAAATATTTTACTATAATTTGTTCTTCACGCTATTTTGTGCAGCCTTTGCCCAGCTGGGAGAGATGGTTTAATGGGCAGTGGTAGGAAATACTGCCTCCTGAGCCTCTCATCCACCAGAGCAGCAACCCGTGATGGTTAAGAGAGTGGGCTCTGGAGTCTGGGGTGGGCAACATCCCCGCCTCTGCCACTGGCGAGCTGTGTGACCTTGGGCAAGTTACCGGAGATTTCTGTGCCTCAGTTTCCTTATCTGTAGAAAGGAAATAGAATGATAACACATAGGGTTGTTGTGAGGATTGACTTCATAATATATGCAACACATTTAAAGCAGCCGCTGGCCCGTGTTTGTTAAACCAGTCCCCTGTATCCTAGGTATATTGCACTTGCTTTTTCACCTGTTACCTCATTAAATACCCACAGCCACCCTAGGAAGTAGATGGTATCACGCTGTTTTCCAAGTGTAGAAACAACTATAGTCTTCTTTGGAACAAAATTATAGTAGATAGTGGTGTTGATTTTTTAAATAATCATAATGTATTTGGTCTTTGAGAGTAATAACATCTATTAAAGTATGCTGATAACCAAATTCTTAAGTTTTATGACTGAATTTGCGAGATAGGACTAATGCTTAAAGACTTAGTTTGAACGATTTCATTTTCTTAACCCAACAATTTGGTAACTCTAACTTTGTGAGATTTTAGCCAAGATTTTAGTTAGCTGTTTGTGAAAAATCCTGTGCAATATTTAGAATCCCAGATGGCATAATGTTACTATATTCCTGTGTAATGAAAAGCTATTATTTTCTGACACTTGATTGAAGTTTGTTTTAGAATTCTGATTAGGTAGGCAGTTGCGCCTTCTCAAGTTTGAATTTCAAGTGAACTTGAAAAGAACACTTAAGATCGTGTACTTTGTGAAGGAAATCTTGTAATCAAGATACTGCTTATGTTTCTGCTGAGCTCTCAGTGGGTGGACGTGTTAGGAGAGATTTGGGGGATGAAGGAGAGGAGTGCTTTTCTCTAAAGGACTCACATCTTTTGCATCTTTTCCATTGCTGTTTTCCCTTACCCGCTTTTGCTTGCTGGAATGAACATGTTAATTTATCATCAGTTATATACTTGAGTCTTCATTGGTTATTCCGTCTGTTAAGATTAGTGGGGGGAATACAGAAATGTAAATGTCCGGTACCTAAGGAGTCTAGCTGGGAAAGATGAAACAAACTGCGAAATATATGGAGGACCTCGAGAATAGGGTTCTGTGGGCTGTGCGGAGGAGTGATGGTGTTTGAGCTGGGCTTTGAAGAAGCGTTAGTTTTGGGGTAGGTGAAAGGAGAAAGCACAGGTGGAGCACACAGGCTGGAGTGAGTGTGCCATCTGTGGCACTCAGTTCATTTCATAAGATTTCCTGAGTACCTGCTATGTTTCAGGAACTGCTGGATACAAAGGTGGGTACACTCACCACCCTGGAGAAGTTCGTCAGCTAGTGGAGGAAGCATCCAACTATAATAATATGGAGTGATTAATTGTACTACTGGATGGTGATGTTGTCAAAACCTGAGTAGTTGCTTTTGTAGTGTATGGTGTCACTTTAGTAATACTTCAGCAGGAGAGAGAAATTATGCAAGGGACTCAAATATATGTATATATTTAAAAACTTTTATTAGTTATCTGTTGCTGCATAACAAATTACTCCAAAACTTAGCAGCTTAAAACAGCAAGCATTTGTCTCCCCATTTCTGTCGGTCAGGAATCTGGGTGTGGCTTAGCTGAGTGCCTCTGGCTCATGATCTCCCACTAGGCTGCCTTCAAGGTGTTCGCCAAGGCTGTAGTCATCCCAAGGCTTGACAGGGGGCATCTGCTCCAGACCCACTCATATGGCTCTAGACAGGCCTCAGGTCCTCACTGGCTGTTGGCTGGAGACATCAGTTCCTTGCCACATCGGCTTTTCATGAGTCTGATCACATGACAGCTATGACAGCTCGCTTTCCCCAGAGAGAGGGATCCAAGAATCAGTGAGTGAGAGGTGACCCCAAATGGAAGCCACAGCCTTTTTATAACCTAAACTTGGCAGTGACATCCCACAGTTTCTCCTGTATTCTGTTTGTTAGGAGCTAGTCACTAACTCCATCCCACATTTAAGGACCAAAATAACCCAAAGGTGTGTATACTGGAAAGCAGGAATAATTGGGGGCCATCTTAGAGGCTGCCTACCCCCAAATTCTACAAGTGATTGATGTATATTGAGAACCCCCAAGTCGTTTGGGTAGAAGGAAGAAGAACCATCCGAGAAACTTTTCTGATGGAAAAAACCACAAGTGTTTTTGCTAAAGAGCTATAAACTTAGTTTTGATGTAATATTTACTCTTGGATAGAAAATGGTAAAATGAGTTGTTCAATCCCACCCTCATTAAACTCATTAAACTTTCTATAAATCTGATCTCATTTCTAGGAATTGTTTTTATGCCTTTTCAAAGCAAAGTGTTTATAAGTGAGAAAAAAGCTACTGTTTGTGGCATAGCGGGGAAGAAGTTTACAACTGTGCTTCAATTTAAGTAATAAAGTTCCTTTAAGGATTATGTACTCTGGGTGGGATAATTTAAAATGGATTATGGGAACTCAGTCTTTTAAAGAAAGCTCATGGAAATCTTTATTTGGCTTTTACCGTACATAGATTTGTGTGTATGTGCAGTGTTGAGAGGTTGACTGGTGGTAGAGTGAAAAGAGCGCAGTTTTGAAGACTGAGGTTTGTGTCCAGGCTTCACAACCAGTTAGAAATATGACCTTGGGCAACACTGTTGACCTCCCTGAGTCCAAGTTTCCTGTCTATAAAATAGATAAATATAGATGAAGGAAAATGCGTTGACGTGAAGAATGATAGATTTATGAAACTTAAAATCTTCACTTTCTTTCAGAAAGGGTACAGTTACATTAAGTTCACATATCTCACTGCTTCTGAATTTTCTCTCAGGATTCTAACCAAGAAAATGCTACTAGATAATTCTTCAGTTCTGCACTGTCATTTTACCCAGAAAAGACTGGGGTACCCTTGCTTATTTTACCCCTGAAGTAATGCCTCTGGTACTTTGGAGCCCACAGCAACATAGAAGAAAGCCAGAGCAGTTCTCCAGAAATAGTAAGAAAATTGATTGCAATTTTACTGCAATTAGTAAGATTTTCTCTTATGAAGACTTGTTTATTGGAATCTACATTGAGAAATACTTGGATCAAGGAAGTTTATTAGATGCTTATATATCTTATCCACCGGAAGGAACAAAACTGTTTCTCTGATGTAGAGAACAGGAGAAAGAATTCCTACTCATGGATTACTTTATAGATTTTTTTTCTTGCTTTAATTTATTTCAGGATTGTTCCCCCGCAGTCTTGAATGAAATGACTTTTACAATATGTTTTAATTCTTTAATCTTCAAGTTTTGCTCATAGAATTCATTCGTGGGTTTAACCTATCTTGGAATCTGGGCAGCTACCCTAACCAATGGTATATAGGGAATTGGGGGTTGCAGATTATTTGAACCAAAACACGATTCACTGTTAACTTTTTTTCCTTTCTTCTATAATGAAACTGTAGTAACAATGCCAGCATAACCAAGTTTGTTCTTATGTGACTTGTCATGGTTGATTGTGTTCACTACATAACGGTTTGCTATGACTTGATTAATATACAATATTATATATATTATATATATAATATGGAACTTAATTCTGTGTTTCATCACCAGGTTTTAATAGAGTCCTTGGCTGCTTTTGACACCTTCAAGTTGAAGTGAACTTTTGATGATATTAGATTTGTGCAAAGAAGCAGAGATGCTTCTGTTCACTTTTTGCTTTTGCTTTTGAAATTAATATTGACTTATTTAATATCTTCTTAAAAAAGTTTGCATCCTTCAACAATGAAATTTTTGCTGTGATTGAGCCAGAATAGAATACTTTGCTTAAATTAGTGTCTTGGTTTTGGGATGTACTTCTGTCGTTTAACAACAGGGATACGTTCTGAGAGATGCATCATTAGGTGATTTCATTGTTGTGTGAAATCGTAGAGTCTCCTTACACAATTCGAGATGGTGTAGCCTAGGCCGAGTGGTGCTAATCTTGTGGGAACACCGTCGTATATGTGGTGAGTCGTTGACGGAAATGTCATCATGCGGCATGTGGCTGTACATTGATTAAGACTCTTAAGTCTCCTCTTTTGGAAAAACTGGTTGGGTAACTTTTATCACAAGGCTCGTAGTGTATAATTTGGTGCATCATTGAAGAGAAGAGGATCCGTAGAAACTTTAACGTTGTGTGAAATCATAAATTGTTAGTAAATTCTTTGTTTCATAGCACTTCAAAATGGAGTTTGAGTTTTCATTGTGAACTTTTAACTAGACCCGAATATTTTGCAGATTTGTTTTTTTCTTAGTTAATGGGACAGGGAAGAGTTCACTGTCTAAACCTTTAGACGCTGGAGAGCTAAATTCACAGAGAGTAACTAACTTAAATACAACTTTAAAGAATGGATATGTAGTAGACACGCTGTGATGTTGGATGATCTTTCTGTATGAGGAGAAAAGGCCCGTAGGGCACTATTGTGTCTTATTTACAAATATCCTTAAAAACAGGACTTAGAAGGGTCCCTATTTCTGTTTTCTTCTGATCTTGTCCCTCCACGAACCTAACAATTAGAAAGAATTAACTCACTGTCTAATGTGTTTTTATAAGGATATCTGGCTCCAGATCTTCTGAGGATTTATGTTCAACTTTTATTAAGAGCAGCAGTGTGTTTTCTAACAAGTTTTAGAATCCTGTCATTTGTACCAAACAGATCTGTGTCTAGATGATGATGATGACACCTGATGTTAATTACCTGTGTCCCACGTGCCGTGTGCTAAATATGCTTCCTGTGCGTTATCTTACTTAATCCTCTTGGGAAACTGAAGTAAGCGCCATTGTAATGGCAGTTTACCTGTGAGGAAGCCAGGGCTTGGGGAGGTTAACTAACTTATCCAAGCAGAGCAGGGTTAGAGTAGATGGGTTTATTGTCCTTTGGATCCTGTTTTGCTTAAACTTACTGTCTCTGAAAGCCAAAAATAAAATCATTGTCTTTCTTGGTGCAGACTCAACTTCCTCCTGCTCATCCAGTTGCTGAAGGCACCCATTTAAGCACAGTGGGAAGTGCAGACTAGTTCAAGGTACTCTGACCAATGCACATGAGTAGAAAAATGGCCAAAGCTCAGTGCTAGCCTGGATAACCACCTGTGTGTGTGACTTGATAACATGTAGTAGAACACATCCCATCATTTGCATTGGTATATATTCTATGCTGTTGTAATCTGGGCGCCATCCTTGATCTCTCCTTTGCTCATATTTCAGTCCATCTGCAAGTCCTGAAGGTTCTATCTGCAGAACACATCCCTCATTTATCCATCTGTTAGAGCTGTGATGGAGCCCTGGTCTTCTTGCCTGAGCTATACCAGTAACCTGATTTCTCCCAGCCTCTACTATTGTCCACCTGTAATCTCCTCAGAGGGTGGAGTAGCCAGAGTGACCTGTTTTAAAGCCTAAGGGAGATCATGTTGCTTTCCTGCCTGAACTCCTTCAGTAGCTTTTCGTTGTAATTTAGGGAGTCAGCTTCCTTCCATCTGTCTTTGCTTGTGGTGCTTCAGATGTTGATGTTTTTCATACTTAACCAAGTTCATTGGGTCTTTGTATCTGCTCTTCGCTCTACCTGGGCTGCTCGGGTCGTTGATCATCTTGTGGCTTACTCTCTATCATTTAGGCCTCAGTTCAGATGCAAGCATCTCAGTGCAGCCCCCCTTGGCTAATGTGGATGCCCCCACCCCAACACTCTCTCATGTTACTGTCTTTATTTTCTTTATAGTTCTCCTCATTGTTATGTTAATTTAATTTAAATTATTGCTTGCTTCTTAGCTATTTCTGCCCCAACTAGAAGGTGAACTTCTTGAGAGCAGGGCCTCCCCTTGTACCTGGAAAAGTGTGCCTGGCACATAGTAGCACAATTAAAGGTTTGCTGAATGAATGAAAATTTTCCTGTCACTTGCTTATTACATTACATTGTGAACAGTTCCCCACAATCTTAAATATTCAGAACAGGGGTGATGAACTCTTGATCCACAGTCCAGATCTGCCCTAAAGACACATTTATTTGGCTTATTAAAAAGTGTAGTTGTTTGAGGTATAACTCACATCCAGTCAGGTGCACAGATGCTTGATGAATTGCTCTAATGTGTGTACCCACATAAACCCCTCTCAGATCAAGATGTGGAGGGCTTTCATATTCCCCCCCCCTTCCCACACGAGAACTTGCACAGTTAATCTTTTTCATTTTAACCTTTAAAAATTGGAGATTTCACATAAAAATCTAGATTTCCAACATCTCTTAAAAAATGGAAAGATGCAGCAACAAAGGACCCACTTTCTCCTTCGGTCACGATGTATCATAGCTGAGAAGCAACTGTCCAGAGTGTTGGCTTGTGTTCTCCAGTTTGCCTCCAGTCTTCACCTCTCCTCCTTCTATCCCTGACCTTGAAATTGCCTTCCACTTGCCATTTATAATTTCATTTGAATTAGTTTTTTTTTATGATGGAGAAATGTTTATTTCTTCCACTATGTCTGTAAAAAAGTGGAAATGTGGATGGCAGACCGAAAAGGCTGTTTCTTTTTTTTTTTTTTTTTGAGGAAGATTAGCCCTGAGCTAACTACTGCCAGTCCTCCTCTTTTTTTCTGAGGAAGCCTGGCCCTGAGCTAACATCCATGCCCATCTTCCTCTACTTTATATGTGCGACGCCTACCACAGCATGGCGTGCCAAGCGGTGCCATGTCCGCACCCAGGATCCGAACTGGCGAACCCTGGGCCGCCGAGAAGCGGAACGTGTGAACTTAACTGCTGCGTCACCAGGCTGGCCCCGCTGTGTGTTTCTTATACTTAATCCGTTTCATTCATATGTATTTCTGGCCTTTTATGTGTTTGTTAGCCGTCGTAATTCTACATGGCTGTGTTTAAAGGTTGCACAATGTTGTATAAATGTGTCATTTAACCAATCTCTTATTGTGGAACTTAGAAGTTATTTCCAGTTTTTTGATATTGTAAATGAATATTTTAGATGAATCTTTGTACAAATCATTATTTTATTAGGGTAAAATTTTAGAAATGGAATTTCTGAATTAAAATATTTTCATTTTTAAGACTTTTGATACATACTGCCAAATTGCTTGGTAGTAATATATGTTGATGTGCTCTTTCTGGAGAGGGGTGTATGGGAGTATTTGTGTTCCTATGTCTGTGCCAACGCTGGGAATTGTAACTAAAAGGAAAGGTTTTGGGGGGTTGGGGAGGAAGTGAAAGGGGTAAAGGGAGAACATTTGTTCAGTGACAGATGGAAACTAGACTATTGGTGGTGAACACGATGTCGTCTATACAGAAGTCAAAATATGTCCACCTGAAATTTATATATTGTTATAAACCAATGTTACCTCAATAGAAAAATTTTTAAAAGTTTGCTAGTAATATTTAGTAAAAACAAAAAATAGGAAGGCTGGCCAAGAAGTTTTTCATCTTTTCACCTACGTAAATAAAAATTGTACTTTATTTTAGAGGATATGGTATAGAAATGTTTGTTACTTAGTACAACGCTATACCTTGGATTTATCTTGTGAGTCAAATCATGCACCACATACTTTGTATATGAAGTAATGTGAATACCTCAGTAGAATTTGAGAAGCCTTTAGCCTTGATCGTTATACACACACACACGCACAATTATTATTGAGCTCTACCATGTTCTATATGGAAGTGCACGGGAGTAAATGCAAAATTCTTCTGTTTTGAAGGACGTACACCTAACTCTTATACATTGGTTTTGTGTGTGCTATTATTCTGTGTTTGCTGTTTAATTAGATGCCTACGTAGAAGAGTGGCAGCAGCTGGACTCAGTGTTCCCCTGCTGAACTGGCCCTCAGGTATCCTGGCTCTGGCGAGTGCTATGGGAGATTGGATGACTGTTACAGATCCAGGTCTGTCTTCAGGTAACTGAGTCTCAAATAATGATAAACTAAGGCAGTAATTGTAAAGGTGGGTTTTTCAGTGAAACTATAATTACCATAAATATTGAAGATGTGACTAGAGAAAGACATAAATACTTGCAAAATATCTAATTTTCCTCTTCAGAAAAATCATCAGGGAGAGCTAAGTATTGTGCCGTGATTTGTGGGGTTAAATGCTTTAGATGGGTAATAGGTTACTTGATATTATTTTTGAGGGAAGTTTTCATGCATTTGAAATAAATTCATTGGCTACTTCAAAACATTTCTCTGACTTACTCCTTGAATCGCATAAACGTTGAGTGGCATAGACAAGTGGTTTTTGTTATTTTTATAAATCTGATGCACTGAGAATAGGGTAGTGTAGTGTCGCTTAACATGCTTACTAAGAGCACCACTGTATAGTTGTATCATTTTGGAAAAAAGTATATGGTTTTCATACAAAGAATAGGTTTGTCCTAATTTGGAAATATTTTAAAATATTTCTATCATTTAAAATCTTTGGTAATGGAGATTGTTTGCTTTGTATGCATTTTTATAAATTATTTACATAAATGCCTTTTATTGATTCTTTCAGAAAGCAAAAATATCTCTCAAAATACCTCAGAAACAAAGATGTCTCCATCAAGTTTATACTCACAGCAAGTGCTATGTTCTTCAATACCTTTATCAAAAAATGTGCACAGTTTTTTCAGTGCCTTCTGCACAGAACAGAATATTGAACAAAGTATTTCATATCTGGATCAGGTAACGTGTTTTTTTTTGTAAGAAGCAATAGCATAAATCATGTTATATAGTAGAAAATATCAAAGTTATGAGAAAAACACTTGTCAAGCACTGGTATGTTGTTACATAATGGTCCGGGAATCATCACATTAGCTTTGCAGAGAAGCTTGATGATCATCTAGGCCAGATACAAGATAAGTGTTGTCTGGAGCAGGTTAGCCTCCCCGTCACCCAGGGCTCCTCCTCTGGGAGTCTCACCCTGTTTTACTGATGTAGAAACCTAAGTGCCCTGCTTCAGGTCATGTGGTTGCAGAGCAGAGGCTGCTAGAGCCCAGTTCTCTCAATTCTTTGTCCTTTGGGATATTTACGATTTTCTTAACTATCTCAGGATAGTTTCTTTCTCAGAAAAGATTTCTGTCTTTTGTGTCTTTACGAAGATGTCTGGTAACCAACTTTTAGGAAAACATTTTCTCTTACCAGGAATTGACTACTTTCGGGTTTCCTTCATTATATGAAGAATCCAAGGGTAAAGAGACAAAGAGAGAATTAAATATAGTTGCTGTTTTAAATTGTATGAATGAGCTACTTATACTTCAGCGGAAGAACCTTCTAGCTCAGGAAAATGTGGAAACACAGAATCTGAAACTGGGAAGTGATATGGACCATCTGCAGAGCTGCTATGCAAAACTTAAGGTAGAAATTCTTGTCCATCTGTGTTTCAATGCCGTTATGTGATTTGATATGCCAGATTTTCACTGGCCTTGTCAAACAACTTTTAGGGTTAATGTTTTTAAGTTTTGGGGGGTTTTTTAAACTGGTAAGTAAAAGTGAACTCTAAGTAGTTTGTGCGTATCAATCCTGCGGCTTCGTAAGATCTATACTGAAGGCATTGATTTTATCAACTGTTTAGTGACTTGCCCAATCTGTAGAAAGATTAGGACGTATTTATATCTGAGGAAAATAAAGTTTCCCCCATTCCATCCAATCTTGCTTAATAAAGTAGATGCTTAATTTAAAATAGTTTTATTGTGAGAGGCTGTGTCAGTTAATTCCAAGAAGAATATTCTTTTTTTTTAAGTGAGTTCGTAATAGTTTACATCATTGTGAGATTTCAGTTGTACATTATTTCTTGACTGTCACCACATAAGTGCTCCCCTTCACCCCCTGTGCCCACCCCTATCCCCCTTCCCCTGGTAACCACTGAACTGTTTTCTTTGTTCCAGTACTTGTTTATATTCCACATATGAGTGAAATCCTCTGGTCTTTCTCAGACTGGCTTGTTTTGCTTAGCATAATTCTCTCCAGGTCCATCCAGGTTGTTGCAAATGGGATGATTTTGTCTTTTTTCGTGGCTGAGTAGTATTCATTGTATATACATACCACATCTTCTTTATCCAATCATCAGTCGATGGACACTTGGGTTGCTTCCTTGTCTTGGCTATTGTGAATAGTGCTGCAGTGAACATAGGGGTGCATATGTTACTTTGGCTTCTTGATTTCAAATTGTTTGGGTAGGTACCCAGTAGTGAGATAGCTCGGTCATATAAAAGTTCTATTTTTAGTTTTTTGAGGAATCTCCATACTGTTTTCCATAGCGGCTGTACCAGTTTGCATTCCCACCAGCAGTGTATGAGGGTTCCCTGCTCTCCACACCCTCTCCAACATTTGTTATTTTTAGTCTTAGTGATTAGAGCCATTTTAACAGGCATAAGGTGGTATCTTAGAGTAGTTTTGATGTGTATTTTGAACATCTTTTCATGTGTTATTGGCCATCTCTATATCCTCTTTGGAAAAACGTCTGTTCATATCCTCTGCCCACTTTTTGATGGGGTTGTTTGCTTTCTTATTGTTCAGTTGTGTGAGTTCCTTATATATTATGGAGATTAACCCCTTGTCAGATAAATTATTTGCAAATATTTTCTCCCACTTGGTGGGTTGTCTCTTTGTTTTGATCCTAGTTTCTTTCACCTTGCAGAAGGTCTTTAGTCTGATGAATTCCAACTTGTTTATTTTTTCTTTTGTTTCCCTTGTCTGAGAGGCCATGGTATTTGAAAAGATCCTTTTTAGTTCCATGTCAAAGAGTGTACTACCTATATTATCTTCCAGGAGTTTTATAGTTTCAGGACGTATCTTCAAATCTTTGATCCATTTTGAGTTTGTTTTTGTGTATGGCGTGAGATAGTGGTCTACCTTCATTCTTTTGCAAGTGGATGTCCAGTTTTCCCAACACCATTTATTGAAGAGACTATCTTTTCTCCATTGTATGTTCTTGGCACCTTTGTCGAAGATTAGCTGTCCATAGATGTGTGGTTTTATTTCTGGGCTTTCAGTTCTGTTCCACTGATCTGTGTGCCTGTTTTTGTACCAGTACCATGCCATTTTGATCACTATGGCTTCGTAGTACATTTTGAAGTCAGGGGTTGTGAAACGTCCAGCTTTGTTCTTTTTTCTCAGGATTGCCTTAGCAATTTGGGGTCTTTGATTGCCCCATGTGAATTTTAGTATTCTTTGCTCTATTTCCGTGAAGAATGTCATTGGGATTCTGATAGGGATAGCATTGAATCTGTAGATTGCTTTGTGTAGTATGGACATTTTAACTGTGTTTATTCTTCCAATCCATGAGCAAGGAATCTCTTTCCATCTCTTTAAGTCATTATTAATTTCTTGCAGTAATGCCTTATAGTTTTCATTGTTTAAGTCCTTCACCTCCTTGGTTAAATTTATTCCTAGGTACTGTATTCTTTTAGTTGTGATTGTAAATGCGATTGTATTCTTGAGTTCTCTTCCTGTAAGTTTGTTATTAGAGTATAAAAAAGCAACTGATTTTTCTAAGTTGATTCTGTACCCTGAAACTTTACTGTAGTTGTTAATTATTTCTATTGGTTTTCCGATGGATTTTCGGGGTTTTCTATATAAGATCATGTCATCTGCAAACAGCCAAGAAGAATATTCTTGAGGGCATCTGTGCCAGAGTTGCTGAAGCTCAGTAATGAAAGCAGGACAGATAACTTGTGACTCGTGGAGGTCCCTGGGGCTCCAGAGAAGACCGTCGAGGAATGCTTTCATGAACTTGCTTGTTTCTCTGAACAAAGGAAATATTTTTCACAGCCCATTGATCTGCTGCCTTAAATGATAGAACATCTGTTGCTAGCTTCTGCTTTGCTTTCATTCTTTGTTTTCCTTTTTAAAAAAATTTTTTTTTACTCATTTGAGAAGGAGAGGGAAGAAGGTGTTCAAAACAGTGGTACAGTAGGGACTTATGATTGTATGTTATGAATAATATCATCAAGACAAAAGCGTATTATCCACGCTGGGTTGCCTTATCTACGAAAATAACCTTTGAATCAGCATACTCTCAGGAGATGAACTTCCTGTTAGTTTTTCACCTGTTGGTCCATGCCTCTCCACTTATTTTTCTTCCTTGTTATCCTCTCCCACCAGCTCCCTCCAAGAACAGGTAACAACAATATAAAAAAACAAAAAAACCCCGCTCAGCATCTCGAATCTTTGAACTCTATTGCATAATAGATCTCTCAGTGTAATATTTTAAAATCATCTTATGGGAAGTCGACAGCAAAGAAGTGGCCTAGAGGCGGCCTGTATGTGAACACTGGGAACATTTGGGGGTTGGTTGAGGGGCATCTTAGCTCCTCAGCACATCTGCCCACCAGATGTGCCACGTGTCATTGCCTAATGCTATTTTATGTTGTCTTCTGAGCTCATCGACAATGATAACAGTAGGTTTATCTTTAGTAGTATTTTTAAGTTTTTGTACATCCTGTATGTTTAAGAGGTAGAGCTTATCCGACTGTGTATCTTGGCTGACGGGGGAACTGTGGTGAGCTAGAGGGGATAGTTGGTACCCTCTAGGCTTATAAAAAGACTGAGTTGTGGATAATACTTTAATCTTAATCAGAGAGACTTATGGAAGGTCTTATGAATTAGACTGACCCAGAGTTGTAAACCCTAAAAGGCAATAATTCTGCATTAAAACTTTTTACATCTGTGAACCCTTGGCCAAGTTCTCATAAGTAGCTGGTGAATAATTAGATAGTGATCTTGCTAATCTGGGCTGCTGAGCCTCTCCTCTACGGAGTGATTGCTTATTAGGACTGCCCAGAGAATAAAGTATTTTCCAGAATATCTTCTAATTTGGGGTTTGATCTGGATCAAAGTCACGTATTTTTCTGTGGACAGAAATGTGTGTTTAATGGGGAAAGTTGCTGATCTATCCCTGAAGAGTTTCTAGAACTAGCATATGATTCATTCAATTTGTTGAGCAAAATTTATTGAGTATTTATGTGCTAGGCGCTGGGTTTCTTTAATGGAAGCAAAATCACTCTTTTTGGTGAGGAAGATTGGCTCTGCACTAACATCCATTGCCAATCTTCCTCTTTATTTTTTTCTCCCTCCCCAAAGCCCCAGTACGTAGTTGTATATCCTAGTTGTAGGTCATTCTAGTTCTGAGACACCACCACAGCATGGCCTGATGAGCAGTGTGTAGGTCTGTGCCCAGGATCTGAACCGGCGAACCCCAGGCCACTGAAGCGGAGCGCATGAACTTAACCACTCAGCCACGGGGCCAGCCCTGGCACTGGGTTTCAAAGATGAATGAAACCCAGTCCCTGCTTGCAAGGAGACTGTAGTCCAGTGGAAGGAGGCACAGTGAACCGTGATTATTTACTTTGTTAATTGTTCTTGGTGTGGTCAGGGAAAGCTTCACAGAGAGGTAACACTTGATCTGAGATTTGAGGAATGAGTAGAAATTTGCCAATGTTTGGAAAAGACATTGTAAGCAGAGCGTGTAACCTGTATAAAAGCATGGAGGTATGAGAGAGCATTTACTTTCAGGTGACAGCAAATAGCTCCATAGGGGTGAGGTATATGGTATATGATGAAGAGTGGTAAGAGGTGAGGCTGGGACCCAGGCTTCAGATGATGTGAAAGGCATTGTACAGAAACCTGGAGGCCCCGAGGAATGTAAACAGGAGGAAGGCATGATGTAAATATCGCTCCAGCAGTTGGGTGGGGAAGTCTTAGGGGCAGGTGCAGATTTGTATTTGGGATGAAGGTAGGGGGCTCAGAAGGCTGGTGGACAGAACAGCTGTCAGCAGGCCTTAGCAGTTGCCCAGGCCAGAGAGGTTTTGGACTTGAACTAAAGTAGTGCCAGTGGAGATAGTAAGAGTGAGATGTGAAAAAAACTTAAGACGTAGAATGAGTAGAATTTTATGAAAAGTTGAATTTGGAGAATGAGAAAGTCATTAATTTAAGATACTGTCTGAGTCTATGTCTTGAGTTTACTGAGGCTGATGGTATGATTCACTGAGATAAATGCAGGAAGGGAGTGTTGAGGTTTGCAGGGATGATGATGAGGTCGAGTGACGCGTTGATAATCACTTGGAGGGAATCTCTGATTTGACATGTGGGGCATATCAGCTGGCTGAGTGCCTTTAAGTGTAGCCATGCCAGGCGCCGGCCCCATGGCCGAGTGGTTCAGTTCACGTGCTCCACTCTGGCAGCCCAGGGTTTTGCTGGTTCGAATCCTGGGAATGGATATGGTACCACTCATCAGGCCACGCTGAGGTGGTGTCCCACATGCCACAACTAGAAGGAACCACAACTAAAAAAATACGCAACAATGCATGGGGGGGCTTTGGGAGAAAAATGAAAAATAAAATCTTTTAAAAAAAAAAAAACTTAGCCATGCCAAATGGTCTGGCATGATAGGAAGTTTTAAACACTCCAAAGAAGAGGGTGGCAAAAATTCTGACAACCTTAGGTTTGTCCAAGTTATAGGCCTAAATTTTCTGTATCGTTTTGAGATCCATTGTTACAGAGATTGCGCAAGTTGTTGTTTGTGGTCAGTTATGACATAACTTGAGTGACTTTTATATTTTATAAAGATAAGAGGATTTAAAAAATATTTCAGTGGCCTCAAGCAGAGCTTGGGACAGTTCCTAAGGGAATGTGTGGAAGGCATTAGAAGTGAGCATTTTATCCCACACCAATCCCAGGGGTGCTCCCATTCCTCTCTAGGAAATGTCTTCAGAGAGTTGACTGCCTGCAAAGGAGAACTGGCATTGGGCTATCACCTCGCTCTTTTTCCCGTGAAGGGTTGCCACTTTGCTTGGTTAGCCATCTTCAGACTTAGCTCCGAGTCACTCTTGGCTGTTTCTCAAAGAGTGTGCTATAGAATTGTTAAAAAATATTTTAAAAGGGCCAGCCCTGCGGCCTAATGGTTAAGTTTGGTGCACTCCCTGTGGTGGCCCAGGTTTGCAGGTTTGGATCTTAGGCACAGACCTACAACGCTCATCAACCACACTGTGGCAGTGACCCACATATAAAGTGGAGGCAGATTGGCACAGATGTTAGCTCAGGGCTAATCTTCCTCAGCAAAAAATATAAAAAAAATTTAAATGTCCAAGGGCAGCATCACTGGGATAAGTCAAGTGCCTTTCAAAGGATCCGCTTTGAAGCTCTTTTGTATATACATTAAAAAATTTGGTATTTAAATTTAAGTAGGGGCTGGCCTGGTGTCATTGTGGTTAGGTTCATGTGCTCCACTTCAGCAGCCCAGAATTTGCTGGTTTGGATCCTGAGCACAGACCTATACACTGCTCATCAAGCCATACTGTGGCGGCATCCAACATAGAAGAACTAGGACTTACAACTAGGATATACAACTATGTACTGGGGGCTTTGGGGAGAAAATAAAATTTAAGTAAATTTTGTAACTTTATAGTACTGAGCTTTATAATAGTTGCTTTAAATAAACATTTTGTGTGATATTAAACCTCAGTTTTAGCTAACAAACCCTAGTATGTGTGAATTGTTTTTACTAACCTTTAAAGAATTCAGTTGCTCTGAATCCTATGTTAATTTTAATCAAAATTGCATTTGAATGTTTTAGGAACAACTGGAAACCTCCAGGAGAGAAATGATTGGGCTTCAGGAAAGAGACAGACAGTTACAATGCAAGAACCGGAATTTGCATCAGCTACTGAAAAATGAAAAAGATGAGGTGAGTTGTCAGTTGTTGCAGATAAAGTTTAAGTGAATTTGTTTGTTTGTAATTCGAGGTGACCATAAGAGCCTCTTCAAAATAAGAAAGAACTGAGGCCGGCCCAGTGGTGCAGCAGTTAAGTTCGCACGTTATGCTTTGGCAGCCTGGGCTTTGCCGGTTCGGATCTTGGGTACGGACCTACGCACCACTTATCAAGTCATGCTGTGGCAGGTGTCCCATATATAAAGTGGAGGAAGATGGGCACAGATTATAGCTCAGGGCCAGTCTTCCTCAGCAAAAAGAGGAAGATTGGCTGCAGATGTTAGCTCAGGGCTAATCTTCCTCAAAAAAAAGGAACCATTTATTCATCCTGTGTCAAATTGGTATGATGGACCTCTGTGTACAGTACTGTATCTATTTAACTGAGAGGTCAGGAACTCTGGCCTCCCTCTGCCCCGAGTGGACCCATTTCGCTTAGTATATTAGTCCATAGCTTGTGACAAGCAGTGTCCTTTACTGTCCATCCTAGACTAACATGCATTGTCACTTTTTCTCAGCCACAAGGGTGCCTTAAATGCAGATCTTTCATTCTCTGCCGTACTTAATATCTGGCATGCCTCCTCTTGCACTATGTTAAATATTGACATTGTTCATCCAGTCAATTAATTACTCGATTAAATGGCACAAGAGCTATTGTTAAAAAAAAAAAAGCAATTGACATTAAAAATCTCATTTCTAAGGCTAAAGACCTTATAATTATAATCACATTTCTGCTTTAGTGGTTACTTAATATTGACACCTATGGAGTTAATGCATTTGAAATTATTATTTCTAAATTTATGTAAGAAGAAACCATTATGTCATTATTACTCTGCAGTTTGCTCCCTGACCATGTGATAACTGTAAAAATACAATACTTATTTTCAGTGTTGTGTATGTTGTTTTAACTATAATTCAAGACTTTTAGGGGAGCGTATTTCTTTCAGGACCTTATCGTGGTTTAGACAGATTTGTTTTACCATATTTATTCAGTCATATATTTAGTAAGTGGGTAATGAAGTCTTAACTAAACTGCAAGGTTGCTTATACATTTCCTTGAGTTATTTCACAGAAAATTTTGACTTGATTTGTTGATTACACATAAATGGTTTGAATATAGTTCATCTTTAGTAAGGATTTGGTTAAACATGATCATCTCCAGCAGAGAGTAAGGTTGTCTGTATGAAGAGAACGTACTTCCTGTGAGGGGCTGCTGGGAAGCCATGGTGGGTACAACACTGAGCGGTAGTGCCAGGCGTGCACTCAGCATGTGTGCGAACCCCCTTCTCTCGGCTGTTTGGACTTACTCTAATTTGAGAACTGGGCTTACTGTAGTTTGAGAACTGTTTACGATCAGAGAAAAACGAACCTGTTTACCTGCTGCCGTATGCCGTGGCTGATTTGCCTTGTCACAGATTGATAAGGAATGGAGTGATTCAAGTCAGGAGTATCAGGCAGTCACTCCCAATGACCTGACGAATTCTGCTTGTCTCAAATGGTGCTTTAATCACTTGAATACTTCCGTAAGAGTTTCTGGTTTCTCAATGAGCAGAGTCTATATGTAGGGTGAAAGATGTAGAAGATAATTTAGAAAGCAGCTCTGGAAATTTCAGAATTAAAAAATAAAAACTTTATGTGGTTCATTTAATGCTGTTTTAAAGAGGGATTTCTAATGGTTATGGAGAAGGCAGAATAATTCTAGATTTTAAAACTTTTATCGGGAGGCGAATGCTAGGACTTCTTTTCTCTTTTGAATTTGTCAATTTTAACTGGTTTTATCAATCCTAAAGGGACTCATTTGATAGAAAATGCTTTTTTCAGGTGCAGAAATTACAAAATATCATTGCAAGTCGAGCTACTCAGTATAATCATGATATGAAGAGAAAAGAGCGTGAATATAATAAGCTAAAGGAGCGTCTACATCAGCTTGTTATGAACAAGAAGGATAAAAAAATAGGTAAGAAGCAGCTGGCTAAGATAGAGGAAAGGCAATACTGAAGCTGATATGATGCTAAGAAATAAACGTAAAGGCATTGAGCACAATAACTCAGGAAGCGTTATTTTCATGCTTCATCCAATTGTTTTTAGATGGTGTATCCCCATATAAACTAGAAATTGAGACAGCTGATGAGTGAAAAATAGTAGTTTTACTTTGTTTCGTTAGTTGGATATAAGAATTGCGCATTTTTTTAATGTGACAGGTGTCGGATTAATCTATAGAGAAAAGCTAAGCCAGAGGACACTCTAGTCTTCCACAGCAAAGAACTAACCATATTAAAAGTCAGGATTGGTTTCTGAGTATCAAAACAAGTGTGATTTTAGAGTTAACTTCATAAAATTGTTCATGAGACCAAATTGTTTATGTCAGTTTGAGTTCCTTTAAATAAGTTTAGCTGTGCCTTTTTGAAACAACTAGTCAAAAGGATGGACTGTGAAAGTTATGCTTGTGTTTGTGCCTATGGTATACTTTTTTCTAATATTTCTCTTCTGAAAATTAATTCACAACTTATGTGATCCAAGCATGTGCATAATTTCAAGTAAATAGCATAGATTAAGCAGTGGGACTACACACGCACAGAAGTAGAGCAACACGGATAGAGTTTTGCCGGCTTCATAAGAGTCAGGGAACAGGAAATCCGAGCGTTGACTCGGAGAGTGGTTGTCCTCTAACCCACATTGTCCAGGGAGACCCTGAACTGTCTCTTCCCAAACCGACCTTGGACTCGCTGATGCGGCAGCTGATGAGCAGGTGTCTCAGGCCGCCACGTGGTGGGCTCTGCCTGCTGTCAGCCCGCAGCTCAGTGGAGACTGCACCACTCTCACCCTGTACCGCAGAGCTGTTGCAGTAAGTGGAGTATTTTATTTTAAAAATTATTGAAAAATGAAAAGTGTGTTAAGCAATTAAGGCATTGATGGAAATCTTTAGACATCCTGAAGGACTAAGTAGTAAACTTCCCTTGGACACCTATTGGTTTTTAAGGCTGGTTAATCTTGTGTTCATTCATGAAGGAAATAACAAAGTTAAAGAGCAGGGTGAAATGCTGGAAGTATAAAATGTAACACCTAGTTAGGGAAGTTTATTAAAGATTTAGCTCTGGTAACCGAGCTCTTACTTTACGGGGGTCTGGCTGTTTCCCAGGCCAGACCCAGTTGGAAGGGATAGTCGCATAATGATTTTATCTTTAAAATTAAAGATCTTTAAAATTATAAAGCTTAATTTTAGCTTTAAAATTACAGTAACTTACGCATCTTATTTCCTGCTCACGACAACTGTTTCCATCTCCTCCTGGGGCAGAGGAGACATTGGCATTGTCAGGATGATGGTGACAGTACAGGGCTTGGCAGACTTTTCCTGTGAAGGTCCAGGTAGTGAATATTATCAGGTTTGTGGTCTTTGTCACAACTATTCATCTCTGCTGTTGTAGCCCAAAAGTAGCCGTGGACAACATATAAACAAATGGTGAGGCTGTGTTCTGACAAAATCAGGCAGCCGCCCGCAGGCCTTGGTTTGCAAACCCCTGGTGGTAAGATTGATAATGGTTATATTTATTAAGTACTTCCTGTGTTGCGTGCTTTAACGTTTCTTTTACTCTTCACCACAGTTCTTTGATAGATGCTTTCATTATTCCCATGGTATCGATGAAGAAACAGGCTTGGCAGTTAAACAACTTGCCAAGATCACAGTGCTTATAAGTGATGGAGCTGGAACCTGAAACCTGGGCTGTTTGAGCCCAAATCCTAATGTTTACCCCAGGTTGACTTCTGTCCCTAATGTGTCATAGAGTGTAGTCGTTTTGAACACCCAGACGTGTACAGTAAGAACTGATGTTGTGTGTGTTTGTGTTTGTAGCTATGGAGGTTTTAAATTATGTGGGGAGAGCTGATGGAAAAAGAGGCTCCTGGAGGACTGGTAAAACGGAAGCCAGGTAAGGACCAGTTGAAACTGAGAAATTTAAGCCGACTTTTCTTTCTATGCTGCATTTTCATACTGACAGTTTCTTTCTCAGGAATGAAGATGAAATGTATAAAATTCTCTTGAATGATTATGAATATCGCCAGAAACAAATCCTAATGGAAAATGCTGAACTTAAGAAGGTTCTTCAGCAAATGAAAAAGGAAATGATTTCTCTTCTTTCTCCCCAAAAGCAGAAACCTAGAGAAAGAGCAGATGATGGTACAGGAACTGTAAGTGGCCCTTTCCTCTCTAATGCATTCTTCGGGTTGTGGGTCCGAACATTGAAACACTAGCTAGCTGTTCCCAGTGGGGACACCGCTGGTGTTTGGACAGGACACTCACTGCTGTGCTCCAGTCACTGTGACCATTGGGAAGTGTCCCTGTGTGTTTCCAGACATGCTGTGGGACATGATGGCAATTTTCTGGGTAATTAATCAGTGCCAGGCACTGTGATAAGCACTTTATACACGTGGTCACATTTTGTTCTTATAGTAATTTGATACTTTTGATACTGTAACTATTCCCATTTTATCGATGAAGGAACCTGAGGCACAGTAGTTGGCCCGGGTTCACACATGACAGTCTTCCAGGGTTTGCTCTAAGTCTGTCTTCCTCCAGACCTCATGCTTTTAACCACTGTGCCAGATATATCCTTTAAATATTTAACTTCCATGTACTTAAGCAGGCTCTACTTTTCAGAGAGTGAAACTTTGGTTAACTTTGGAAACGAAGTAATTATTCAGTCCATAAATTTATTGAATGTACATTATGTTCTAGTCCTTGGAAAGGAAAAGCTAAATAGACTTGACTTTTTCCCTTGTCTTTGTTTGGGCTGCTGTAACAAAGTACCACAGACTGGGGGGCTTATTAACAACAGAAGTTTCTTTCTCACAGTTTTGGAGCCCAGAAGTCCAAAATCAGGTTGCCAGCAGATGCGGTGTCTGGTGAGGGCCCTCTTCTTGGCTGCAGATTGCTGACTTCTTGTTATATCCTCACATGGCAGAAAGAGGGCAAGAGAGCTCACTGGTCCCTTTTATAGGAGCACTGGTCCCATTGATCAGGGCTCCCCTCTCATGACCGAATCACCTGCCAAAGGTCCCACCTCCTAATACCATCACATAGGGGGTTAGGATTTCAATATAGGAATTTTGAGGGAATAGATGTTTAGTCCATTGCATCCCTCAAGAAGCTCTTTTTGGGGAGAGACAGGCATGTAGAAAAGTGAATTATTACACATGTCAGAGCTATAATAGGGTGCTGCAACGTGTAAAACAAAGCACTTAAGGCATCACAGAGAAAGTGACATTTGAGTTGGCTCTTAAAAAATAAGTCAGGGGGCCGGCCCTGTGACCGAGTGATTAAAGTTGTGTGTGCTCCGCTTCAGCGGCCCAGGGTTCGTGGGTTTAGATCCCGGGTGCAGACCAACTCCACTTATCAGCCGTGCTGTGGAGGTGTCTCACTACAAAGTAGAGGAAGATGGCACAGATGTTATCTCAGGGCTAATCTTCCTTAAGCAAAAAAGATGAGGATTGGCAATGGATGTTAGCTCAGGGCGAATCTTCCTCACACACAAAAAATAATAAGAAGTTGATGTTTTTGAGGTAGAAAGCATTGATGCAGGGGGGCAGTAGTATGTGCAGAGGTCTGAAGAAAACAAGTCACATAGTGGTGAAAATTCCTTTTAACTTAATTGCTTTGCATATAAGTTTAAATTCCAGATTCAAGCAAGTTCACGTTAGTGACTAAAATCTGAAAATAACAGTGTTAATGGAAAATGCTAATTACCAGCAAGTCACCAGAACTTGTTTTTTAAACCTTTATTTTAGATTATTTATTTTGTGGTATCACAAATCACTCCAACTGATAAGCCCATCCCAACTCCTTGCCTTTTTTTTTTTTTAATCTTCTTTAAAAAACTCTCCAGTTTGGGGCCTGCTTGACCTCTTATATTTAGTTAACCTTAACCCCCCAAGTCTGTCACTTTGGTCAGCTCTTAACATTCACTGATACCTCTCCAGGGTTAGCATAGTTCTGTTACTCCTGCGTTTCTTCAGTTTTGGGCCCAGCTGTCACCAAGCTCCAAAGTGGGTAGAAAATCAAGCGCTCTTTCTCAGATAGTTAAATTTCCCCCTTCCCCATTAGTATCCTGGTGGCAGTATCCTGTATAATTCTTCACAATTCAAATGTTTAAGTTTGGAGAAATAATAATCTCTTAAGTATATTTCCTCTTTTTAAAAGATCCATTTTTCTAGATCCTTTTTCTTTTGAAATTTAAGTAATTCAACCATTCTTTTCTTTTAAGGAAAAACTTTGGAGCATTTTAGCAAGAGGAATAAGATGTAATCTTGGAATGTCTAGGTAGCATCCAAGTTTCATTTATTTATTATTTTGTTTTCTTCATTGTAGCCAAAATAGATACCCCAAATTCAAGTTAAATGGATTTTTTTGTTTTCATTTTGTGGTTTTAGAGTTTCATTCAATCTGGGAAATGTGCAGCAATTATTGTTAATTTTTTTAAATAATGGATTTGTAGTATTCTGGTATGCCCTAAAATATATGGAAGAGGAGGTGTAGCTCCTGGAGGAGTCACTGGCAAGTAGCTCCAGAGGACTGATTGGCAAGGCCCAGAGTCACAGCCGCACCCTGGGCCTTCCGGGACCTGCTGCTTCTGGGAGGCTTTGACCCCTCCCAGCCCATCACTGACCTCAGACTGTCGATACAGTTCTTCACACTCAGCCGCCCTCGTTCCTGCTGGGTCTACATGTGGGAGCAGTTAGTCGACTCTTCTTTCTTTTCATCTTCTTTTTTTCCCCAGCAAGATATTTATTGTTCAAGTTAGTAAAGTATATCTGTCCACTTTCCTGGATGTTGGTAACAAATTAGGACTGTTATGTAGATGCAGATTATTATCACATTGTTTGCCTATGTTCTTTATCCTGCTTTGGTTCTGTATGCTCATATATCAGTAAAGTTTACTGCATTTCCCTATGATTTAATGTCTTGGTAGAATACAAAGAAAAATAGTCATGAGTTTTATAAAAACAATTATATGAGAAAAATAGGACTAATAGTTGCTTTTTTCTTTGGAGTTTATTTCATAGGGTTATTTAAGCAGCCTAAGATTGGAGACAAGTTGGTCTAACTTTGTCTTAGTTTTTCCTCTTGGCTGTGTGACATTGGGCAGGTTACTCCTCTCAGCCTCAGTTTCCCCACTTTGGGACATGATTTGAGGATTCATTAACATGTGAAAGCATCTCATACAACATTGGACATGTAGTGAATAACTCTCCTCTCACAGCCTCATGACTCTTGTCACTAACTTTATTCGGATTCAAATTCGGGTTTGAAGAGACCTGAATTGGGGAATTTCTGTCTTCAATATTAGTTGCTTTTTCTCAAGATATTTATGTTAAGTACTCGGTCATGTATGCTTAAGATAGAGCACAGAAAGGATTTCACTAAGTATATCTGACAATCAGTCTGATTACTACTGCTTCAGTATCTAAAGCCATTTTAAGATACTGGTCTTTCCTTGTCGTCTCTCATAGGTTCTCTCTGATGTTGAGGAAGATGCTGGGGAACTGAATAGAGAGAGTATGTGGGACCTTTCCTGTGAAACTGTGAGAGAGCAGCTTACAAACAGCATCAGGAAACAGTGGAGAATTTTGAAAAGTCATGTAGAAAAACTTGATAACCAAGGTAACTTCTGCCTAAATGCATTTCAAGTGGGTTCTGATGCTCAGTGAACTCTTCATTTTCAGTTGCTGGGAAAGCCACGTTATGGGCTCAGACTTGAAGTACTTTTAGCTCAGGGTGGTGGTTTGAAAAGCAAGAGTCTGCCTCCTCCTAGACGTGAGGTTTGAACCTCGCTGAGAAGATGCACTTTGCTCACAGAGTGTCTTTCTCTGAAAAGAGGACTCGTGTATCCATCTGCTCTGAGCACAGTGTACGGTTGAATAAAGCAAACCAAGCCCTTGCTGAATCTTGGGAATCAAGAAATATTAATTATAATGTGGTATAAATACAAACTTTTTGCTTATTCTTAGATATTTACATATTCCTAAGTTCCCCATTTCTAAATTATTTTCAAAATAATAGATGTTCAATGCTTTTGTATCAATTAAGAAACGCGTAAAGTAGAACATTCAGGTCTCTATATCATGAACATAACACTTAACAGTGTTGTGCATATCTTTCTAGACTTTTCTCTATGCATTTGCAAAATATTTATTTTAAAATATATAAAAAACAAAAATTGAGTATTATGTATTTTTTCTGCACTGTGCTTTTTTCACTTAACAGTGTATCATTTTAGATCCCATTTCCTGTCATTGTAGATAGAGATATAGCTAAGTTGATGACTATATCCTTAATATTTTATATTTGTTAAAGTTTGCATACTTTTAAATCAAGAAAATGAAGGTTTCTGCTCAGTAAATGAAGTCTACTGAAAGAAAATTTGTTCTAAATTGTCAACAATCACACTCTGCCAGTTATCTCCAATAGTAAAGAGCAGTCAGCGAAAAGTGATTATAGTCCTAAAATTAATTTACTTGGGATTTTATGGACTTCAGTCATCATTGTGTATTAGTAAATAGCAAGTATGTTTCCACTTCACTTTTGTGGAGTTTAATACCAGAGAGCAAGATTGGTAGCACTGTGTTGATGTTTGAAGAAGTGTCAAAAGAATGTGGTTTATGAAAACTGTTTTTCTCTTCTGTGAATGTAGATTGTCCATTTTTAATTAGGACATAATTTTGAATAAATAGACTAGAAATATTGACAGTAGAGTATTTGTAAGGATATCACTGAATACAAAAATAGTACGAATTTATAGTTGTCATGAAATCCTTATAGCTGCTTTGCTTTTTAAAATTTTTCCATGTTAAAAGAATATAAATTTAATTTTCTTATAGTTGATGAAATTTTTAAAGGGCAAAGGAAATAACTGCCTTTTAGAAAACCTATGAGATTCCAGAAAGATAAAAGTTCTAGGAGCCTTGATTTTTAAATATATGTCCCCAAACACCGTAAACCAGATGGTAGCTGTAATACTTATGTGAAATTACTGGTTTTGTGTTAGTTTCAAAGGTACACCTAGAAGGTTTTAATGATGAAGATGTAATCTCACGACAAGACCATGAGCAAGAAACTGAGAAGCTCGAGTTAGAAATTCAGCAGTGTAAAGAGATGATTAAAACCCAGCAGCAGCTTCTACAGGTAAATGTTAGTTACCTTTCAGAGCTGTTCCCCTGAGAAGGGCCAGAATTTTACTGACTCTCACTAGACTTTTATTCCTTTATTTCATAAGATCTGTAGTATTTGACATTTTTCTGATCCAAACTAAGTTCTCTGCTTGCTAACAGATGGATCTCGTGCCATTCCTTAGGCTGCGCTTTACTTAGAGTAGGAGCTTTTGGGAAATGGGACTCCTCAGTGGGCTTTCTGATTCTTCCTCATTTCTGTCCTTCCCCTAAAGTTCGACCTGCCTTCCCTTGCTTTCATTTCACGTTGTTGGAGTGGTGCCGGGACCCTCTGGAACTGACTATGTTTTAAATTTAATAGCAGCAGCTTGCTACTGCGTGTGATGATGATACCACTTCACTGCTGCGAGACTGCTATTTGTTGGAAGAAAAGGAACGCCTCAAAGAAGAATGGTCCTTATTTAAAGAGCAAAAAAAGAATTTTGAGAAAGAGAGACGAAGCTTTACAGAAGCCGCTATTCGGCTAGGATTGGAGGTATTTTAGACAATTCGCTTTCCCCGTAGAGCTTTCGAGAATCATGGGGAGGTCTCAGTAGAATGCGTCTAAGTTCTGCTTTTCATTGTTTTTTTGCTACCTATTTTTTTCTGAAGAATTTTACCAGTGATCTCATTCGTAACTTGAAATAGGAGGGGTGCTAAGCACATGAACTGTGGAAATCTTTACGAGATTTGGGACTTGAACATTTTTTTGAAAAAAATACCTGTAAGCATTCATTCCCTTTGGGATTGGCTTTCTACTGATAAGTGTTTCGCTTCATACCAGAGAGCTTTCAGGCATCTGTCGTCTACCCACTGTTGCTAGGTGTAGTGTCAGAAAACAGTGCAGCCAAGAGCATGTTTGATGTTTAAGAAAAAACAAAGTATAGTACAAAGAGTCCATGCCTGTCGCCATGTCCCTCACCCAGGATGTATGTATTCCTTCCCAGTGAACAGTTTGGATTGTCGTGTATACACTTCTGCAGCTTGCTGGGTTTTTTTTTTTTCCTGCTTTTTGCTCCCCAAATCCCCCCAGTACATAGTTGTATATTTTAGTTGTGGGTCCTTCTAGTTGTGGCACGTGGGACTCTGCCTCAACATGGCCTAATGAGCGGTGCCATGTCCGCGCCCAGGACCCGAACCCTGGGCCACCGCAGCAGAGCATGCAAACTTAACCACTCGGCCACGGGGCCAGCCCCAGCAGCTTGCTTTTTTAGTTATCAGTGTATTACCTACATGTTTCCCTTTCAAAAGTAATGTCTGAACATGGTTTAAAAAGTAAACTCAACCCTAACAAAAAGATAGAAAGTGAGAAAATAGCCTCCATTCTTATTTCCAGTTTCATTCCTCAGAGGTAACCACTGTTAGAAATTTCTTTTTTTGTTCTGGAAAGTACTATTTTAGCGTTAGTCCAACCTGTGTTTCTTTTTTCTTTATTTTTTTCATTTATTTACTTTGCTTTTTTGAAATTTCAGTTGTACATTATTTTTGTCACTCAACGTATAAATGCACTCCTTCACCCCTTGTGCCCACCCCAACCTCCTTCCCCTCTGGTAACCACTAAATTGTTCTCTTTGTCCATCTGTCTGTTTATCTTCCACACATGAGTGAAATGATGTGTTGTTTTTCTTTCTCACTCTGGATTGTTTCACTTAACATGATAGCCTCATGGTCCACCCGTGTTGTTGCAAATGGCACAATATTGTCTTTTTTATGACTGAGTTGTATTCCATTGTGTGTGTGTGTGTGTGTGTGTGTGTATGTATATATATATACATACACACACACCACATCTTCTTTACCCAATCATCAGTCACTGGGTACTTGGGTTGCTTCCATGTCTTGGCTGTGGTGAATAATGCTGCAATGAACATAGGGGTGCATAAGTCTCTGAATTGTTGATTTCATGTTCTTTTGATAAGTACCCAATAGTGGGATAGCCAAGTCATGTGGTATTTCCATTTTTAATTTGTTGAGAAATCTCCATAGTGTCTTCCATAATGGCTGCACCAGTTTACATTCCCACCAGCAGTGTATGAGAGTTTCCTTTTCTCCACATCCTATTTTTTGTCTTAGTGATTATAGCCATTCTAAGAGGTGTAAGGTGATATCTTAGTGTAGTTTTGATTTGCATTTCCCTGGTAATCAGTGATGTTAAACATTTTGTCATGTGCCTATTGGCCATATGTATGTCTTCTTTGGAAAAATGTCGGTTCGTATCCTCTGGCCATTTTTTGATCGGGTTGTTTGTTTTTTTGTTGTTCACTTATGTGAGTCCTTTGTGTATTTTGGAGATGGACCCTTTGTCGGACACAGGGTTTGTAAATGTTTTCTCCTAGTTGGTGGGTTGCCTTTTCGTTTTGTTCTTGGTTTCCTTTGCCTTGAGGAGCTCTTTGTTCTGATGAAGTCCCACTTGTTTATGTTTTCTTTTGTTTCCCTTACCTGAGTAGACATGGTATTCGAAAAGATCCTTCTCAGACCAATGTCAAAGAGTGTACAGCCTATATTTTCTTCTAGGAGTTTTGTGGTTTCAGTCTTACCTTCAAGTCTTTGATCCATTTTGACTTAATTTTTGTGTATGGTGAAAGATAATGGTCTACTTTCATTCTTTGCAAGTGGCTGTCCAGTTTTCCCAAAACCATTTATTGAAGAGACTTTCCTTTCTCCATTGTATGTTCTTGGCTCCTTTGTCAAAGATTAGCTGTCCATAGATGTGTGGTTTTATTTCTGGGCCTTCAGTTCTGTTCCATTGATCTGTTTGTCTCTTTTTGTACCAGTACCATGCTCTTTTGATTACTCTAGCTTTGTAGTTTATTTTGAAGTCAGGGATTGTGATTCCTCCAACTTTGTTCTTTTTTTCTCAGGATTGCTTTAGCTATTTGGGGCCTTTTGTTGCCCCATATGAATTTTAGGATTCTTTGTTATATTTCTGTGAAGAATGCCATTGGGATTCTGATTGAGATTGTATTGAATATGTAGAGTGCTTTAGGTAGTATGGACATTTTAACTATATTTATTCTTCCAATCCATGTGCATGGAATATCTTTCCATTTCTTTATGTCATCATCAATTTCTCTCAATAATGTTTTATACTTTTCATTGTATGTCCTTCACCTCCTTGGTTAAATTTATTCCTAGATATTTTATGCCTTTTCTACAATTGTAAATGGGATTGTATTCTTGAGTTCTCTTTCTGTTAGTTCATCATTAGGGTATGGAAATGCAACTGATTTTTGTAAGTTGATTTTGTACCCTGCAACTTGGCTGTACTTGTTGATTATTTCTAATAGTTTTCTGATGGATTCTTTTGAGTTTTCTATATATAAAATAATGTTGTCTGCAAACAGCAAAAGTTTCATTTCTTCATTGCCTATTTGGACTCCTTTTATTTCTTTTTCTTGCCTAATTGCTCTGGCCAAAACCTCTGGTACTATGTTGAGTAAGAGTGGTCAGAGTTGGTGCCCTTGCCTTATTCCTGTTCTCAGTGGGATGGCCTTCAGTTTTTCCCCATTGAGTATGATGTTGGCTGTGGGTTTGTCGTATGTGGCCTTTATTATGTTGAGGTACTTTCCTTTTTATACCCATTTTATTGAGAGTTTTTATCATAAATGGATGTTGGATCTTGTCAAATGCTTTGTCTGTGTCTATTGAGATGATCATGTAGTTTTTATATCTCATTTTATTAATGTGGTGTATCACACTGATTTGCAGATGTTGAGCCATCCCTGTGTCCCTGGTATAAATCCCACTTGATCATGGTTAATGTATTGCTGTATTCAATTTGCCAATAATTTGAGGATTTTTGCATCTATGTTCATCAGCGGTATTGGCCTGTAAGTTTCCTTTCTTGTGTTGTCCTTGTCTGTCTTTGGGATCAGGGTGATGTTGGCCTTGTAGAATGTGTTAGGAAGTGTTCCATCTTCCTCAGTTTTTTGGAATAGTTTGAGAAGGATAGGTGTTAAATCTTCTTTGAATGTTTGGTAGAATTCTCCAGAGCAGCCATCTGGTTCTGGACTTTATTTTTGGGGAAGTTTCAGATTCTCTATTTCTTCTTGGTTCAGTTTGGGAGGTTGTATGAGTCTAAGAATTTATCCGTATCTTCTAGATTGTCCAGTTTGTTAGCATATAGTTTTTCATAGTATTCTCTTATAATCCTTTGTATTTCTGTGGTATCTGTTGTAATTGCTCCTCTTTCATTTTTAATTTTATTTATTTAAGCCTTCTCTCTTTTTTTCTTAGTGAGTTGGCTAAGGGTTTGTCAATTTAGAGCTGCTTCTTTGAGAAGATAAACTTTGTTTCATTGATCCTTTCTACTGGATTTTTTGTTTGTTTCAATTTCGTTTATTTATCCTCTAATATTTATTATTTCCCTTCTTCTGCTGATTTTGGGCTTTGTTGTTCTTTTTCTAATTCTGTTAGGTCTAGTTTAAGATTGCTTATTTGAGATTTTTCTCAATTTGTTAAGGTGAGCCTGTATTGCTAAGAATTTCCCTGTTAGGACAACTTTTGCTGCATCCCATATGAGTTGGTATGGTGTATTTTCACTCTTATTTGTCTCAAGATTATTTTTGTATTTCTTCTTTAATTTCTTCAATGATCCATTGGTTGTTCAGTAGCATGTTGTTTAGTTTCTACATATTTGTTACTTTCCTGGCTTTTTTCTTACAGTTGATTTCTAGTTTCCTAGCATCATGGTTGGAAAAGGTGTTTGATATGATTTCAGTCTTAAATTTATCGAGGCTTGCCTTATTTCTCAACATACGGTCTGTCCTTGAGAATGTTCCACGTGTACTTGAGCTGTGTATTCTGTCTGCTGGGATCTGTGGCTCGCTGACTTACGGCTGCTGCTTTTGTATCTGCGAGGGTGCTCTGGCCAACAGGCTGAGCTGGAGTGCCGGGCAGGGGGAGTGGCACTTTCTTTCACTTACATGATCCCAGGGGCTTCTTGCTCTGCCCTCTCTGCTCGTCTGGGGTGGTGGCTTGATGGAGACACCCCCACAATAGCTTAGTCTTGGTGTGGGGCTTTCCCTAGGACTGTGAGGGAACTTGGAGAGCAAAGATGTTCCCACAGAGGGCCACCCCTCCCCCCTCTACTCTCAGAGCTATTCCTGGTCCCGGGGTTGCTGCCATTCAGGAGGGAGCAGAGATTCCCCTTCCTCCTTTTACATCCTCTGGGGGGTGCAGCACCTCCACCTTCAGACGCGTGATGCGTGGGTCTCTCAGATGTCTTTTGTGTTGTGTGAATGTCCTCTGTTGGTTTATGAATGTCCTTTCTGCCGTATCTTAGAGGGGAGAGTCTAGGGGAAGTGCTCACTCTGACCTGTTTTTCTTGATACCAGTCTCTTGATTACCACTCTGAAAGATAAGGCATTTAGTGTCCTTATCACACTTGCCATCTACGCTCTTCCACATCTCCATCTGATTTTCGTAATATTATTACTTTTTTAAACTACTTTTTAAAAAGCCGTTTCTTCTGGTTGACCTTTTATACTTTAAGTAAAATGTTTAATGCTTCCACTTCATGTTTACCCACCTTCAGACAGTATCATTTTATCCCTCAGTGAAAGCTGCAGACATTCCTAGACTTGCCTTGCTCCACTTTGGCTTCCTTGTCTTTGTCTGTGATGATATATTTCACTGTCCAGTGTTATCACGTGTAGATTCTGTCCTGTAATGTAATCCAGGTGTAAGTACTTTGTCTAAGGTTGAGACATAAAAATTGAAGACCAGGAAAAAACGTTGGTAACATCACGATTATGTAAGTATTATTCATTCTATAACCAGGGAATATGTTTGGACACATAGAAAATATTCTGTTATTAAGCCTTTGTCACTTGGAAGAGAATCTTCCAAGTATCACTATGTCGTGAATTCTTTCACTTTCTTCATAACTTCCTTTATGATTTCCTGAATCAGATTCAGCTGCTATTTTTCTTATTTCTCATGTTATTCTTTCTTGGCTTCCCTTTTCACTTTGCTGTATTACCTTCTTAGTAATTTTTTCATTAGTAGTGTGTGAGTGAAAAATATTCTGAATTCTGGAATATCCAAAAAATATATTCATACTTGATTGGTTTGGCTGGATATGAAATTTAGGTTTCAACTTTTTCCCTCAAAACTTTGTTATTCCATTTCTTCTAGTGTTTGATTTTGTTAATGAGAAGCCTGATTATAATATAATCTACATTACTTTGTAGATACCTTGTTTTATTTTTTCCCCTTCTCTGGAAGCTTTTGGAATTTTGTATTCTTAAAGTTCCAAAATGTTACCAGTATACATGTAGGTAGCTTCTTGTAGCCTGAAGACACTTTTCTTCAATATGGGGATATGTTCTTCCATTCTGTATTTTTGTCCTTCTTTGACTTCTCTCACATTCTGTAACTTCTGTTAGACAGTTTGGCCTTGTGACTAAATCTATAGATTGACTTTATCTTGTGAATTTGGGGATCTTCTCTTACCTGTGTCCTGTTCATCACCAGCCTGGTATTCAGCAGGGTCAGTTTTATTATTCATTTCATCCACTGAGTTTTTATTTCAGAATTTATCTTTTAAATTTTCTAATGTCTTTTTATTTTTCTTTGTATAGCACTATATTATTTTATAGATGTTCATAAATCTAATAATTTATGTTACAGTTTTTAAAAAAGATTTCTTCTATCTTGAACTGTTATCCATGGTCAGTTCTCTTTATTTATCTTGGTCTTTTTTCTCTTACACTATTAGTTTTCTTCAAATTCTGGTAATGCATGATTTTGTGTTAATATTTATGAATGAAAGACCATATGTTGGTTATTTTAAGTGGCTGACATGGATTTTCTCCACAGTTATGGAAGTCTGTTTCATCATTAGCTATCTTCCTCAGGAAACAAAAACAGTTTGCACCAGTATTTTCTCCTCTTATGGGGTCACTTCTGCTTCTGAGCAATATCCCCTACCTGCTCCAAGAGCCACTCTTGCTCCTTTGTGTGCCACTCCCAGCTCACTGCATGAGAATCCGTCTGCCTGTGGTCACTGGGGGCGGTAGGGTCAGTGAAGGATGGGAAGGAGGGATGAGACACTCGGTGGGTGCGGGAGAGTTTAGTTCAGGGTTCGTCAGCTGTTCAGCAGGGGAAGGTGTGGCACGTGCCCTCTCGTGGATCAGTGGTGGTGGCTGCTCTCGCTGCTAGATGGTTGGAGGATGAGAGCCATGCTTGATGAAGCCATATCTCCTTTTTTTCGAATGATTACAGTGGGGTATTTTTCTGTTGTTTGTAGTTTTATATTTACAATGTTCTCTGTGTTCAAAAGTTATGTTAAGATTCTGTACATTTAAAACTTCTGCTAATATGCTATATTTTAGTGCATTTTTCATTTGAATGTGTTCAGAATTGATATGAAAATAGGGATTAGTTGGTTTATTAGGTGAAAAGGGTGAATTTTTATTGAAGCATAATTTTCTTAAATTTTTCTTAGTTTTCTAGGTTAATTCATTTGACTTCAGAAATATATCTGATAGCCAGAAAGCACACACAAATAGCTAGAGAAATCATGTGAAATGGCAACTCTGTGAATGTTGAAATATTGATCAGTGTTTCTCTGGTTTGCTTGTTATGGTAGAGAAAGGCATTTGAAGAAGAAAGAGCCAGTTGGTTAAAGCAACAGTTTTTAAATATGACTACCTTTGACCACCAGAACTCAGAAAATGTGAAACTTTTCAGTGCCTTCTCAGGAAGTGAGTACTTCATAAACTCTTCAATCTGAAAATGCATGTAAATAAAATACTGTAAATTATTAATGTAAAACTTGAGATCACCAGTAAGTGTTCTCTAATTGGAACTAAAAAATCAACTTTAATATTTTATTTGCTGTAGTCACAATGGGAATGACAGGAGGACTATTCATACCAGAAACAACTTTTGTTGTTAATGTAATAATATCAAGTTTTTGAAAATTCGGTCTGGAAATACTTTTAAACCTACATCCTTCTAAATGTGAAATATGCATAACAAAGATCACCAGATTAGCTAGACGTGAGTCATCGGGCTAGAGTGGATGCTCAGATTAGTTGGTTCCATCTCATACCTCCCTCAGAACCGCGAATGAAGCATCCTAGTTAGTTACCTTCACTATATTTAATACCTCACTGTGTGTACTGCCTTTTTTTTTTAAACAGGTTCTGATCGGGACAATCTTACAGTGCACTCGAGGCCACAGCAGAAGAAGCCTCACAGTGTGTCTAACGGGTCTCCAGCTTGCACATCCAAACTTACGAAATCTCTTCCCGCTTCTCCTTCTACTTCAGACTTTTGCCAGACACGTTCCTGTGTGTCTGAACATAGGTATTGGTCTCTGGATGGTCTTCTCACATATTTGGAAAATCGCTAGAGTTGTGTCGCTGAGGAAAGTCGGCACGTCGGTAGTGTCAGGAACCGGAGGGGTTTTGGAGAGGAATTCAGTAGATCAAGGCATTCATTTTACTAATGTTTCTCGGGTGTCTGTATATACACACACCTGCTGGGTGCTGGAATATGATAGTGAACAGGGTAGATGGTTCCTGTCTTATGGGACCTGGATCATGTAATGTGATTCCTTTTATTTCACACCTGAAATACAACTTAAAATGTAGTCTTATTTACAGGAATCACTTAATATTTTGAGTAATTTATACTTTTATTAAATAGAAGGATACTGTTTTGACAGTTTTTGAAGAGTACTTATTTCAGAGTTTCTTTTGATGCCATTTTCCTGATGTTGAAGGGCAAAGAACTCTAAAAAGCCTTCTCATCTTCACTGTTGAGGAGGATATGTGCCCAAGAATGACAGGGTAAAAAAAGTGGCCCTTCACCCCCAGGAAACCCATATTGCTATTAATTGCCTCATTTGGGTATTTTCCTCTGTCTCAAGTTGTTAAATCATGTTCTCAAGTATAATATCAATGCTGTATGTCAGAGCCTATTGTAAGATTTCATTTGAACTAAGTAGATAGAGAGAGGGACAGAAAAGAGCGTCAGACTACATTGGCACGTGTGGTGGTCTCTTCCTCTTGAGTAGGAGCCGGGCCTGGGGGCCTGCGGGCTGGCAGGCGCCTCAGAAAGTGGGAGTCGGGCTGCAGCACACTTGGCCTGCGGTTGTGAGAGACTGGTGTGGAGCCAAGTGTTGAAGAAGCCAGCTAGCCGTTGGACCAAGAATTGTTAAATAGGTGAACTTGAAAACAAAAATATGAAGCTTTTGAAAAGGACGAAACACTATAGTTGACTTTCAAAAAGATTAGGACTCAAAGTAAACTTCGAGCGGGCAAAAGAGAGCTGGGGAAGAGCCCTCTGAGGAAGTGTAGGGCCCCTGAGCTGGAACACTGGCAGTTTGTGGATGGTGAGTGTGCTTAGTGAGCAAGACCACAAAGGGAGAAGTCAGGGTAGGGGGTGGGCGGGGGCCATGTCCTACAGGCCCTGGGTGAGGAGACGGGGGTTAAAACTTTGTGAAAGTTCAAGTATATACAGATGTGGAGAGAATAAGGTCATGAACCCCTGTGTACCCATCATCCAGGTTCAGCAGGCATCGACTTGTGACAGTGGTGTTCATATATAACCCCGCACACACTTGAGATTTCATTGATAAAACATTTTAGTCTATTTGTAGGTGAGATAGTGTTCTAGGGTGATGGGAAAGCATTGCAGACTTTTAAGCAGGGGTGTGAAAAAAAATCAGAGTTTTAAAAAAATTATTATGTGGAAACAGATTGTAGGAGCCAGTAATATAAGCCAGGACATCCAGAAGGAGGCATGAGTGGAGTTGAGGTGAGAGAGGATGGTAATTTGGACCAGGGTCATAACACGAGGATAGAAATGCTTGAATTTGGGATATATTTTGCAGTTTTGCAAATAGATTGACTCATAGGGTCAAAGTTCATTTATAATCAAAAGATATTCTAAGCTCAGAGTATTTTCTTACACAAAATGTTATTAAACCCTTAATTTTGACCAATCCGAACTATCTATATAGCTGTAGACACGAATTCTAGTCTCTATACATACCGCATTCTGAATCTGTGAACATAGCGTAGTTGCTGCAATTATGTCTTTACAGTTTTTACTTTTTTACCTAATTAGTATTATACATAAATATCCTTGAAGACATTGTTTTGTGTTTAATAAAGATAAAAAGTCTAACATTTAGTACATCCATCAAAAGATGTTACAAGATTGTGTCAATATATGTAAAGCACATAAAAGCAGTACTTATTCCATTATAAACCTTTAGTAACGGCGATAAAAATATCCGTGAACATAAATGGATTATAAAAATGCTACTGTGTTTCCTTCCTTCTGAGGGCTGCACTAAACAGCGTCAGTGGCATAGAAACAGAATTTGGGAGCGTTGAGACACTCCATTAAGGTATTCACAGTGGCCTCTGAAGCTAAGGCAAACCTAGAAAAGAGTTGTATAAGTAGTCATCAGGAGAGAAGCTGCGAAGCACCTTGGATCTGGGTTTCTAATGAGATTATAACAAAATAATTAGGAGTATTCCTAGCTAATTTCCACAACGACGTGCTCATTTCTCCTTCACTATAGAATGGAATTTTACAGAAAGGCTGTCTGGATTCCATGCAGAGCAACTCCAACTCGTATCCTAAGTTACTAAAGGAACTTAGTCGATCACTGATTTCATCTCATCTGAGAAGGCAGGGATTCTGAGGGTTGAATTATAAGCAAGTTCCTTTTTTTTTTTAAGTACTGGCAAATAAGTGTAAGCAAAATTTTTAGGGACCTGTGGCTGAGTGGTTAAGTTTGTGCGCTCTGCTTTGGCGGCCCAGGGTTTTGCCGGTTGGGATCCTGGGCCAGACATGGCACCGCTCGTCAGGCCATGCTGAGGTGGCATCCCACATAGCAGAACCAGAAGGACCTACAACTAGAATATACAACTATGTACTGGGGGGCTTTGGGGAGAGGAATGAAGAAGAAAAAGAAGATTGGCAACAGATGTTAGCTCAGGTGCCAATCTTTTAAAAAAAACTTTAAAAAAAATTTTTTTAATTGTTTTGGTTTAGATTTTTAGAATTAAAGCAACTTAATGTTTTTTTAGGATTCACATTAATGAGGTTCAGATAATAAAGTCACAAAAAATTGTACATTTAGGAAAAAAGGTTTTTGTGAAAAAATGGTGTAAGATATTCGTTTGATAAAAATGTGTTGTTCACTGGCTTAATCCCACAGATTTGAAAGTAATCATTTCACCAGATTTCTGTTTCGAGACCGGTTGTGAGCATAGCTCTCAGATTGTATTGCTGAAGGGAGGAGCTGTGTCTCTGTTCAGATGCTGAGGTGGTTTTTGCCTGACACTTAAAGTTCATTGAGCGCTGTTGTAAGAGCTGGATGTGTGTTAATTCCTCTCGTTCCTCCCACCCCCACCCTACGAGATAGGTACTATTAGTATTTCCGTTTCACAACTGGGGAAACTGAAAAACAGGGAGGTTTAACTTGTCAAAGTGACATAGTAAGTGGTCCAGCTGGGCTATGAACCTAAACCATCTGACTTCAGGGTCTGGACTGAGAAGCACTTTTGTAGGCACTCAGTAACTATCTGTACGGATGAATGGATGGATAGCTGACAGCACACATGAACAGATGGAAACAGTAAGGAAAGAAACCAGAGAGATTAGAAAATGGTGGCAGAGAGATGGGGATATGGGAAACCCACGTGTTTGTATCTACCTTGGGCTTCATTTGGGCAGAGTGCTTCAGAATAGATTAAAGAGATAAATAAGCAGATGGATAAATAGATGGACAGATAAGATGAAAGTGATAAATTAGGCCATTCTGAAATACTTGTTTGTTCTTGATCTGTATGTCCTCAAAGTTTACTTAGCATGGGACAAGGGAATAATCAGACTTTACACATTCAGGCATACCTAACATATAAAAGGAGGAGGAGATGATTATTAAGATCTGCCCTTCTTTCCCAACAGTTCAGTCAACGTGCTGAATATCTCTCCTGAAGAATCTAAACCAAATCAGGTTGGAAGAGAATGTACAAATCCGAAATGGAGCGTGGCGTCCAGACCTGGGGCGCGGGAAGGTTGCTATAGCGGATGCTCCGTGACCTGCACAAATTCTCATGTAGAAAAAGATGACTTACCTTAGACATGTGGACTGGAATCCTTTTCATTAACATGTTCATCACATGTCACATCTAAGTTGAAACAGGATGTGTCATAAAGTCAATCATCCAGAAATATAAGATGGTCTGAGTTCTTTGTCTGGACTTCCCTGTTCCTCCCCCAAAGAGCTAAAATGTTAAATCTATTTAAAAGGATATAAAAGCTTTGGATATGTATTTTTAGTAACAGAAGCATCTGGTTCTGCGAATAAAGGAATGTATAGATGTTTGGATGGAAACAAAAGCACTAGAATGAGTTTCCTCTTATAGATATGAAAATAGCACTTTTAGGAAACTGATTATTGTAAATGTTTAATTTTGTTTCATATGTAGTTGGCATTGAAAGTTTAGCCTTTACTTGAATGTACACTGTAGATTTTTAACAAAGCAAGTTCTATATTTATTATGTTTAGTGTGATTTGAAATTTCCTCTTTCATATGTTTTAAATAAAGTGAAATTTATGTATGTTTTGTACATAGATATACATGATTATGTTTAAGAGGCTTTAAGATTTAAAAATTTTACACATCCATAATTATAGTATTTCATGCCAATTTTTTTTAGCGATATTCTGTTTACAGATGTTTTAGAACCATGTTACGTTTAAGAATTTTTGAACCCATCTGAGCAATAAATCCTCAAAAGCTATTCCATGAAACTGAATTCTTTATATAATTGACATTACTAACATTACACTTTTGAGATTTCTACATCATTAGAAATGAGCATTTTTATTTTGTATATGTAGGATATAATTTTTCAAAGGACTTTTGATTATAGGGTAATAGCGCTAAGACATCAAGAGTACCTTTGAATAAAGCAATTTAAGAAAATGGGTTTAAGATATTTGGATGATAGAAGATAGCAAGATATTTAAGATATTTGGATGGTGATATTTCCTTTACCAGATGGTTACACCATAACACCTGTACCAGCTGGGCTTTGTATAGTTGCCAATAACTTTTAATTTTTCAGTGAGGTATTTGCCACTAATGATAAGGAAATCTGACCGTGTAAAAACATCCAATTTTACAATCCAGATCCTATGATACTCTGGACAGACTGTGTCATTTCATTTTCAGAACTGATTGCATGTTTCTTCATGTGTGTTGTTGTTGTTGACACTAATAAGAAATGCAGTCCCAGGATTTTCATCAAAAAGCTTTAAGTGCCTGACCTTGTTTGTGTCTGTACATAGACGCCTCCACAGATCCAGTCCGTGCTGGGTGTTGTAATTTAGCCCATCTGCCTTCCCATTTTCTAGCAGTTCGACCACTCAACATTTACCCTGTGTGGCTGCTCCGTTTACATTTGTCGTATACAAGTCTATTTTTGTCACCTGTTCACTGTATAACTCTCTGGGATTGTGTAGCAGCAGCCGTTTTTTCAGGGGTGTTAGGATGTCGAGTATCTTCTAAGATATTCATGAACTCATAACAAAGTAACCACATTTATAGTCTCAGAAAGCTGGCTCTTGAGCAAAAGCAAGTTAGTCACTACCTTCAGCTTGATGCATGCTCACTTCTTTACTGTTTAAAATATTAGAAATGACACAGAATTTCAGAGTGCCATATTGCAAAGGAAGAAACCGCTGGGATAGAATTCTTTTGCTATTGAGCAATAATGTGATCAAAGGCAATCAGAAATTTTTGAAAGTAGTCCATGATACATTTGTCAAAAATTTTTTTTTTCAGGGGTTTCCATGATATACTTTGCCAGAAACAAGCATTTTAATTCTTAAAGTGAATCTCTTACTTTAGGGGATGTTGCATTCCATGACAATGGATTTCTACAAAGCAGCATCTGGTTTTCATTGTGTTTCCATTTTAATGTTGGTTGAATTCTCACGTTGGAAAGAAAAATTCCTTGAGACTTGACTTTGAAATCTAAGGTGTGAAAGAAACAGTAAAGTGAAAGCCAGGTTCATTGTACTTTTGATGAAAGTCTGCATAGATTTGCTAGAAGTTGTGTTTTACCAACAGCGTCAGTTTTGCTTTACTGTACATTCCAACTCCGCACTGACTCCCAGTCACGCCAGACTTCCCAGGATGTTGGAATGGCTTCCGTGCTGGAAAACTCCACATGTGAAGCTCCTGGGCTTTTATTTCCCTTCCCTTTCTAGGTATTTGCAGTGTGCTGATAATCCAGCTGTGCTGCTGTCTTCAGTTTAGCCCTGATTAGATGATGGTACCACAGTGTCCTTTAGCTTCAAAGTCCTCCTGATAATCTTAAACATTTTCTTGTTTATTAATATGTAAAGCTGAAGTATTTTGTACCTCAAGTTTATTTTTACATGGCATATCCATTTTGAATTTTCAAAGCATAAAATTGGCAAAGAAAATTTAAGATAATTTTATTTCCTATTCAAATTTTTGTATCTTCAATTTATGGTGATGAGAAACTTAATAGAAGAATAATCATACCAGAAAATTAAAATTTAGTAAGTAGACATTTTCTTGTAGAAGCAATGTATGAAATGTTTGGATTCACAGTCCACAGCAGATTATTTTCCTCATGGTATAATTAACATAGTGTTGTGACTAGAGTTCCATACTTCCTACCTTTGCTTACCAGACTTGTTCACAGGCTTGTGGTAACACAGTTTTTGTGGGAAAACACATTCCATGGTGCATGAAGAGAAGGAGAGCGCCCTGGAGTCCAGTCTTCACCTCCCCGTGGAGCATCTGAAAACCCCTGGAGGCCAGGAGGGGCCTGCCTGGGACGCTGCGAGCTAGCAAGCCCATGTGTGATTGCCCTGTTGTAAAAATCTTCAAAGTATGTTGCCTAATGTAAATCATGCTCTTGTTTCTAGATTGGATTCAAAGTAAATATCGGTCATGGAAGTCTAGTAAATATACTTTTCCCTATGTTTGTCCTTAATTTTGTTCAATCTTTTGATAAGCGTTTATAAAGTACCTGCTGTATTTCAGAGCTTATTACTACATTTAGTCACTGGGGATAGAAGGCAGCCAGGTACACCCCCTACCCCGAAAGGCTCTGAGTTGGGTGGACGACCAGCTGTATAAACCTAAACTGTAATTAACAATGGTAAATGCTATTCAGACATTCACTCTGTCAATAAAACTTAAAGTGACTGTTCTGTTCCAGGACCAAATATCAATTTCATAACAGTGACATGAGTAGGCTTCCAGTTCTAGTGTCTGCATTATTTCCTATGGGAAGTACTAAACTATTATTATTGTTTTGCTGGCTTTTGATTTCATTTTGTTGTCTAAGATCAGAATATTGACCTGCAAAGCAGTACAAGATTTTCTGCCCACAAAAACACTGTTATCTAATAGAAAAAGCATTTATGAAGATTTGGGCTACATAGATAAGAATAATGAAATAGGTTATTCTAGTCCTTTTTATAAATACTGGCTTTTTTCAGGCTGGGTGTAAATTAAAGTGTAGTGGACTGTTGATTTAATTATTTGATTTATATAAACTATTTCACTCAACTGGCTAAGATTTTTTTAACTTTTAACATTTACAAATAACTGATTTCAGAGGTCTCAGGTGGCATTGTGATGCCAGTGATAGAGATCCAGTAAAGATCCTCAATATTCATATATTTTAGATTCAGAAATATTTATACCTAGTATGATGCTTAATGCTTAGTAAGCACATAATATTTGTTAATGAGAAGTATAAAACACTAATGAAACAAATGGCACATCTCTTCATTGGCATGAGTGGACTAAATTTCAGGTCAAAATCCTAAAACTTACTTTCTCAGGAGCATAGGAACATTTTCTGGTATATTTCCAATCCTATCTAGGTTGGTTCCTTGCACAAAGTATTAGGATAGAATAGGCCGTATTACAAATAAAAAATACTGAATTGGTGGGGCTGACCCCGTGGCCGAGTGGTTAAGTTCGCGCGCTCCGCTGCAGGCGGCCCAGTGTTTCGTCAGTTCGGATCCTGGGCACAGACATGGCACTGCTCATCAAACCACACTGAGGCAGCGTCCCACATGCCACAACTAGAAGGACCCACAACTAAGAATATACAACTATGTACCGGGGGGCTTTGGGGAGAAAAAGGAAAAAAAAACCTTAAAAAAAAAATACTGAATTGGTGTAGCTCAATACAGAAGTTTAATCCTGGCTCCTGAGATGTCCAATTGTGTATTGGGCAGCCGTCCTCCAAGTTTATGCCATCTGGAACTCATGGCCCCCAACGTTGTCAAATTGGGGAAAGAGCAGACTGGCAGATGATGCTGGCTATTAAGGACCAAACCTGAAAGAGACGAGCTTTCCACCTGCATCATTTTGTCCAGAGCCTAGGCTGACAGCCCCAGCCTAACTACAGATAAGACTGGGAGAGAGAAAACGAGGCTATTAGCTGAGCGCTGACATTTGCTACGTAGCGTCGTTGGTGCTTGATAGTTCATCCAATCAGTCACTTATTTAAAAAAGCAACTAGCAAAACATACTACTCTGTGCAAGGGATTTATTGCTGATTATTAAATCTTCAAATAGGCAATTTTTGAAAGTGGTGTATTTAAGGCTTGTCTTACCTTCACTAACCTTTTCATACTACGAAGTTTCAGATGTCCAAATGGTAGTTTTGCACAGTTACTAAAATGTCTTACCGTGCACAGAACACACATTTTCATTTGAGTCTTTCAATAACCCTATGAGAGAATATTAACCTTCCCATTTTTAGAGTGTCGGTAACAGACTCAGATGTTAAGTGACGAACCAAAGGTCACACAACTAGTAAGTGATAAGTTCAGAACTTAAAAACCCAGATCTTCTGATCTCTAAATTTCCACTTTATTCCAGACTGCTACAGTGCCTTTTGGTATGGCTTTTTAAATGAAACTGCTCAATTCTTAACCCATAATTAGCTACCCTATAAGTTACACCAAAGGAATTGATCATTTGGTCCAGGTGCACGGCTCACCCTTGTTTTTGTGGATGGTTACCACAGCAATCGTATTCAGAGTTGGACTTCTACCTTTTCAAGATTAGGGCATTAGGGATCTCACTGAAACACTAATTTAGTAACTAAATTAGTAACTAAGTTCCACTGAGTAATCCCAAGATACACCTAGACAGCCTGCTTTTCTGCCCTGTCGTGTTCTCTACTGGCAATTCCAGTGTGTGTGCACCAGGTTCTTCTGTGACTACAGTCAGTGACCCAAAACACTGTGTTTTGTCCAAAAGTCCAGTAGC